>NC_056732.1:1800181107-1800517790 GCF_019279795.1 Protopterus annectens
ACAAAGGGGGAGGGGGCTGTAAAGCTGTTTATGCCAACCCTCAGGAGGCTGTAATCAGCCTTGGGGAAGCTTTTATGTCTGATCCTAGCTAGAGGGGGGGATGGGAGAGATGGTGACTTAGAAAGTGACCTTTGTGTGGTTGGATCTTACCAGGGAGGATAATACTACAGGGATGCTGCAGTGGTTACTCATGCTAGTTAATACCAAGTCCAAGATATTATCACCTCTTGTGGGGGTATCGACTAGTTGTTCCAAGGCATTTGCATTTACAAAATCAAGGAATCTCTGGGCATTTGAGTTCTGGCATGATTAGTTCTTCCAATCTATGTTTGGGAAGTTAAAGTCATCCAGGATCAGGGTTAAATCTTGGTAGATTCAAACAGGTCCATATAGGTGGATTGGGCATCTTGAGTCAGATTTGGGGGCCAGTAGCTAGCAACAATGTAAATAGGGGTCTTATCAATGGAAAGTTTCCTGTGCGTCATACTGTTTGAGCAGCCTGGAGGTGTGTTTGTCTTTAATGTATATTGAAACTCCACCTCTGTTGGCTTTACTGCCCAGAATTTGGGGTCTGAATGTATAAAATGAGTAATCAGGTAAGGCTGGGGTGCTCTCCACAGCTTTGAACCAGGTTTCTCTGACTGCACAGATGTCAGCATTTTCCATGGTTAGGAATGCTTGCAATGATTGCAGTTTCATGTTTAGACTACTAGTGTTTAGCAGCATGACCTTTAATTTGTGTTTTGTTGAAATTTTTATGTTTATAGTTTTAACCTCATCACTTTTCCTAAAAAAGGCACTATAGGGGAGGCAAGAGCCTTTGCCAGAACCTGAAGCCCAGGTGAGACAGATGCAAGCCATCTCTGGCAAAGCATTTTGGTCTGTCAATAATATCTTCCCAGGCTGTCAGGTACTGGATCCCCCTGGAATGACACCAGAAACGAAGTCAATTGTTAAAGTCAATCATTTTCTGTTTGTATTGACGCATCATTGTGGGTGATGGCAGAATGATACTTAAGGCTAGGAACATACCTGCCTGGGACACATAATCAGTGAGCTCAATCATGTCTCTCCTCATATAGTCTAGATAGGTATGTCTCAAGTCATTCACGCCAATATGGACTATGACAGAGTCATAACAGTACCTGTTGTTGAGAGATTTGAGTGTGTATGTGATATGGTGGATTCTGACACCTGACAGACAACTAACCATGACTATCTCGTTATCCAGCCTGGTGAGAGGCACATCTGTGTGTCTCACAATGGAGTCTCCTATGACTAATATGTTGGGTTTATGATGAAGCCTTAGTGACTGTGAGGCACAGGTGTGTGGACTATGAGTTGTATGCGGTGTGGGGGGGGCTGTGGAGATCGCTTGTGTTTTTGCCTTGGAGGTCTCCTTTGTTTGGGTATGTTTATGTGGAAGACCTCAGCATATGTAGGCATGTGTTGTGTAGGTGTGGGTCGTGTTTGAGGTGTAGTGATTGTGTTGGCACCCTTTTTGATGCTAGATATACTGGCTTGAGGGGGAGAGAGCTTGGACTCTAGGTTCCTAATGTAACTGCATCTCTCACAAATTGTGTTGGTAGGTGGTAGTAGTAGATGGTTGTCTGTGTACATGAGGCAGTTGCCACACTGTCTCAGGATGCCCATATCAACCAGACTGACAGTAGAAACTGTAGGAAATTTTCCATCCATATTTGTCAGAATCTGAGGGAGAAAGGCCAGGGAGAGCTAAGGGGTGGGCCTAACAACCAAGTGCTTAAACCAAAACTAAGAGCTTAGAATAACACTTACAAATAACACTTAATGATGTCATCATCAAAACAGAGGAAATAACTCTTTCTTCTTTGAAGCCACTGCATCCCCTCCTCTTTTAGCATTAATTCTCTTATCTCCTCCTCTTACATTTATCTCCACAGAGGGTTCCACTGTATGCAAGTTTGAAGGTTTCTGAAGAATTTCCATTCCCACAACTGGACCACTAAATGTCTTAGGTGCTCCTGGAAGAAAAATACTGCAGTTGTGTAGGATACAAAAGTCTCTCTTACAACTCTCTCTGTCTGCACATCCTTGCCTCATGCAAAAATTCATTCTTCCTTCTTCTTTCTTCAGGGAAAAATCCAAGTCCACATAAGCTTTTCTTCCCCCACCTTAAAACAGACTCCTGGTCTCCACACCATGGCAACTATTCACTCTCTGACTGCAAAGCTTGAAACTTCACATTTCTCAGCCTAAGATGATTCTGAGGCCCCATACTAGGCTGGCAAGCTGTTCTGTGGTCCCTCTCCATCGCTATCTCTCCTTCCTCTATCTCAGTCCACTTTGCCAACAGTTTCTTCTCATATCCCTCACAGTCTCTTCCTTGCACTCTCTGAAAGTCCCACAACCTTTTATTTTTTAAACTGGGCTCTATCCTTCATACCCATGATCGTTTACTCAGCGGAATCCAAATGAACATTTGCTGATTTAACTCTAGCCTTAAGCTCAGCTTTCTCCTCGATCAGAGCTTGCCTTGCTGCAGGAGACTTCCTCATGCTTCTTATCTTCAAGCACTAAATGCTCCTTCAAAGTATCTTTGATTTCTTTAACTTCCCTCCATATTTTATAAAGGAAAACCTCCTCCACACTCATATCACTATATATCGGATCTTCTTTCTCACCCTTGACTATTTTTTCCCTTACATCCTCTGCCTCAAATTCCTTTTCCTGCTTGCAGTAAACTTTCTTTTTTGTCACTCTCTTTCCTCTTCACAAGGTTTCCTTTCCTGCTCCTCAGGTATGCAACTTAATCCAATAATACAATTATTAAAAAGACCCTGTCGAATGTCAGTGTTCACTACTCAAGCAACATATCAAACGTCTCAACAGCAATGCCTTCTTACAAAAAGTAGTAAGTTCCAAATGAAATGCTGTTACTCTTCAAAAAATCCAAAATCACTTCACATGGAAAACAAGAAAGAAAATTAGTCTTTGCCTTTCCCCATCTGACAACAGCCCTGTTTCCTGTAGAAAGCATCCAGATGCATTTTGCTACAACTATTTTAAATAACACACATCCTATTAAAATGTTCATGATATTAATAATTAATGGCAGAACTTCTACACTTCATGATCTTTTACTGTATTTATTCATTATGCAGCTTACATTTTCCTTCACTAATTATTGTTTCAGTAGTTTCCTTATACTCTTAATCACGTGTATTTTTAAAAGATTTGTTTTCACTACCTACACCTTCACATCACAGGGGTAACTAGGGTGGAGTGAAGAAGAGAGAGAGGCCCCACAAGCAAGCTGCCAGGAAGCACAATCAGCAGCTGCTGATGGTGTGGGAAAACTAATCAAAACCAACAAAATCTAAATGTATTACTGCTCAATGCTAGGAATCTAAACAAAAAACTCCATCCCCTAGAAGCTCTCTATCCTAGAGAATGCTGATATCTGTGCGATCACTGAGACATGGTTTAAAGCCACGGAGAACACACCAACAGTGCAAGGTTATAATGCCTTCCACACATTTAGGCCAGCTACTTCATAGGCAGGAACTAAAGGTGGAGGTGTCTCTATTTACATCAAAAATAAATATACTTCAAGGCTGGTCAAACAGGACAATGCACTTGAGCTGCTACATATTCAAATCACCATAGGTAAAATCCAATCCCACTTCCTTGCAAGCTATAGATCCCCCTCTATGACCCAGGAAACCCATATCATGTATTTAAACTTATTAGAAACACTAACCATCCAACCCAATACCATATTCATGGGTGACTTTAATTACTCCTGTATTAACTGGGAATTCTATAAGACACCAAATGCACAGACACAGAGATTCTTGGATTTTGTAAACACAAACTCCCTGGACCAGATAGTCAATACACCAACCAGGGATGCAACCACACCAGATCTGGTCCTCACTAATATGGGAGACTGCTGCACATAACCTACTGTAATGCCTTCCTTGGTAAGGTCAGACAACAACATGGTCTCCTTTGAAGTAAAAATAAAACCTGGACCCCCAGCTAAAACTGGAATATTCAGGAACTATTTTAAGGCTAACCTCCAGGTATTAAGTGAGAAGCTGGCAAAATTTCAAGCCCCCATAAACCCTGAGAATACTTCTGCCTATGCAGAACTGTTCACTTCACAGACAACCTAGGATGCATTATGCTGTGCAACTAGCCTGGAGGTGTGGATATCCTTAATGAATATGGACACATCTCTGCCTTTGGTATTCTGGTCCAGGTTAGATGGCCAAAAAGCGTGGTATGAGTTATAGCCAGGTAATGCAGGGGTGCTCTCTAGAGCCTTGAACCAGGTCTCAGTCACTGCACAGATATCGATGTTCTCCATTTTAAGGAGTGCCTCGAGTGAGTGCATTTTGAGATTTAGACTTCTAGCATTGAGTAGCATTACCCTCAGTTTTTGCTTGCCTGCTCCTGTTATGGTGGTGAATTTGTCATTTGAACCTTGTCTAAAAATGGCACTATACGGGCGGCAAGAGCTTTAGCCAGTATTCAGAATCCCAGCGGCAACAGGTTCAGGCCATCTCTGGCAAAGCATCGTGGTCTGTCGACCATGTCGTCCCCGGCAGACCAATACTGGATCCCCTTATAATGACACCAGAAGCTTAGCCAATTGTTGAAGTCAGTCATTTTGTCCTTGTACTGCAGTATCATTCTGGGCGATGGCAGGATGCTACTCAGGGCTAGGGTCATACATGCCTGGGCTACAAGATCGGAGAGCTCTTCCATGTCTCTTTTCATGTAGTCCAGGGAGGTATGTCTCAGGTCATTCACACCAACATGGACAATGACAGAGTTATATTTGTACTTGTTGTGAAGTGACTTGAGTGCGTGGGTTATGTGGCAGATCCTGGCACCTGACAGGCAGCTGACAGTAACCTTCTCCCTGGTTGGTGTTTAGCCTGGTGAGTGGGCTATCAGTGTGCCTGACTATAAAGTCACCTATGACTAGTGTATTGGGTACATTGTTTTGCTTTATGGGCTGTGGTTTATTGGCACACTGAGTCTGTGGGCTATGTGTCATCTGGGTTGTGTTGGGGGGTGTAGGTTGCTTGTGTTTCTGGTTTGGAGGTCTCCATTGCTTGAGCAGATTATTACTGAGAGCCTCCATGAATGTTTTTCTGTTTCTTTGTGTGGATTTTGGTGATTTAGGTTTAGTGGGACTATGTGATGAGTGTGATGTGATGCAAGTGTTTACCTTCTCCTCTTGACTGTCAAGTTCAGTCTTGGTTGGAGAGAGCTTTACCTACAGTTTGGCTAGATAAGTGCATCTCTCACAGGTTGTAGTGTTGGGTGGTAGAAGGAGAGGGTTGTCTGTGTACATGAGGCAATTGCTACATTGCTCCAAGATGCTCAGATTCATCAGATAGACAGGGGAGAACACTGGGAGCTGACCCTTGGACATGCCTGAATAAAAAACTATTTTCCTCTAGAGAAGTGAGGAAAGTGAGTACATAGTTGTTTTTCTCTAAGCAAGTGAGGAAAGTATGTACAAAAACTGTTTTCCTCTAGGTAAAGAGGAAGGTTGAGTGCTGTAGTAATTTGTAGCTTATTTGGTGCTTACAACACATTCTGAACAAGTGCTGAGCATGAATATGCAAATTCAAGTGCTAAAACTAAGAATCTGTACCTGGATCTTGTGGTAGATAGGCTACCTACTGGTTACCACTCCCACTGATAAGCTAGAAGGCTTCCCTCCAACACAGAAAGGCTTGGGGGCTCAGAAGCTTGCAAACAGTCCTGGATACAGCAAATCTGTATCTGGACTAGACTAGTTACAGGAAAGGTGAGAAACAAGTGCAAACATGGGCTTTTAAACCAGAAGGTTGAAAGAGATGGATAAAAACTACCCAAAATGGCCAATAAACTACAATTTCTGGGCCAGAAACCACTCTTGTGGTAGAAAGGCTACCTAGTGCTTACCACTCCAACTGATAAGCTAGAAGGCTTCCCTCCAACACAGAAAGGCTTGGGGGGCTCAGAAGCTTACAAACAGTCCTGTATACAGGAAATCTGTATCTGGACTAGACTAGTTACAGGAAAGGTGGGAAACAAGATCCAAACATGTGCTTTTAAACCAGAAAGTTGAAAGAGATGGAAAAACTGCCAAACGGCCAATAAACTATAATTTCTGGGCCAGAAACCACTCTTGTGGTAGAAAGGCTAAGTAGTGCTTACCAGTCCCACTGATAAGATAGAAGGCTTCCCTAAGACACAGAAAGGGTTGGGAGGCTCAGACGCTTACAAACAGTCCTGGTTACAGCAAATCTGTATCTAGACTAGACTAGTTACAGGAAAGGCAGGAAACAAGCTTATAATTTTTTTTTTTTTGTAAAGTGGAAAGGGAGAAAGGAGAAACAGAAGATAATTCAAAATTAAGGTCCTAAGTGGCTTGCCCTTCATAAATATTGTCTCTGTATTAGGTAGAATGAGCTAGTGACACTAGACTGGAATCGAGCTGGGATAAAGCTGAACAGATGTGACTGGTAGGAGTGTCTGAAGTCAAAATATGATCTCATTCTACTCGGTTGAATGAGCAAATGAGATAGACTCAGGAGGAGTGTTCAAACACAAATTTACAGGAGGGGTGGGCAATTTCAAAGCCACCAAGATTAATACCAGAACAAGAACAGAGAGGGAGGGCGGGAAACTAACTGCAGAGAGAGAGGGACACAGAGAGACCACAGTATTCTATGATACAATTAAATAGAAAAATAAATAACTACAGAGAGAGACACAGACCACAATACTCAATGAAAGAATTAAATAGGAAAATAAAATGCAGTACAATCTTTAACACTGCAAGTTTGTACTTAACTCAGCTAGCAATGCAGTTGATTGTAGATATGTAGCAGAAGCCAAGCAACTCAGATATTGAGCAGTAATAGAGAGAGAGAGAGAGGAGAGAGAGGCAGAGACAGAGAGACAGAGAGACCACAGTATTCTATGAAACAATTAAATAGAAAAATAAATAACTACAGAGAGAGACACAGACCACAATACTCAATGAAGTAAAATAAAATGCAGTACAATCTTTAACACTGCAAGTTTGTACTTAACTCAGCTAGTAATGCAGTTGATTGTAGGTATGTAGCAGAAGCCAAGCAACTCAGATATTGAGCAGTAAATATAATCACTGAACTTTGAACATGTGAACACTACTGCCAAAAGCTCGTTTTCAATGTGTACATACTGCATTTCAGTTTGGGTTAAAGTTCTGGATGCAATGACAACTGTTATGCCTTCTTGAAGGCATGCTGCGCTAAGACCATACTTTGAAGCATCACACAAAAGAGTTACAGATTTGTGAACATCATAATATCTCAATATGGGTGGACTGGCAATTTTCTGTTTCAGAACAGTAAATGCTTTTTGATGTTGTTCCAGTCAGGACCAGTTTACATTTTTGAGTGCCAGCTCACTTAACAATGTTGACAGCTCACTCTGTTGTCTGGGATGAACTTTCCTAAATAGTTGACCATACCAAAAAAAAAAAAAACATAAGGATGTGAAATTTTCTGGAACTGGCATCTCAAGAATTGCTGTTTGCTTAGGCAGATCTGGTTGTAAGCCAGAACTGGTAAACAGATGACCCACATATGTAATATTTCAGTTTGAATTTGCATTTCTGAGGATTCTGTTTGACTGACTTCACGTGCACGGTCTAGAACTTTCTTGAGGTTTCTATCATGTTCATTTTTGCCAATGCTCCCTACAATAAAGTCGTCTACTATAATAGAATATTGATAACCTGAAAAAAAATTTGCTCCATTGTATGCTTAAATACTTCACTGGCAAAATTTATCCCAAATGGCATTCTCAGAAATCTGTATCTATCAAATGGTGTACTGAAAGTGGTTAACAATGAATATTTGTGATCCAGTGAAATCTGTCAAAAAATGAAGTTATATTTTACCATAATCTTCCATCTGTGTTGTTCATCTTCTTTCATTCATCACTGATGGGTTCGGTTCCAAGCCCTCAGAACCGAGTCTGCTTTTTTACCAAGATTGCACCAGCCAAAAAACTCTCAAGCTAAGTTTCTACCCAGAATGCCCTTCTCCCTGTTACCTCAGATCGAGTTTGGTAGAGATAGAGAAGTAAAGCCAAGGCCACTTAACTGCAAATACCCTAGGACAATACTTAGACCCAAAGCATCCCCCAGGAGCCTTTGAAGGGGGAAAGAGGGTGGGAAGTGATGAATGAAAGAAGATGAAAAACACAGATGGAACGTTATGGCAAGACATAACTTCTTTATCTGATGTTGTTAATCTTCTTTTCATTCATCACTGATGGTACAGAATCCCAAGCTACCTTGAGATCCACGGGCAGCCCTTACGGAAGAACATTCCTGAGTACCATTGAGCCGAAGACAGCTCTCCCTCTGGAGACCAAGTCCAATTTGTAATGATTGATAAAGGTATGAGGCGTAGGCAGCCACGGTGGTGCGGTGGTTAGCATTGCTGCCTCACAGCAAGAGGTTCTCTGGTTTGAATCTCAGCTGGGGTGCCTTCTGTGCAGAGTCTGCACGTCCTCCCTGTGGTCGAGTGGGTTTCATCTGGGTACTCCGGTTTCCTCCCACATCCCAAAGACATGCTGTAGTTGGATTGGACACTCTAAATTAGCCCTAGGTGTGAGTGCGTGCATGTGTGTGCCTTCTGTGGAAGGTTGGGTGCCGGGCTGTCAACTCAACACTGTAAAACTCCACTGCCAATCATGAGCGGACAGGTGATCCACTGTGGCGACCCCTAACCGGGAAAAAGCCGAAAGAAGAAGAAGATGAGGCTTATCCCAAGTGGCTGCTGTGCAAATGTCATCCATGGAAGCCATGGAATGGAAAGCTACAGATGTTGGCCTAGATCTAGTGGAGTTAGCTTTAACTTTTGGCATAGGTTCATTACTGAGGGAATAGATGAAACGTATGCAGTCCCTTAGCCGTTTTGATAATGTAACCTTGGAAACAGAATTTCCCATTCTGGGCCCAGAAAAGGAGATGAAAAGCTGTTCAGACTTACGGATAGGTTTGGTCCTGTCTAGGTAAAATCTCAGTTGCCTAAGTACATCCAAGGAGTGAAGGCATTACTCTCCTTTATTGGAAAAATTTGGAAAGAATACTGGTAGATCAATGGTCTGGTTAATGGAAAATTCAGAAACAACTTTGGGAAGGAAGGATGGATTCATCTGAAGTGATACTCTGTCTTTATGTAAGACCAGATAGGGCCTCTTGATACACAATGCCTGCAGCTCCGATACTCTTCTGGCAGAGGTAATGGCTATCAAGAACAAGGATTTCCAGGACAAGAACTTTAGGTCACACTTCACAGCGGGTTCAAAGGGTTTTTGAGTCAAAGATTAAAAGACTAAAGTGAGGTTCCATGCTTCTACAGGCTGTCTGACAGGAGGCCTGATATGAGAGGTTCCCTTGAGAAAGGCTTTGTATAGACGTAAAGAGATGAGAGGATCCCATCTATACCATTGTGGAAATTAGAAATTGCCGCTAGGTGTACTCGTACAGTAGAGGCAGAGGCTTCATTATCAAAAAACTTAGCCAAGTATTGCAGTACCGCAGTTACTGGAGCCAAATACGGGTCTAGCATGTTATTCTTGGACCAGATGGAGAACCTTTTCCATTTATCCTGATATAGTCTTCTGGTGGATGGCTTATGAGAGGCCAGAATGATGTCTCAAACAGATGAGGTGAGATTAGCTTGCCTGACAACTAACAGAAGTGGAGAAACCAAGCTGTCAGCTTCAGACTGGACAGGTTTGAGTGGATCAAATATTGGGGGTGAGTAATCAGATCTGAAAGAGGGTTCAGAATCCATGACAGGTATACTAGGTGAGGCCGAAGGAAGGGGAACCAAACTTGTCAAGGCCAGAAGAGCAGAAGAGAGCTATGAGGATCACCTAACATCTCAACTGAAGAGCTTTCTTTAGAAATTGTGGAATTGGGGGAATGGGAGGATAAGCATAAAGAAGTCCTGAGGGCCAATTGTGGATTAGAGTGTCCCTCGGGGACTCCCCCTCCAAGGGAAGTAGGGCAAAATAGCTGCTGCACTTGTTTGATGGGGAGGTGAAAAGATCGCAGCAAGGCTGGCCCCAGTGGCTGAAGATTTCTGTCGCCACCTCGGGATTGAGGGACCACTCATGAGGCAGGAGGATGCATCTGCTCTGTTTGTCCGCAATTACATTGGAGCTCCCCAGGATATGCATTGCTATCAGAAAGCAGTTGGAAGCTATCACCCACTGCCCAATTCTCATGGCTTCTCGACATAGAGGGTAGGACTTGGTTCCTCCTTGCTTGTTGATATACAAGACCACTGACATGTTGCCTGACTGAATTGCAATTGTCCCTGAAGGAAGAACTAAATGAAAAGCCTGCAACGCTAACAGCACTGCTCTCAGTTCCAGAATGTTGATATGCAGGTGGGCCTCCGAGGTGGACCATGTGCCTTGGACTGTCTTTCCCTGGAAATGGTCCCTCCACCCAATCAGGAAAGCAGCTGAGGTCACAATGGCTCTGGGCTGAGGGGATTGAAATAGGCGTCTCCAAACTTCTGTGTCTGGCCTCATCCACCAAATGAGGTCCTGTTTGCAGCAGTTGGTTATTTGAATCTGGTAACTGAGGTGATGATAGTCTGGGAACCACTGACAAAGAAGGAGCCATTGCAGGATCCACATATGTAACTTCGCTAGGGGCACTATTGGAATTGAAGCTGCCATAGAACTTAGGGCCTGAAGGACTTCTCTTGCTGAAACTTTTGTTTGACAGAGTATCACTGAGAGATGGAGCCTCAATCACTGATGTCTGTGATTTGGGGGTGACACTAGACAGGACCAGGTACTGAACACTGCTCCAATTAATTCTATTTGTTGTGTAGGAGTAAGGTTTGATTTCTTCCAATGTATTGTTATTCCCAAAATTTTTGCCAAAGAGAGTGTATAATGCAGTGCTGTTACCAGAAGACGCTCGGTGGGGCCAGTGAGGAGCCAGTCAACCAAATATGGAAACACCTGGAATCCTTGTAGTCTCAAGTGAGCTGTAACCACTGCCATGCATTTTGTGAACACTCTGGTGGCTGTAGAGAGACCAAACAGTAGGGCATGAACTTGATAATGACTGGCCCCTAGCCAGAAGTGAAGCAGACTCCTGGAGCGTTTGTCCATCTGGATGTGGTAATACACATCCCAGAGATCTATCGAGCACATCCAATCACCTTCCCTTAAAAAGGGGAGAATGGACTGAACCATGTCCATCTGGAATTTGGTTTGGGTGACAGACTTGTTTAAGCTTCAGAGATTCAGAATGGGGATCCAGTCCCCTGTCTTTTTTGGCACCAAAAAGAATCTTGAGTAAAATCCAGATCCACATTGGTCTGGTCGGACTGGTTGGATGACTCATTTTTGAGACAGCTTTATTATCTCTGAAGCTGCTTCTTCCATTTGACTGGGTGGAACATCGGGAAGCTTTTTTGGAAGATTTAGTTGACAAGAAAGTTGAATGGTGTAACCTCTGGTGAATATATTCTGCACCCAACAATCAGTGGTAATAGACTGCCAGGCAGCTTGGTGCAGAGAGAAATGACCCCCAACTGCTTCCAGAGGTAAGCAATTGGGTTGCTCCTCAGCAGCGCTGATAAGGGTGTCCAGTGAAGGAATCCCTGGAGCCTTGGTTATGAGGACCCCTTCTGCCTCTGTAGGGGCATCTTCCAGAAGAGTTACCCCCTCTGCCCCTGGGGGTATGATCACCATGTGTGGCATGGAAAGGACCCTGCGATTTTTTGTGCCACATTTTCCCATTCCTCTGATTCATGGAGAAGGTACATTGAGGATTGGAAAACTGTAGGCAAATGCAGACAGGGTCTTTCCATCTTGCTTGCACCTGGCTAGCGTGTCCTTCACTTTGGAGCCAAAAAGGTATGATGCTTTGATGGGAGCATTCAAAAAGGAAGATATGAAGGGGTCCGCAAGATCACATATGTGCATCCAGGCATGATGCCTCATGACAATGGCTGAACCCGCTGCTCTAGCCACCCCTTCATTTTCTTGTGAGAGCAACCTCATGGATGAGTTAGATATCGATTCCTGGGTTGCAAGCTGTGAGGCTACTTTGTCCCTAATCTCGTCAGACAGCTGTCATGTGAGTGTCCAAGAGAGTTCAGAGATTAAGTACCTCTGGAGCCTCGTAAAATGTGTCACATAGTTCGGGGACTGTATAGCAAATGTCCCTGATGCAAAAACTCACTTCCCAAGTCTGTCCACTGCCCAGTACTCCCTGTTGGGCTGGTGGACAGCAGGACTTTCCTCAGGCAAGTTCTTTTTCATGGCCGCTGCCACCATCATAGCATCAACTGGTAACCCTCTAGACCAATGCGGGTTCTCCTCGGAAGGGGAAAGAATTTTGTCAGTTCTCTGAGGGGATTGTCTCAATGGAATCAGGGTTCTTCCAAATGTGCTACGCAATGAGCTGGATGAGCCCATCGGCAGGCGGGGTCACCCAAGAGGTAGAAGGCCAGGCGCGAGAAGCCTGCAGGAACATGGACTCCTCAGATGAGGGGTTGGAGGGCTTCCAGTCACCTCTCTGCTTTAGCATTTACAGGATGTCTCCGAAGGAGAATCATCAGAAGGTGACTGAGGGGACCCTTCACCATCATCATAATCCGTGTCTTCTGTTAAGGACTCCTCGGGTGAGTCCATGACCTTCCTCTTGCATGTCATCTTTCAAGGTGGCTCCTCAGTGGGGGTCTCTGAGGAGGACTCGGAAGAGCAGGTACCCTGAACAGGGGTGTGCCTTGGCTTCTCTGCCTGGTGACCTGGGGGGGGGGTCTGTGGCAGCTGTAGCTCAGGGGCCAAAAACTGGTGTTCTGACATCAAAGGAGTGCTTCCAGAAATGAAAGCAGGTACGCCTGAAGAGAGATGGGAGCCCAGAACCAAGAAAGACAACCTCAGGATCAGGATCACACCCCGCTCTGAAGAATCCACCCCCATGGATGGAGCCTCAAGCAGGATCAGTGCGGACGTGGCTATCGGCACCAAAGGTGGAACCAAGGTGAAACACAGCTCCATGCCCTGGGGCAAGGCTCCCATCCCCCCAATCCCAACATTGAGGAAGGACCAGTTCCACAGGAACTGAAAACCAAAGGGACAAACTCAGAGCCTGAGTGAGGTGCACTATAGGTGCCGGGGTGATGGGTTTTGAGAAGGACGTCAGAGCAGAAGGCTTCGGAACCAAAATGGTCGAAGAAAGAGTGTAAGAAGGAGTCCATGAAGAAACCAACCCAAGTCCTGCAGGTGGATGGGTCTCCCCTGGCTGCCAACAGCTGGTCCACAAGACACACCACATTGTGTTTTGACAGGCTCCTGGTTTATCTAGTGGATACTCTGGACAGACAATCAGGTCGGTCAATGAATGGGTTATACACCTATCCCAGAAATGGATCTATGGAAGGGGAGTATCAGTTCTGTGGTGCAAGGTCTGCTGGCACCGAATCCTCAAGTTTTGAGACCAAGAGTAATGGGGTCAAATCCAACTTTGTCGGAAAAACACTCGATGCCAAAGTGGCACTCTAAGCCAAAATGGTCGGTTCCAAAATCGTAACTGATGAAGGTATGGAAGGTGTGCCCTGAGCCAAAGTGGCCACAGGTGCTGAAGTCAAAGTAGGCATAGTGAGGTCTATAATCGGTGCCGGAGGCAGGACCAGTGCTGAAGCTGATGCTGGTATTGTAGGTTTTGAGATGCTCGGAGCCAACAAGGATGGAGCTGTAGAGGCAGATTTATGCTCCAAAGACAACTTTGGGATCTTTGATTTCACCGGCTTACCCTGATCACCCAATGGTGAAGTGGGAACCGAGTGGGACCTCTTTTTGTCTTTAGTAAGAGGGTTTGAGACCTCCATCACAGAAACGGCCTCTGAAAAGGGAGACTTAAGTAACCCTTTCAGTATCAGTTTATTTTTGCACTCATTAAGAGTGCGTTGACTGAAACTCTGGCAAAAGTCACAAGGAGGCTGCACAGAATGGTGGGGCACCCCCAAACAGTATACACAATCATCATGAGAATAACTATTAGGTAACTTGCCATTACTTGAAGCACAATGCTTAAAACCTGAAGTACCTTTCTTATCCGACATCTTGATAGAGAGACACCATAGGCAAACAGTATAACCAGTCAAAAAAGCCATAATTGGGCCACTACAATGATATGTATAAATAAAAACAGAAACACCTTACTGAAACAAACCCTAACAGGCTAGACAGGAAAAGAAAATACCAGCTATGGTATTGAAGGAATACCACAAGGGTAAGGGAGGAAATGCAGTACCAACAATGGTACTTGAAAGTTTACCAATTGTAACAATGGGTAGAGCAGAGAAGAAAAAAAATCAAGGTCTGACAGAAGAAAACACACTAGAAATACTACTTACTCAATAAAAAATGAAGATATCAAAAGTTTTTCACACAAAATATCAAATAAAGTTCCATTTAGCTGAGAGCTTGACTGAAACACGGCTTTACAGCTACATGGCAAACGAGATCTGAGGTAACAGGGAGAAAGGCATTCTGGGTAGAAACTTAGCTCAAGAGTTTTTTGGCTGGCACAAGTTTGGTAAAAAGGCTGACTCAGTTCCGAGGGCTCAGAACCTAACCCATGAGTGATGAATGGAAAGAAGATTAACAACATCAGATTGAACTTTTTTCATCTAAGACTGAGAAAGCAGTGGCATTAGGTATGAGAGTGGCTACATCTGCTGTGTACTTCGGATGATGAGGATGTTTAAGAGCTTTGTTTAAGTTTCTCAGATCAATACATATTCGAATATCATCTGAACTTTTCTTATGAGCTATAACCATGGAGGATACCCATTTAATCAGTTCTTTTACTGTAGTTATTACACCTAAATTCATGATTTTGTCAAGTTCTGCTTTCACTTTTCTCTGCATTGCCACAGAAACCTTCCTTGCAGGTCTAACAATTTGGCATACTTCATGATTTAGCTTCATGGAATATATGACTGGAAGTCTGCTAAGATGATCTGTAAAAATAGCAGCATATTCACTAAAAATATTCTGTGTAAAACTATCATTGCTGTTATTCAGACTTATAGCAAACCTCTTTATTAAAATAAATCAGTCCCATTCTCAATCTGTCTTTGAGGCCTAATGATGACTACATGTGTCATTTGACTACATAAAGCAGAATAGCAAGTGAACACTACTGCACCATCTCTTCAACACCATAAGTAACTAGTTTTGCACACTTTACTGAATCTAGTTTCTCACCAGATTTTACTGTGGCAAACATTTGTGCTGGTACAACATTACATTTGGATCCAGTGTCTACTTTAAGCTCTACAGGTTTCCCAATTATCTGTACAGTACAAAATATTTCACTCTTTGCTGTCAACTGATAATCTACTATGTTAACTGTTTCATCAATCATTGAGACACCATCAAGACAGAAAATTTGCTCACAGCTCTCTATCTGATCTACACGCTTCTTCGGATGCTCTCTTTTAATAAAGGTATGTGCCACTTTAGACTTGAAAAGCCTTTTGAAATTATTCCACTTTTTACATTTATGACACTGCTGACCAAAAGCTGAGCACTTTTCTCATTTAGCTTCATGACTGCCTCCACAATCATGACAATTAACAATAAGGTTGTTTGGTGCGGCCCCATTTGGTTTGTAGTTAGGCTTAGAAACTGCCACACCCCTCGATTTATATTTCTGTTTCATCTTAGCTTTATGTTGTACACTATCAACATTCACACTGGCGGACACTGCATGCGTGTTTTTATCATTTGTAAGCATGTTCGTATCATTTTCTGTAAGCTCATATATTTGATAAATCTCAATGGCTTTGCTCAACATTGAATCACTGTCTTGAAGCAAAATCCTTCTCACTGCATCATTATTAACACCACACACAATCCTGTCTTTTATCAACTCATCTCATAAATCACCAAATCTGCACGTTTTTGCTTTATTTCTTAAGTTGGTAATATATGCTGGTATAGTTTCACTAGGCTTTTGATTTCTTGTGCAAAACATGTGGCTTTCCATTGTAATATTTGTTTGAGGGTTGCACACTTCTCTAAATTTATGTTTTAAGCACTCGGGGTCTTCCCGTGTTTCAGCCTGTATCACAGAATGGCAGTTCTCCCACACCCTTGCATACACAGCAGGTGTGCACACACAAATGAACATTCCCTCTCAATGGCTTCTGAGTCAGCTAAATTAAGAAGTATTAATGCTCTTGTAAGTGTGTCTTTATCAGAAAATGCAGCTTGTATGGAAATATCATATTCTTGCTCTAACACTCGCCATTTCTCACAAATATTATTAACAGCAGCAGTCCTGGTCTGCGAAACTTTTCTGCCATAGCAACAAATTACACTAAATATAAGCATAGACTAGGTACTTGTAATTTAGCTTAAATGCACAACAATCTCTCTGAAAAGGCTTTACTTTAACAATACAAACACTGCAAACATTCCAGAAACTTCAGATACTTCTTCAGTTAATGCAAAAAAGTAGTACATTGTGAAAAAATTTATCATTTTAGCCTTTTTGTACATTTTAACCCCTTTGAAAATTATTTTGAATACCTTTGTAGTTATTTCAAATACTTTTATCAGTATGTCGCAATGTCGGACATTTCATTTATCTTGGTAATTATTTTGAAAGTTTTGCCAAATAAGTAGCAAATGAAAAATCTTTTAAACGAGTGTTAGTACCTTTGAATAACTGATGACCTGTTTGTGAGTTCACTCCTGTATATTTCTCCACTTCTAACTTTGTGCCTCATGGTTTGTAAGCAGCTTTTTCCACTCCCAGATAAACTCCTTCAGCTCATTATTAATTGCTATCCACGGCTTTTCTTCTGGTTGATAAAAATATGCCTGACCTGTTTATAAGATTAAAGGGACTAAAAACATTTTAACTGCATGTATCTTACCATCCATATCCATATAACACAGCTTCCAATTTCTCAGTTTTTGTTTAGTTTCCACCCATATATCCTTAGCTGCCACAACAGAATCATTTTTAATCCATACTGCAAAATAATTCATTTTACCATTTCCCCATAAATATGGATACTACTGAATCAATGTGTGTGGGGGTAGATAATTTACCACTATTGCTTTTGTTTTAGCTTCATTAATTTTGTATCCCCAAAACATTTGAAACTGTTTCAAAATGTTCCACATCACTGTAATGTTCTTTTCTGGTTTTATCAGGTATAAAATAATATCATCTGCAAATAGAGACAGCTTTTCTTGACTGCCATACCAATTATATCCTTGAATCTTTGTGTCCCTTATTTTCTTTGCCAGTTGTTATTCAGTTCTACTTCACAACCACTAGCTTTATTCTAACAGTCTTTCTACCCACCCTTCATTTAAGCACACTGAACCCACTTTTATCATCTGACTCTACCACATGCAAAAGCTGCAAACGTAGTATAATGGGAAGAAAAGGGCTGCCTCTGTAACCAATATAGCAAGCAGCAGGACTGCTTAGCAAGTAACAGTTTACCAGTATGCCAGACATAGTCTCCTGTCTTTATTGTACTGAAATGGAAAAACTAGGAAGAATGTTCAAATCCCCCCTCCTCCCCTTATCTCTAGGGAGCAAGTCATCACTGCCCTCTCAAAGGCAAAAAATACAGCCTCCATGGGACCCGATAACATCCCAGGCTGCATCCTACATGAACTCAGGCATTGAACTTGTAGCACCAGTAGTCACCCTATTCAACCAAAGCCTGAGTACTGACTTCTTCCCAGCCAAGTTGAGGGCAGCCACTGTCATCCCTTTACACAAAGGTGGAGTGTCCACCAATCCAGGAAATTATAGACCAATCAGCCTTAGTAGCCTGATCTGCAAGGCCATAGAACTGATTATCATGGAACTCATTAACAAGGACATTGGAAACCTCCAAACATTTGATCCCACACAGTTTGGTTTCATCAAGGGGATATCTTGCTTGTTAAATTTAGTTGACTTCTTTGATACAGTCACCAAAGCCATGGACAAGGGGAAGATGGTGCACTCCACCTACCTTGACCTGGCCAAAGCCTTTGAAACTATACCCCACTCAGGTATAATAAATAAACTCTCTCAACTAGGCATCAATCCGTATGTTACCAGGTGGGTATCAAACTGGCTCACTGATAGAACCCACCTAGTCAAAATAGAGGACGCCACCTCAAGCAGTAGACCCATAACAAGCAGTGTAGCACAGGGCTCAGTTTTGTAGCCTTTGTTGTTTGGGGTGCACTTTTCTGAGGTGCAGGCCAAAACCACTGGGCTATGGATGACCAAGTCTGCAGATGACTGCAAGTTGGGCACTGTCATCAATTCCCCTAGTGATGTGGGCATCCTCCAAGAGGGTCTCACCCAAATAAATGACTGGTACCAGAAACTTGGCCTCAAACTGAATGCCAAAAAATGCATCATCATCCCCTTTGGGGAGAGTGACATCCCCACAAATTATCACATTAATAACAAGATCCTAAGCATACAATTAGTCGTGAGAGACTTGGATACCCAGGTTGACAGTAAACTGACTTTTGACCACCATATTGCCTCCATTGCATGAAAAGCGTTCTACATATCCCACCTCATTAGGAAGGGTATCTCATCCAGGGACAAGGAGGTCATAACATCCCTGTATTCTTCCCTTATAAGACCCATTACTGAGGACAACACTCCTTTTGGCATGTACCTCACAAAGGACATGCAGCAGCTGAAGAGACCGCAAAAGTTCCTCACCAGGAGAATCCAGGGCCTCAAACATCTACCCTACACAGATAGGCTAAAAGCCCTGTCCCTCTACTCAGTCTCATACAGACTCCTCAGAGGTGACCTCTGTCTGACATACAAAGCAATCTCAGACCCCGCCTTGATGGGACTGCAGCATATCTGCAAGTCAAGGTCCACTCAAGTAACCCACATGCGAGACCTCAACCTGGTCTGTGACATCAATAAAACTTGTTGGCAGGACATATTTGTGTCTCACCCAAAGAATCCCGCCTTCTGTGGAATAGACTCCCTCTCCACATCAAACAGAGTACCTCATCAACCCTTTTTAAGCACAACCTGGATAACTGGATGGGGAACTGAAAATACACCCCTGGAATTCCACCTGTGTCCCTGCTGGACAGGGGCATTGGGTGCTGACTTGTCAGAACATGAGCTAAATTCTTGGCTAGGCTTGCAAGGGCCTCAGAACCAATAGCATAGTAACTTCCTATGATCCTTAGTCCTGCTGATACAGGCAGTTGTCCATTTAAAAAGACACATTATGCCAGTGAAAATGTGTACTGCATGTATAAAAGGATCAAAAGATTGATGCTGGAAGAAAAAAGCCTGAAATGCATTAGAATACATTTAAATACATTTAAATTTACATTTAAATTTAAATTTTTGTTTGGAAATGCCTCGTAGTAATAATACTTTATTTATTATTGGCAATGTGGTAACCTACTACATTTTTGATAATAGGCTGCACTGCTGAATAAAGGAATGTGACAGACTGGTGTTCTGAAAGAAAGCAAGACCTGAATTAGCAACTATATCTGCATGAATATTAGGTTACTAAAACTATTTCATAGGTTCATAGGTTCATAGGTTCATACTAGGCTATCTGCCCTGGGGCAATTATAAGCCTAGCCCGATTCTGTATGGCTTACGCCACCCCTTGATTTGAGTATACTGTGCCCTTTTTAAGGTTTAGTTTACTGTGCCTCTGTCTAATAGTGACACAGGAGTAATCCGTGGGACAAACCTACAATCCCCCATCCACCTATCGAGATTCAGTGAGGTGCTCTGCCTCACATGAACTGGAATTCTATTCCAGAGCGAAGGGAGCCTCTGGGTTATGAACCTGCCCCTCCAGCAAGTTCTATTTATTTCTGTGCTGAGGTTCAAGTCCCTTGAGCATGTGGCTCTAAGGGATTTAGATTTACTGAGGTGGAGCATGTCCATTAATTCTGGATTTGACATAGCTTTGTATGTCAGGCATAGATCGCCTCGAAGTAGGCGGTATGCAACTGAGTAGAGCTGGAGTTTTTTTAACCAAGCAGCATATGGCATCTGTTTGAGACCCTTGATCCTCTTGGTGAGATACTTTTGGGGTCTTTCTAACTGCTGCAGGTGTCGGGTAAGGTACATCCCAAAAGGGGCATTGTATTCTATGATGGGCCTGATGAGGGATGAATAAAGGGGCATGATTACCTCTCTTGATCTAGATGTGAAACCCTTCGTGATGAGGTGGGCTATGTAGAAGGTCTTTCTAACCACTTTAGCAATGTGGTTTTCAAAGGAGAGATTGCTATCAACTTGGGTCCCCAGGTCCTTAATTACTTTCTCTGTACTTAATGGGTTTCCGCCTATGTGGTAATTTGTGGGCACATTGTTTTTGCCAAAGGGTATGACTATACATTTTTTGGCATTTAGCTTTAAACCATGGCACTGGCACCAGTTATCTGTCTCTTTGAGACCTTTTTGAAGGATGTTTGTGTCAGCTGGAGAGTCGATTACGGCGCCCAGTTTACAGTCGTTTGCGAACTTGGTGAGCCATAGTCCTCCCACGTTTGCCTGTACCTCGGAAAAGTATATACCGAACAAGAGTGGTCCCAGGACAGAACCCTGTGGGATGCCACTTGTGACCGGTTTCGAGTCTGACATGGCTCCAGCAACTCTCACTCTGTGGGTAGGTTCTTTGAGCCAGTTTGCAACCCATCTTGTGACATAGGGGTTTATATTTAAGCTGGATAGCTTATCTATGATGCCCAAGTGGGGTATTGTGTCAAATGCCTTTGCAAGGTCCAGATAGGCTGTGTGGACCACCTTCCCTTCATCTATGGCTTTGGTGACTGTTTTGAAGCAGTCAACCAGGTTCAAAAGGCAGGATCTGCCCTTGACAAAGCCGAACTGGGTAGGATCTAGTGTCTGTAGGTCCCCAATGTCTTTGTTTATGAGCTCCATGATGATCCTCTCCATAGCCTTGCAGACTAAGCTAGTCAGACTTATGGGGCGATAGTTTCCAGGGTCCGAAGAGGCTCCACCTTTGTGGAGTGGGACCACTGTTGCTGTATGCCATTCTGTGGGCACATATCCTATAGTGAGGCTGAGATTGTATAGCTGTTTTATTTGAGGGATTAGTTCCTCTTGGAGTTCATGTAGGACACAACCTGGGATGCCATCTGGTCCCATGGAAGCAGTGTTTTTTGCTTTGGAGAGGGCAGCCTTCACCTGAGCATCAGAGATGTTTGGGAGGCAGCCCTCTGCCGGGATAGATACTTGCTCTTTTGGGGGGGGGTGGAGAAGTTTGCACTGAACCTGTCTGCCAGGATATTGGCGATGTCTGTGGGTTCAGTGTATTTTTTGTCATTTAGAATCAACTCAGAACAAGTCTGGGAGTTGCATCCCAGGTTCCTAACATAACTGAAAAAAGCCTTATGATTGTCTTTGGTGTCCTGTGCAATTTTTCTCTCGAAACTGGCCTTGGAGGATTTTATGAGGGATCGTAATTTTTTGCTAGTACTGATCAGAGATGCCTTCCCTATTAGGGATTTTGCTCTGTCATGTAGTAGCTTCCTCCTTCTGTCGTACAGTTTATTTATGGCAGGGGTCTACTAGACTGGATGCCTGCCTTTGGATGATTGGGTCTTGGTTTTGTTTGGGATAGCATGATACATGCATTCCTGGAGATGTCCGTAGAATGCGTTTGTATAGGATTCTGCAGTTTGGGCCGTAGTTTCCACTGGCCATGGGGCCTTGAAGGATTCCACTTCAGTTTTGAGAAGTGAGAAGTTGGCTTTTGAGAAGTTTTTCACTGTGGTTTTCTGGGCTGGGGGTGGGGTCGAGATGTGGACATCCAGTGAAATTAATTTATGGTCTGATCTTACCAATGAGGGATATACTTCTGGTGTGGAGCATAGAGTCCCCATGTTGGTAATGATCATGTCTAGTATGTTGTCCCTTCTTGTGGGAATGGTGACTAGTTGTTCCATAGCATTTGAGTTTATAATTTCCAGGAACCTTTGGGCTAAGGTGCTGGGGCTTGAGTAGTGCTCCCAGTCAATGTTTGGGTAGTTGAAGTCACCCAATATAATGGTGTTCGGAGAGATCTTCATGTTCTCCAATGTTTTCAGGAAAGCCGAGTGGGATTCCTGACTTTGAGAGGGAGGTCTGTAGGATGCTATAACTGAAAAGCAGTCTTGTCCACAGTTAGTTGCACATGGATGGTCTCTGATACTTCGTTCAATGCCACTAACCTGGAGATGTGGATATCCTTGATAAATATGGAAACTCCCCCTCCTTTTGTGGTTCGATCTGGGTTTTGGGGCTGAAAAGCATGATATGAGGTATAGCCTGGTAGTGCTGGGGTGCTCTCTGGAGCTTTGAACCAGGTTTCTGTCACTGCACAGATATCGATGTTCTCCATACTGAGGAGAGCTTCGAGTGCATGCATCTTGAGGTTAAGACTTCTGGCATTAAGCAGCATTACCCTTAGTTTCTTGTTCCTTGTGCTGTCTATGGGGGTGGGTTTGACTTTTGAGCCTTGCCTAAAAAAGGCACTATGCTGTATGGAATAAAAACATGACCATTTATATTCAGTTTATCAAACCGCATATAATAACCTTGTATTTTTTAGTTTAAAAGCTGCACGACACTATTACAATTCCACCAAAGCTAATTGTCAGATACTGAGATGAACTCTTAACATACCTCTCAAAAAATGTTGGACAAAGTCAAACATAATTGGGGGAACAAAGGCCCAGAATCAGGGATAGGTTTAATTGTTACTCATAGTATTAGAACGTGTTAGAATAACAGGTCATATATTAGCATGTATTTTTGAATGATAGGAAGTCAAAAACATAAATGTCTGTCATTATTTAGTGATGTCAATCCTTAACGATTTGACAGAAAACCACAGTGAGGAACAGACCAAAAATATGAGGCAAAAAATATGGGCATTTTGGAAAATCTGAACCATTGAGAGGTAAGGCTCTTAATGAATTGTTGAAGCTGGATCTTTCCACATGCTGGTACTTGTGAAGACTTGTCTTTTTTTCATTGTTAATAAAAATAAGAACAATAAAAATATTTAAGTGGTAGAATGTGCTTATCCATAAAAGTCAAGTACGTCATTCAAATAAGCAATGAGTCTTGATAAGCTGTCCCAGAATATCCAATCAGAAACATTTTTACTTAGGTAGAGTTAAGATCAACAAATCTTGAGATTTTTAAAATTTTGTTTTTTATCTTTTTCCAACCCTATGTATGAGAAAATGTTATTGAAGGAAGGGAGATCTGCCCATGGATGTTGTCTCATAAAATGTCTTGTGAAAAGTCTTGACTTCTGTGGGTCTGGTAAAAAGTCAAAATGCAGCATTTATGCCAGCCTCATAAGAAGACCAGCAATGAATTGTTTTTTGGAAACTTGCCTTTGTAGTGATTGAAACTGATATGGTGAAAAAAAGGTAAGGGAAACGAAAGTTATGCACTTATCATAACAATGGATCTGTGTTGCCTATCCCATCCTTCTTGAAACTCTGGGTTTCAGATCCAACCTCAGATTCGACTTTGACCACTCACAAGCTTTTTGGTCTGGTACTCAGTTTCCTTCCCTTACCCATAATCCCTGTTCAGAGAACAAGTGACTTCAGTTTGAGTTTGCCTGCAATAAGTAGGAAAGAAACAAGGATAGTATAAAGGCTGATTAGCAAGAAGCCATCTGACTCAAAAACTAATAAAGCATAATGCATAAAAAAGCAATTCCCAAGCAGCCAAGGCTAAGTCATCTAGGAACTTTTATGTGTAGTCCAACACAAAAATATAAGGTATAGGGCAGAGGGGTGGGTATTTGAAGAAGGACAGAATAGACAATACAGATCCATCATTATGGTAAGTGCATAACTTTCATATTGAATGTTGTCTCTTTTATCCATTTCACAACCTGTGGAACAGAGTCCACAGCTACGTAATCCCTTGGGTGGTTTTATAGAAGGATATTCTGGAGCACAGCTGACCTGAAAAAAGCTCCTGATCTGGATTTTCTGTCCAATTTATAATGCAGGAGAAAAGTGTGAAGAAGGATGGAACAGACAACACAGATCCATCGTTATGGTACATACATAAGTTTCATATCTAATGTTGTCTCTTCTGTCTGTTCCTCAACCTGTGGTACAGAGTCCACAACTATGTAATCCCTTGGGTGGTGATATGAAAGGATATTCTGGAGCACACCTGAACTGAAAGAAGCTCCTGATTGGACGTTTCATCCAATTTATAATGCAAAAGAAAAGTGTGAACTTTGGACCAGGTACCTGCAGCACAGATATCATCAACTAGTACTCCTGAGAAGTAAGCTGTAGAAGTAGCTACTGATGCTCAAGGAATGAGTTTTGAGTATCGAGATAACATAAAAGATACATTGAGAAAGCCAACAAGAAAGGGTAACTTTGGACTCCTGTTTACCCACCTTAGCAACTGAAAATGAGACAAACAGCTGATCAGATTTTCTGATAGGTTTTGTTTGATGCAAATAAAAATATAATTGAAGATGAAAGTCTAGTAGATGTAGTGTGCATTTGTCTTTGTTTGAAAAATTTAGGAACAACACTGGGAGATTTAAGGACTGGTTAACAGAGAACTCAGAAGCCACCTTAGGAAGAAAAGAGAGATTAGTCTTTAGAGTTACTCTGTCCTTGTGAAAAATCAAATATGGAGATTTCAAAGACATAGCATGGAGTTCAGAAATTCTTCTGGCACAAGGGATAACCACCAGAAATGTCTTCCACGTTAAGAACTTCAACTCAATCTTGGCAGCAGGCTCGAAAGGTAAGGCTTTTAAAGCTTTAAACAAAATAGTAATATCCCAAGGAGGAACTAGATTCCTGAGTGGAGGATGCAAAAGAAAAGTTCCTCTGTGAAAGCCCTTAGACAGTTTAAGTAAAGCTATGGGAGCATTGTTTTCACCAACATAAAAGGAAATAGCTGCTAACTGTACTTTGACGGTAGAATAGCTAGCTCAGTTCTGAAAGAGATGGGTGAGAAAAATAAAAAAATTGTGGATCAGGGAGCTAAAAAAGGATTGCTATTACTGCCCAATGCCCAAATGGAAGCCTTCTCCATTCTGTAGAGTCTCCTAGTCGAAGTTTTTTGAGAAGAGGACAAAATGTGGACAACTGGAGAGGAAAACCTGGACAGTCAAACCATCACTGGAACTGGAAAATCCATGTGGTCAACCTGAGGGAGGGAATGTTGAAAAATTTAATTTCTGTAGGTGCTGCTTACTTTACTGTACTTGCTGGACCAAACTGGAACCAAAGTCTTCTTAAGACACAAAGTCTTGCTGGCTGTTTACTGCTGAATCAGAGACACAGAGTTTTGCATGACTGCATCTGTAGTCTGTTTAAAGCACCAAGCCTTCCAAATTGCACTCTGATAAAGAAATATATTTTGCAGCACAATACTATTCCACTATAAGCACGGTTATTAATAAATAATTTATTTTTATAACAAACAAGATGTACAACTGTAGTTTATAAATTTAATGTGCAAAGTTTTTCCTTCACAACTGATATGGACGATAGCTTTATGACTTTCAATTCTCCAGTTACCTCAGAACCTGAGTTCCTACAAAATACCTCTAACATAGTTTAGTATAAAGTCTTTTATACTGTTATTCTGACGCACTTGAGATCCTGTTTTTCTGTTTCTGCTGATACTTTACTTTCCAGACTTGTTTAAGGAAATGTTTTATTATAAAGCAGTATTGTCCTTCTGTGAAACCATTTCTGCTGATGTGAAAATGCACGCAATCAGAATTGTCTTTCTGCAGATTTTACCATTAACAGAAGTCTGAAAGGAAACATCTGTGCAAACTGTTCTGCTGATATTTTTGAGGAACTGATACGGTGGAAGAACATGTTTTGTGAGGAAACAGCTTTGTAAAAGATCACGTATTGCTGAGTTTATAAAAAAAAATATCTTTTAATAGATACTTGTAAACTGCTCTGCAAACATGAGAAAAGCATGTAATACTTTCTTAAGCTTTTTTGTTGATACTCTGAAGAAGCCTGTCTGTTATACATATAGTATGGATGCCCATTTTACACTGCTAAACTCTATTCAAGCAAACTTTTGATTCTATGCTTTATCTTTCAGCATATTTACAACAGAATTAATTTCAATATTTTATTCACTGTTGAACATACTCTAACAGATGTTTGAGTGAAGTGACACCGAGGGATGAATAAAAAAAGGTCTGGTTCTGAGCCCATCACCCAGGGAGGGTGTACTAGATGAGGCAAGAGGAAGGGAAAACACATCTGTCAAGGCCAAAGAGGGCCTATGAGAATTACCATGGCCCTCATCATACTTGCTTTCTGTAAAAATTTGGGATTAGTGGAGTCGGAAGAAAGGCACAAAGGAGTCTGGTGGTCAATGGTGACACCCCCACTCGAGGAATAACAGAGAAGAGCTTGCTTCACTTGATGTTTTACAGGTGTCAAAAAGATCACAGTGAGGCCAAACCCAACATTTGAAAATCCACACTAATATAATCGGACTGAGGAATCACTCATGAGGGACTGACCTGCTCATCCTGTCTGACATGATACTGGATTTCCCCAGAATATGTGTTGTAATCATGACGTGTTGAAAAGACATAATTTACTGTCAGACTCTCATGGCCTCTCAACATAGTGTATAAGATCTCCCTCCTCCCTGTTTATTGATTTACCTAACAACTACCATGTTCTCCATCTGTACACATATAATGCCCAAGCAGAGAAAGTCCTGAAAGGCTTGCAATGCCAGGACAACATTCTCATCTCCAAGTTAGAAATATGTAGACTGACCTCTGATGAGACCATATACCATGGGCCATCTGTCCCAGGTAATGCCCCTCACCCCAAGTTGGGAGTGTCCACATCCACTGTGGATTGAGGAGAAGGAAGAATGGAAAGTCATCCTTGAAGTACGTGAGGAGACTGTAACTATCACTGTATGTGTGTTCTGCAAACTCTCATCAGTGACACAGGAAAGTACATGGGCCATTTTCTTATTGACAATTGAACTGTAAGAGTCCATTGAAGTACTTGCATATAGTATCTGCCTAGAGGTGCTAGCATGATAAAGGCTACAACAGAACCCAGAAAATGATGCATTATTTTTGCTGGTGGATTCTGATGAGATAAACATCTTGGGTTTGTTGTTAAAGTGATGCAAATCTTGTCTGAGGAGGCTTTCCCATTTGGAGCTTTTTGTCCAGAAGAGTCTATTTGTAGTTAGGACTTCATTAGGGTCACTGTGATCCCCAATTCTAAATGCAGTGGGGCAAGGAGTCTCTGGCTTGACTTAGTAGATTCATTGTAGGGGTGGTAATGAGACAGTCATTAAACTATGGGAATACTCAGAATCCCTACAGACATGGTCAAGCTGTCACTACTCCCATACATTTGGTAAACAACCAGGGGGCTGTGGTAAGACCAAAGGGCAGAGTTCTGAACTGGAAATGACTGGCTCCCATCTAGAAGTGAAGATACTTTCTGGAACATCTGTCCATGTTTATACGGTAGTACACATCCTGAGGATCTATCGAGCACATACAGCCATTCTTCCTCAGCAGAAGAAGAATGGAATGTACCATGACCATCCAGAATTTTATCTGCTATGCAAACTTAGGTTCAAGACTGGCCTTAGGTCCTCATTTTTCTTTGGCAACAAAAAAAAAATCTTGTGTAAATCCTGGATTCTCTGTGGTCTAGTGGGACCTCCTGGATGACTCGATTGCTGAAAAGCTTCTTTAGTTCTGTACTGGCTGCTTCCCTTTGGGAGGGTGGAACATTAGGACGTCTGTTTGGTGTTAGAGGAAGGGTGTGGTAAGGAATGAAATATCCTCTGGTAATGAGCCTTTGCATGCATTTGTCCTGAGTGATAGACGTCCAGGTCATTAGATGCAAGGGTAAGTGCCCCCCCCCCCCATTGCCTCCAGAGTGCAACAGCTAGGCAACCATTCAGGAATGCTGAAAAGGTTTCTTCAGGTGAGGTCTTCTGAAGCCTTGATTTTGTGACCACCTCTGTGTCTGGGGAGATGTCCATTATAAGAGTTTATTTCTCTGACATAGGGAGCTCTTTCTCATGAGTGTCAGAAGAAAATCCCTGTGATTTGTGAAATCAAATTATTTTCCCCATTCTGATTCCTGGAGAAGGTACTTTGAGGGATACAGAATTTGACTCTCATGGCAGATAGGGATCTGCCATCTTTCTCACTCCTGGAGATAGTCTCATTAAGTTTAGGACCAAAAAGGGTCTATTCATCATATGGGGCATTGATGAAGAACATCTTGAAATGTTCCACAATATTTCATAGCCACATCCAGGCATGTCTGCTGATGGTTACATCTGTCTAGCTGTTCTTGACATACCCTCAGCAGCACTGCAGATACAATAAGTTGCATAGAGACATTGGATAAAGATTGAAGGGTTGCCAACTGTGAATCAATGGATTTCCTCTGATGCACAGACAAGTTACCTGAGACTGCTTTGGTAATATCCTTTGTCAAGTGCCTCTGGAAAAAACATGATGTGTGCAAAGGAATTTAACACTCTCACTGAAAAAGTGAATAAGCTGTAAACGTGCTTCCCAAATCTGTCCAATGTCTGAGATTGTCTATTTGACAGATGGACAGAAGCACAAATAAAACTTTTCCCTAACATGGCACTTATCTGAATGAAGAATAACTTCAGCAATCAGATTAATGGTAGAAGCTGTCATTTGGACTGGCAGCAGAGAAGTTCCAGGGATGGTACATGCAGACGTTACTTTTATGACTGACATCGGCTGTTTCTATGTGCAATGTTGCACATACCTAGCAGTAGCTTAAGTCTTTGGTATACTGGCCGGATGTTCGGGTCACCTCGGCTGGGAATCCCTCCTGTTATGAATACTGCAACATGGAAGAAAAGGACAGCTATGGTTATGGTAAGATTTTACACAACTATTCTTTTGAGGATCTTACCAAATGAGACGTCCTCAAGGGGAGGTCTGAGGGACCCTCCTACTTAACAAAATCAGTAACAGTGGCAGAGGATTCCTCGGGGGGGGGGGGGTCCAAGTGTTTTCTGTGTATCTCCTGTCTGGGCTGTTCAGCAGACAACTCTGAAGCTGAAGTGATCTCTTGTATGAGAACTATCTCAAGGCTTCTTGGAACCGGTTGTCTCAACATGACAAGATGAGCAGACTCTGAACCATGGGAGATTCTATTGGGAAGGAATGGATCCAAGTTCAAAGAGGTATACCTCTCTCTCAGTTGGGAGAATACTCACTTGAAATCTCAAATGCTGAGTCTGAGATGTATCTGGAGAGCTGCTCCCTAGAAGCCAAAACTCCAGATGGGGGCTCACTACTGAACACAGTCTGGCTAGGATCCAAGACTGATGCCATAACTGAACTGTAATGCACGAGGCTCCTAAAAAAGGAGAATGTCTGAAGATCTCATGTATGAACTTAACCTAACAGAGTTGATGCAGACTTCACAGCCATGAGATTTGGATGGATTCAACAAAGTTAGAGGCCATCTCATCAGAGAACTTGTTGGAAAAGAAGAGGAATGAACTCTCAGCTCTGAAGCAGATCTACCCCAGGTGAGAAGAGGATTTGGTGCAACAATTCAAAAGGCTGGATCAGAGAAGGAGATACTAAAAAAATAAATAACACCTCTGGTTCCAAAGGCAGTCAGAGCCAGAAGAACTCCCAGTTGGATCTGGGTCTGAAGGAACTTCCTCATCATTTTGTCAAAGTCAGCTTCTGTAAGACTTCTGGAGGACATAACTGACTTAAAAGAGGAAGTAGAAAAAGGTGGCCTGGAGAAGCAATGTGTCTTTTCTTGAAGAGTCAGAGAAAGGAGCCAAGATGAAAAAGGTTCTGGTGAATACCTTGAAAATATATGGGATCTGAGGACTATCAGATTCCAGAAGACTGTTGCCTAAGAGTGTTTTAAAGTTTGATGCCAAAGCTAAAGTAGATGATGTTGAGCAGAGAGACTTTTTTTGTGGATTTATGTTTGTCTTTATCAGAATCCCACTGTTTTTCTTTTGTCTTGTCTGATGGTTCTTAGCCAGAGAATGGGAAGAAGCAGAAAAAGCAGCTGTAGTCTTTCCTGAAAAGATTTCTTAGAGGAGGAAGGTTGAAGGAGCCCCTTCAGAATCAACGTATTTCTCCTCTCAAAAATGGCTCATTGACCAAAAACCTCAGAAATGGAACAGGCAGTGTCCAAGTGCCATTGGCCCAAAGAATTTGTGCACATTCGAATTAGAAAGCTTGTGAGAACAAGCTGACCATTTCTTAAAACACAAATGTTTTTCTGAAATTTTTCCTGTCAAACAAAAAGGGGAATGGGAAGAATAACAAATATATATATATATATATATATATATATATATATATATATATATATATATAAAGAAAGAGAGAGAAGAAACTTTAGAGATTCTACCTGATAAGATACAGAAATGTTCATCAAAGTATGAAAAAAAGAAAAAAAAAGAAAAAAATTGTTGTAATTATCTAAGAATAAAACTATCAACAATCCTGAACACATGAAATCCATCCAGTGCTGATGGCAGCAAATGACATCTGGGGCCGTTCACTCTCTACACAGGGATTAACGGTAAGGGGAGGAGCCTGAACACTGGATCAAAAAAGCTGGAGTGAGGCAAAAGTCAGATCTGAAGTAAAATCCAGAAAGTACAGTTGTGTACACTTACCATAAATGTAGATGTTCGAGTGTATTCACTGTTGCAGTCATTACATTTGGGTAATCCTGTTGGCAGGTTGCCCTCAGTCAGCCTGAATTTCAAAATCTTGGGTCCTGCATCGGCTGTCGTCACCCCTTCCCTGATGTCAAGTCATCAGGGGTATAAAAGAAGCAGGCAACGCCATTTTCTTTAGTTTTTCTTGCCCCAGATGTCAGGTGCCCCCTGAAAGGGTAGCCAAAATTTATATCTATATATAAAATTACATGCAGCAATATAAGCTTTACCTTCATCCACAAGCAAATACACCACATAGGTTCTATAAATCAGAGAAGGAAAGATAGGTTCCATCAGAAGAAAAAGGGGGGATGGCGGGTGGGTAACCTGGACTGCAACAGTGAATACACTTGAACATCTACATTTATGGTAAGTGTACACAACTGTACTATGTTCTTCATGTTTCACTGTTGCAGTCATTATATTTGGGTAGATTCCCAAAGCTATGGTTGGGAGGCTGGAGCTAAACAGCATTAGGAGCAGTTATGAGACCCTGCAGAACTGCAGTGGCAAAGCCTGCCCTGGATTTAGAGTAGAGTGGCAGATGATAGCACTTTGTAAAGGTGTGCACTGAGCTCCAAGTAGCTGCCTCTAAAATGTCCTTGATTGGTACTCCCCTGAGAAAGGCTGCTGAAGTGGCTGCAGCTCTGGTGGAATGTGGCCTAATGCCCTTAGGCACTGGCTTGCCATGGTATAAATAGCAGAAACGAATGCAGTGGCTTATCCACTTAAAAATAGTCTGCTTTGAGATGGCCTTTCCTTGTGATCCTGCAGCATATGCCACTAGTAATTGCTCTGTCTTTCTGAAAACTTTGGTTCTGTCCAAGTAGAATCTAAGCTGTCTGTGTATGTCCAAAGAATGCAGAATTCTTTCCCCCTTTTTCTGTGGATTTGGATAAAAAGTTGGCAGATGAATGGTTTGGTTAAGAGCCACACTGGACACCACTTTAGGCATAAATGTTGGGTTTGTCCTCAATGAGACCCTGTCCGGATAAAAAATGATAAAAGTTTCCACAGTCATGAGTTCTTGTAGCTCTGAAACTCATCTTGCAAAAGTTATTGCTTGGAGCAGAGCTGTTTTCCAAGATAAAAACTATATATCAGCAGTAGCAGCTGGCTCAAAAGGAGGCAGGGTGAGTTTTTCCAAGATATAGTTGAGGTCCCATGCAGGCATTGGTGATCTCCTTGGAGGCCTTAAATTTTTGGCTCCTCTGATGTGCTGTTTTAATAAGGGATGAGAAAAGATTGGTGGCTCTGCATTGTAATGAGCCGAAATGGCAGAGGCATGAATTTTAATAGATGAGAAAGATAGGCCTTTGTCCATCATCTCAGTTAAGTATTGTAAAATCTGAGGAATATTTGGCACAGCTGTATCTGTTCCTTGTGCCTGGTTCCAAGCACAGAATCTCTTCCATTTTCCAGCATAATATTTTCTAGTACTAGGCCTTCTGGCTTCCAAAATGACATCCATCACAGCTTTGCTGAGAGGTGTGTTTTGTATGACTACATTATCAGCCATGCTGCCAGGTTTAAAGTCCTGAGCTGACTGTGCAGGATCTGATTGTTTTGCTGGGACAGTAGATGCGGTACTTGAGGTAAGGTCCAAGCTGGGCATTGAGACAAACTCCTTAATATCGGGCATCAGTGCTGGCGAGGCCAGTCTTGTGCAATCAGTATCATCTTTGGCTTCTCCTGTCTGACTTTTAGGAGTACCTTGGGGAGGAGAGGCAGAGGGGGAAAGGCATATACTGTTAGGTTTTTCCAGCTGAAGGATTGGGCGTCTGCTTTCCATGCTTGTCTGTGATAAATCCTTGTGCAGAATCTCTTTAGTTGGTAGTTGTGAGGGGAGGCAAATAGATCTATGCCCGGGCATCCCCATTTCCTTATTATCGTGCTGAAGACTTGTGGATCCAGCTGCCACTCATGGGGATCCATGAGGTTTCTGCTTAGTTCGTCTGCCATAGTATTTTTCCTTCCTGGCAGGAATTGTGCTTGCAGATGTACTTGGTAAGTCAATGGTGTGTCCCACAAAGTCATGTCTAGTCTGCAAAGGGGGTAAGAATGTGTGCCCCCCTGCTTGTTTATATACCACATGACCGTGGTGTTGTCTGTCTTTATTAGTAGTTGTCCTGGATGAAGTAGGTCCTTGAAGGCTGTCAGGGCATTTTGAACAGCTAGCATCTCTTTTTGATTGATATGTAGATGCATTTGGTTTGAGGTCCATGTTCCCTGAATGCATCTTCCTGCCATGTGGGCCCCCCAGGCATAATCTGAAGCATCCTTTGTTAGTGTCTGCCTGGCTGGGGGTAATGTGAATGGCTGTCCCTTGTTTTGGTGACAAGTCTTTACTCACCATCGAAACTCCTGTTGCAGGCAGGGAATGAGAGTAATTATGGTTTCCAGGCTGTGGCAATGTTGAGTCCAAACACTTTTTAGGTACCACTGAAGTTTCCTCATATGCAGTGTTGCATATGGAATTAGTAGGATGCAGGATGCCATGAAGCCCAAAGCCTGCAGAATTTTTCTTGCAGATAACTGGGCCTTTGTTGCTAACATTTTGAAATAGGTAGTCAGTTGTCTTTGTTTGTCTGGTATGAGATAAGCCATCTGGGCAGTTGTATTTTAGCTTGCACCCAGGAATATTATCTCTTGAGAGGGTACTAATTTTGATTTCTTTTCATTGACTGTGTACCCTAAGCATGTTAGAAGTTTTTTCATAAATGCCAGATGCTGTAGAAGGATGTCCTTGTTCTCTGCTTGAATTAGACAGTTGTCCAAGTTAGGATATATTTGTATTCCTCTTTGTCTGCAGAATGCAATTACTGGTGCCAGGCACTTTGTAAAGACCCTGGGTGCAGTAGATAAGCCAAAGGGCAGAGCAGAGAATTGGTAATGCATTGAGTCAGCCTTGATTCTGAGGTATCTTCTGCATATTTGTCTGATTGGGACATGCAGGTATGCCTCTTTTAGGTCTAAAGTTACAAGCCAAACATTCTTGCCCAACATGGGCAGAAGCTGCTGCAAAGTCAACATTTTGAATTTTTTTATATCCAGGAATGTGTTCAGAATCGATAGGTCCAGTATTGGCCTCCAGGTCTTTTTCTTTCTGGGTACCAAGAACAGTCTTGAGTAAAATCCTTGTCCCCGCTCTTGCTCTGGCACTTGTTGAATGGCCCTCATGTCCATGAGGGATGAGACTTGTTTTTGTGCCTCTGTCCATTGATTTTTTGGCAGATCTGGCCAGCCATTTTCCTTTGGCAGGGTATGGAAGTGGAACTTGTAGCCTTGTGACACAATGTATAGTACCCACTTGTCCTGGGTTATAATGTGCCAATTTTGAGAAAAAAGTGCTAATTTTCCCCCTAAGGGTGCTGCCAGGAAATAAGTGCTTGGTGCAGGCGGGGGGAAGTCATTGGGACTGTTTCCTGTAAGGTTGTGATTTGTCTTCTCCACTTTTGGAGGTAGAGGCACCCCATTGCTTTGACTTGTATGAACCTTGCGCCTGGGATCTGCCTCTAGGTTGTCTGGGTCTGCCCCTTTGAGGTCTGTCTGACATAGGAAAGGACCAATTCTTTGTTGGCCAGTGACCACTAAACCTAGGAGGCTGTACTTGTAAGAAGTCTTTGACCATTTGCATAGATTTAGCCTTGTCCTCCATTTTTTTAATACCTCTTCTGCCTTAACACCAAACAAGGTATCATGCTGTAAAGGTGCATCTAATAATTTAACTTTAACATGATCAGGCAGATTTTGCTCCTTTAACCAAGCATGCCTCCTAATTACAGAGCCCATAACTGCGGCCCTGCAGGAGGCCTCCAAAGAATCAAAACCACATTGCAAAGTATGCTTTTCAGCTTGTTCAGCTGCATGCAATAAATAAATCCTGCATTTCCTTGTTTTCTGCACATTCAGAGTTTAACAACATTTTCTGTTTAAGCAATGCCATGACATGTTGTTGATATTTGAGCATATGAAATTGACAGTTTAAGGCCCTTATAGACAAGGTAGCAGATGTGTAAACATTTTTTTCCCTATCTATCCAGTGCCCTAGAATCCCTGTCAGAAGGGATAGGGTTTTTTGCTGCGGAAGCCTTAACTCCCTTGGGATCCTGAGAAATAGTTTCTGGGTCTGCAGCAGGGTTTTTAAAAAGGAATTTATGAGAGTCAGGAACCCTGTAGTATCTGTCAGGCTTAACAGGCACTGGAGGTAAGGAGTCATGGGTAAGGCTAGACTCCGAAAACACATCATCTACAATGTCTAACACAGCAGGGATGGCTAGTGGCTTGTGCTGAGGTAGTAACAGAAATCCCTGAGCCTCTTTTTAGATTCTGAAAAATCTTGGCTCTCCCAGTGGAAATGCTCCCTCATGGTATATAAGGTTTCCCCAAAAGAATAGTCTTCAGGAGGAGAAGCTGAATGAATGGATTCTTCAGCATCAGAATCCTCATAGGGGGGGAAGAGAATATTCCTGATCAGAAGAGGAACCTGAAGAAATGGAAACCTGATCTGAAGATTTATAGTCAGACTCTTGCCTAGGCCTCTTATCAGGAGGGGGATGGGAACCCCTGATCAAGGTAATCAAGCCTTCGGCTATTTTGAGCATCTGTTTTTTGGGCATGGAGGCCTGTCCACGTGGCTCTTGAATTTGCTTCTTTGCCTTTGAAGGTGCTTTAGTCTTTGCCTTTGATGCTGGTTTAATGTATAGATGTTTCGGTCTGAATACACCCTCAAAAGCCGGTGCCTGCTCAGCGGCTCAGGACCCATCTGAAGGATTAGCGTCCGAGGCTCCAATACTTTGAGTTTCCAGTGGCATGGCCGACTCCACGTGGGAGTCAGTAGCGGCCTGCAACTCTAAAGTAGCAGTCGAAAGGGGCTGCGAAAGTGCCTCACTGAGAACCGGTGAACCAGCGACTGGCTTAGGAGAAGCTTCGTCATCGGTTTTGGGCCTTGGCTGTCTTTCTTTTTCTTTGCGTTTTTTGCGAACAACGGTAGTCGGATGGTTTTCCAACGACATTTCTGGATAATTAAACCTGCGTCCAAAGTAGTTTAAAGCAAAATCATACCGATGCTTAATAGTGCGTTGGTTAAATCTAGCACAAAACCGACAACCCAGAAAGTTATGATCAGGGCCTAGGCAAGGAATACAGTAGGAATGAAAGTCCTTATGAAGTATTTGCTTCCCACAAGAAATACAATTATTAACTTTTTCTGACGTTGGTTCTGGAGCAAGAAAAAGTTTCCCCAACAGGGTATTTAGCTTTATAGAAGACTTTGGATCTGAAATTCGAACTCGAAAATCTCAGGAGTCGGCCGACCGGCACTTGTGAACTGCTTCTGCTTCGGGCACCGCGCAGCAAGAAAGACTGAAGAAAATGGCGTTGGCTGCTTTTTTTATACCCCTGACGACCTGATGTCAGAGAAGGGGCGACGACAGCTGACGCAGGACCCAAGACTTTGGAATTCAGGCCAACTGAGGGCAACCTGCCAGCAGGATTACCCAAATGTAATGACTGCAACAGTGAAACACAAAGAACATCCCACAGGTTGAGGAACAGAAGGAAGAGATAACATTATATCAAAGATTATGTACTTACCATAACATTAGGCCCTTTTAAACCTTTATCCATATACTGTCACATGTGACTTGGGATCTGCATGCACCTTTCTGTCAACAACTTCTATAATCATCTGCAGGTTTGAGCAGCGCCCCTCCTTCCATGATGCACTGCTTTCTTCTCCAGACTGAGTGTGGCCTCTGTAAGCTAGACAATTAGATGAAAGGAGTAACCTGGAGGGAAGCCTATACTTGAAGGCAACTCTCTATCCTTCAGATCAATGCATAGGCAACAAACTTTGATGTTGATGCATAGGTGACAATTCTGTAGGGAACAGGTGGGCAGGTGTGTTACAGTATTTGGACAACAGATCAATAGGACTTTTAAATCTTAGTTGATCTAGTTCATATACTGTAATATAACCTCTATGCCATTTCTTCTTCTGTGAGCTTGCTTTATTCTGCTTCTCTACCTTCTCACTGACTTGTGAATTATATTGTACATAATGTAAATACTATTGATTTTTGTCTCATTAATAAATGTATGCTGTAACACTCATCCTGTTATACTGACTTTAACTGTCTTGCATTGTCTTAATGCATGATGTTGTGCTAAATTCTACATTTTAAACTATTTTTTTTGTATTAACTGCAAAAACTCTTTCACCCAGGCTGTGCTTGATATTGGTCACCTCACGGTGCTACTCTGGTAAACAAATATAAATAAATTAATACAAGGATGAAATGCCCCAGCAGAACAGGATGGGTAGTCTTGAGAAATATGCTCTAAAAGATGATGGCATCACAGTTTGCCCCCAACCTTGATATGATTTTGAGCATATAATGCTTAGCAAAGGTAAGCCAAGGGGTCCATGTTGCTGCTGCACAGATGTCATCCACTGACAGATTCTTCAAAAAGGCTGCTGAGGTCACAGCAGACCTTGTGAAATTAGCTTGTGATTTGAATTATAAGATTTTATTTCTAGAAGAATGGCACAATGTGATGCATTTGAATAGCCACCTGGACAATGGAACTTTTGCCACTCTCTCACCTAGTCTGTTAGATGCAAAAGAAACAAAAAGATCATCCTGTCGGAAATCTGTTGTATGAGCTACACAAAACAGAGTTTCTATGAACATTTAGACAATGTAATTTAAACTCATCTTTATTGGAGTATTGGAGAAAGAATACCAGGAGACACAGGTCTGTTTCTAACTCTGGTATGAATGTTGAATCAGTTCTCGGTGCCAGTCTCTCTTTGTGAAAGATAAAATGGTGGTTTCAAAGAAAGGACATGTAATTCAGAATCTCTTCATACAGAGATAACAGCAACTAAATATACTGTCTTCCAAGACAGATATCTAAGGTCTGCCTTAGAAGCAGGATTGAATAGGGCTGAAGTTAATCTTTCTAGGACAAAAGATAAGGTTTCAAGGAGGAGATAAATCTTTGTATGTGAGTCTGGATAAGAAGACTCTTCCTATAACAACTTCATAAGCATAATGACAGGCTAACAAAGACTGGTCGATGCCTTGGTGATAAGTTGATACGATGCAAGGTAAGCTTTCACGGCAAAAAACCTGCAGCCTTAATCAAAATAGTCTAAAAAATGAAAGTACAGCTGAGTAAGTAAATGTACCACACCAGTAGATATTTGAATGATCACTGCTACAGCACTCAACCAATATCAGTTATATCCTGCATAGGATGCAAAATCATGCAACAGTTGGCTAGCTTCCAAAGCTTCAGGGCACTTTTCATGTGCCCAAACCATTAGTCAGTTCAAACTGAGCTGACTAAATGTCAGGTTAGGATGCCAACCCTTCAGAGATTTCATACCAGTTGAGAGGGAGTGAACAATGCTTGACAAAGAAAGTATACATGTCTGCACCCTGGCATAAAAAAAGACACAAAAACAAGGGGGGTGGAGGGATGGAGTGGCTAGCACAGCAGTGATCATTTGAATATAGGGTTGCCACCTCCTCAAATGCCCAAAGTGGGACATTTTTTGTACAAATGTGCGATTTTACAAGACAGACATACCCACAGCCAGTGCAAAGGACATAACTTCATTGTTTTTGCCCAAATAAAAGCTTATTCTTGCAGCATGTGAGTTACTTATACTATTTCATATAGTATTCAGGCATTTCAGATACAAAAATAACTGCTTTATGCAACTGTTAAAGAAAACTTATTATTTTTTGTCTTAAAATGTCAGGACATTTGCCATTTTTTAGATTTTTTTTCACAGGACAAAACTGCCCAAAGTGAGGGTACTCCCTCGCAAAGAGGGGCAGGTGGTAACCCAATTTGAATATCAACTCTTATGGTAAGTTTACTTGCACATCTGTACTGTGTTCATCGTTACCATCACTGCTGCATTGGCCTTAGCTATATGGGTAGATTACCATAGCTTAAACTAACTGGGTGTTAGAAGGGGGAGGGTTCAGGGACTCCTGGAGAATGGTCCTATCGAAGCATGTATTAAACATAGAGAAGGAAACTAGTTAGTGCTTTGTAAAAGTGTTCACAGAGGACCAAGTTGCTGCTTCTAGACTACTTCTAGAGTCCATCCCTTTCCAAAACGCCAAAGATAAATCCAAGGCCCTGGTAGAGTGAGCCTTGACCTTGCCCAGAATAATTTTGTTGTAGTGTTAATAAATAGAGTTAATAGCTTGAGATAACTATTTGTAAATAATCAGTTTTGACACTGGTTGTCCTTTCTTCATACCCTCATAATAAATGAAAATCTGAACAGAAGTTCTAAAAGATTTTGTTGTCAGATAGTTCCTGAGTTGTCTGTGAACATCCAAGGTATGGAGTATTCTTTCTCCGTCATTTGTGGGTTCTGGAAAGAAAACAGGGAGAAGGATAGCTTGGTTTAAAGCGAACTTGGTGACCACTTTAGCCATTAAAGAAGGGTCAATGCTCAAAGAAATACTGTCTCTGTGAAAGTTAAGATAAGTCTGACCCAACATGCGCTTATTAAATCCATCTTTAAGGGAAAGGGCAGTAGGACAAACCCAGAGCTATATAGACCCTTAAGTCTACTTTCATGTTGTGGAAAAATAATGGAGAAGGTAATATTGGATAAGTTATTGTCTGAACTGGATAGGATGGGACTTGAAACCATATATCAGCATGCATATGTTGAAAATAGATATATTACCACCTGTAACATGATGTTCTATAACAATATAATAACAGCTATGAATGAAAAACTGTGGTCTGATGTAATTTATATAAATTTAACTTCAGCATTTGACAGGGTCATACACAAAACACTGATCAATAAATTAGTATAACTAGGTATTGATGTACTGTTGATAAGATGGATAGCTGCATGGCTTACAAATAGGACATGGCAAGTATCATACAGCAACTGGACAGGTAAAATCCTTGGTTATAGTCAAGGTGTCCCACAGGGCTCTGTCCTTGGCCCTTACTTGTTTAGACTGTATCTTTCAGACCTAAATTTTTCATCTGAGGTGTTCTACAGTCTACATGCAGACAACCTGCAATTGGGTAAACTGATTACATGCGTTACACATAAGGCATGTCTGCAGCATAACTTGACTCAATTGGCCATATGGGCACAGGAGAATAATATGCTGATAAATACATCAAAAAATAAGCATATGAGATTTGGGAGACATAAACTGAAAGGTGAATATTTAATACAGCATACAGTGATTGAAACTGTAGACTCATTTAAGGACCTGGGTATATGGGTAGATTCACCTGTGAATTTTTCTAATCATATCGACCAATTGGTTAATGACAGTTATAGAACTATAGGTTGTATAAAAAGATTTATAAAGTCTAGGAAATGAAAAATAATGAAATCATTGTTTGTTAGTTATATTAGACCTAAACTTGAGTATGGAATAACAATATAGAAATCCTATAAGAAAGGAAGCATGAGTAAACTGGAAAGAGTGCAGCGGAAATATACCAAGGGCATCCATGGATGAGAAAATTTAAGTTATTATGAAAGACTAAAATATCTGAATTTGTACAGTGTCTCTTACAGATATCGAAGAGGATATCTTATTCAGATATATACGACATTTAGAGACAACTATCTCTGAGAATGTTTGGGGTTATCAAAAAGTACTAGAGAATCATCAGACAAACTATGTAGAAGATTCTATAGGAATGAGAAGTGTACTAATTGATTCTCTGACAGAGTAGCTGATACATGGAACAGGCTGCCAAATTACATTAAAGCATGTACTAGTTTAGATATTTTTAAGAACAGCCTGGACACTTATTATGTCAGCAAGTGTTTTGGTATATTGGCAAGCTAGAAGGGCATTAATGCAACTGATAAAAAAGTCCGATATCACCAACCAGAATAAATAGCAATCCAATACAACGCACTCGGGTGGAAACAGGAGCTGATTCTCAGAATTGTAGTTGAAGCAATCTTCAGTTTATTCACAACACAGATAAAATCCAACACAGTGTATCAGAACACAAACTGATATAACAGATGGTTTAGCGCTTTCATCTGACTGATGCAGATTTCTTCAGAACCATTCTTTACTCAATCTCATCAGTTTAAATATCCAACTTTTTGGCGCCAAAACCTTAATTGGTAAATATGTACATGTTCCATCAACAGCACTTTCCTCTCCTCATACATAAATATTTATTTGCAAACATCCTCCAATATATAAATAACTGGCATGCATATAATATATATAAAATATATAATATATAATGTGTATATAATCATAAAAAACATTGTAAAAAATAAATTAATTAAAAGCTATTAACTAGATGTAATTGATATAATGTAACTATATTTACATTGTACTTGTACATTATCTTAAAAAGACGTGTTAGGAAGTACCCATAAAAATATATATATAACATAATGAGATACTAAAAGGGAGAACTATATATGAAGTTCCCTACAAAAAACAACAAACAATATGCAAGGGATCAACACTGAGATGTGTAACCACTTTAAGGACATCCCAAAATCAAGTAAGGCTTTATACTGATGAAATCATTGATGCCGGGGTATGTAGTTGCATCTAAAAGTATTTGCCATCTACTTTCCAAAGCCCCTAATTTAGCTTTCCAATTACCACTTCCTACCATATTCTCAACTTGATCCAAGATGGCAAACTTGAACTCATGTTTCTTCCCCTTTACTGTAATATGTTTGCTCAAGGCATTATTGAGATCGCCTTTTTCATCTTATGCGTGTGTTCATATATCCTTGTCTTAAACTTTCTTTCTGTTTTCCCTACATAATATGCATCGCACATTATGCAGGTCGCCAAGTACACTATCCCTTGACTGTTACAATTTCCCTTTTTGAATGTACATTTACTATAAATGCTGTTCTTTAATTTTACACAACGCTGTTCATTAATCAGTGGGCATTGTTTACACATCCCACACTTCGTTGTACCCTTGGATTTATCACCATTCCTTAAGATTTTATTGTTGTTCCTATTTTCTATCATTCTTTTTATGTTGCAGCTAGTTTTAAATGTAATACTTGGTGTTTTTCCTATAATGTTCATGTCTTCCTCATCAAGATTCATGGAATGCCAATGTCTGTGTAATATTTCCTTAACAACATTGGCAAATGGATTGTACATGACCACACATACCCGTCTGTTAAAAATTTCCTTTGATTCTTTTTTCGTTTCAATTTGTCCTAATAAAGATTTATATTTGTTTCCCCATTCAGACATAACATACTTGGTTACATCCGTAACCATTTCCCTAGGATATCCTCTTTCTTCAAATAGTCTTTGTATTGTACTCAATTCTTTAACCATGAATTCTCTAGTGGAAGACATCCTAGCGGCCCTTACGCATTGACCTTTGACTATATTCTTGAAAATATGGGGTGGGTGACTACTCCCAAACTGAATGTAGTCGTTGGAAAATGTAGGTTTTCTGTATAATTGCGAAAAAAATCCTTTATTGTCAGAGCCAATGTAAGCATCTAGATATGCTATGCCCTTTTTCTCTATAGTATGGGTAAATTTCAAAAAATCGGTGGTACTATTGATGTAGTTAATAAATTCCTGAATACTCTCAGTTTCCCCCTTCCATACTATGAATATGTCATCCAAAAATCGTGTATACATGGACATGCGTTTGAAATATTCACTGGTAAATATAAATTGATTTTCCCATTCGAGCATGACCATATTTGCAAATATGGGTGCACAGGATGCACCCATTGCAACTCCCCTAGTCTGTCTGAACGTTTCTCCTAGGAATTCTATGTAGTTATGATCCAAAATAACTTCCATCATGCTCATAATCAATTGAATTTTGTCCCAAGTGCAAGCTGAATATTTTAGCAAGCTCTTACTAAAAAATTCCAGACCAATGTCCCTAGGGATACATGAAAAAGATCTTTTACATCTATCGTGATGAAAGTAATGTCTTCATCCCATATATCATGTTTCAACATATTCAATAAATTCCACGAATCCTTGAGAAGATGCGGGACTTTATCATAAATGTGTTTGGTCCAATGGTCCACTACTACTCCCAAGTTAAATGTTTTGGACTTAGACCCAGAAATAATAGGTCTGTATGGTGGCTCCTGTACATTTTTATGAATCTTCGGAATCGATGATGTGGGCCAATATGGGATATTCATTCCTGACAAAATTATATAGTTCTTCATTGATTCTGTTGTCCAGTAAATACTCTTCAATAATCAAATCTATCCGTCTGTGTCCTATGTTAATCTGATTCCTGGAAATGGCCTCATAATTACCTGACTCAAATAGTATGTCATGGATTTTTTGTTGATAGTCACTAGTGTATGTTATCATAATCCCCCCTCCCTTATCGGGTTTCATTATTCTAATTTCATTATTGGACATGATCTCCGTTAGCATTTTCCTTTCCTTCTTTGTTAAATTATCTTGATGCACACATGATGGTTCTACTCCTTTCATAATCCTATTATAAGTCGCATATATATCCCTACTAACTGCTTGTTCATACAAGGTCACCTGAGTATTGTTAGGTGGGATGAATGTACTTTTCTTCACCAACTTTTTTGTATAGTCTATCCCAGATCCATCAGTATCTTTAAAGTGCAAGGCCAAGTTTAGCCTCCGACAAAATAGTTTAACTTCTTTTATTACATCAAATAAATTAAACTTTCCTGTTGGTATATATTTCATCCCTTTACTAAACAAGGTGAACAACTCTTCCTGAATATCTAAACTGGTATAATTATATACCATAAATCCTTTAAAATTATATATCTTAGGATTTTTAACTAGTATGTTAGTGTCTGTGGGTACATGACCGTGCTGACAACTGGTCTTATCACAGTCAGACCCATCACTATATGTATCATCTTTTTCCCTATTGTTATCAGTTAATACCTTTGTTGAAATCTCTTTGGTGCTGGGAAAAATCGTCCTCCTTGAAAATTTGCTTGGCCATCTTGTCTAGAAAAACCACGTGTTCTTCCACTGTGCTCAGGATGGTCATGATTGGTTTCATTCCTACCTTGTGGCCATATATATGCTCTACCTCCCCTATATAATTCTGTATCTCTCTTAATTTTGTTCAATTTCCTATTATAAATAGTTTTCATTTTGAAACTAGCTGTCTGGAATTGTTGATAATATAGTTCTTGCCATATATCAAATTCATTATCCATAGTAATCTCATCATTTAATTCTTCCAATTCTTTAAATAATTTAGCTATTTTCTCATCATTGTACTTCATCAACATTTTTATATACATGTTTCCAAACACATCAAATAATTTATTAAAATCACTCTTTACAGTACTGTTATATTCTATCCCTAGGGGGAGTTTAAAGAAGCGCAACCCTTTTGGTACAATTTTAGTATTGATGCACTTCTCCAAATATAAGTTGTCTAATTTTACACTTTTAAATTGTATGAGCTTCTTGCCCATAAGAAAAATTTTATTTTTCAAGCCATTCATCTCTCCATTCCTTGCTAAATTGTCACATCTATTTTCATTTTGTACGTCTGTATCGAACACCAATTCATCATTCAAAAAATTTTGCATTACATTATTATTGCTTTCTCTGCCTTTTTTCAATACATTTCTATCTGATTTTTCTTTATCAAAAACATCAATATTAGGGCTAAACACAAAGTCTTTGAACGCCATACCTGTGTTCATTTTAGTGGCGTTCTTTTTAATCACTTTGGAATACGTTTTATTTTTATCCCATACCTTAGGTTTAGCCCCCAGTCTTTCATTCTCCTTGCGATGGTGAAAAACGCTAAAATCAAAAGTAAAGTCAGTTTCGGAAAGTAAGTTTTCACCCGTATCCTTTACATCGATGGTAGTCGTTGACCTGCCTGTTTGGGTGATATTGTTACAGCCTGGTTGTTGTCCGTTTGGTATATCCCCCAAACTGTTTAGTTCTACTCGCTCTGCTAAGAAAGGTGGTGTTGTCGTCACATAGTTCTCCCGTTGTGGTGAGCTAGTAGAATTACCAGCCTGAATAGAAGTGGTAAGCTTCCCTACCAAGTCCAACAGCTTGTTCACATCCATGTGCGTCGTCACTTCCGCATAGCGAGGCAAACTCCGCTCCACACAATGAAGTGTCAACCTGTACTGGATGTATAAATATTTATGTATGAGGAGAGGAAAGTGCTGTTGATGGAACATGTACATATTTACCAATTAAGGTTTTGGCGCCAAAAAGTTGGATATTTAAACTGATGAGATTGAGTAAAGAATGGTTCTGAAGAAATCTGCATCAGTCAGATGAAAGCGCTAAACCATCTGTTATATCAGTTTGTGTTCTGATACACTGTGTTGGATTTTATCTGTGTTGTGAATAAACTGAAGATTGCTTCAACTACAATTCTGAGAATCAGCTCCTGTTTCCACCCGAGTGCGTTGTATTGGATTGCTATTTATTCTGGTTGGTGATATCGGACTTTTTTATCAGTTGCAGTATGATGGATCCAGTACAGGTTGACACTTCATTGTGTGGAGCGGAGTTTGCCTCGTTGCGAGCGGAAGTGACGACGCTTAAGGCGGATGTGAACAAGCTGTTGGACTTGGTAGGGAAGCTTACCACTTCTATTCAGGCTGGTAATTCTACTAGCTCACCACAACGGGAGAACTATGTGACGACAACACCACCTTTCTTAGCAGAGCGAGTAGAACTAAACAGTTTGGGGGATATACCAAACGGACAACAACCAGGCTGTAACAATATCACCCAAACAGGCAGGTCAACGACTACCATCGATGTAAAGGATACGGGTGAAAACTTACTTTCCGAAACTGACTTTACTTTTGATTTTAGCGTTTTTCACCATCGCAAGGAGAATGAAAGACTGGGGGCTAAACCTAAGGTATGGGATAAAAATAAAACGTATTCCAAAGTGATTAAAAAGAACGCCACTAAAATGAACACAGGTATGGCGTTCAAAGACTTTGTGTTTAGCCCTAATATTGATGTTTTTGATAAAGAAAAATCAGATAGAAATGTATTGAAAAAAGGCAGAGAAAGCAATAATAATTTAATGCAAAATTTTTTGAATGATGAATTGGTGTTCGATACAGATGTACAAAATGAAAATAGATGTGATAATTTAGCAAGGAATGGAGAGATGAATGGTTTGAAAAATAAAATTTTCCTTATGGGCAAGAAGCTCATACAATTTAAAAGTGTAAAATTAGACAACTTATATTTGGAGAAGTGCATCAATACTAAAATTGTACCAAAAGGGTTATGCTTTCTTAAACTCCGCCTAGGGATAGAATATAACAGTACTGTAAAGAGTGATTTTAATAAATTATTTGATGTGTTTGGAAACATGTATATAAAAATGTTGATGAAGTACAATGATGAGAAAATAGCTAAATTATTTAAAGAATTGGAAGAATTAAATGATGAGATTACTATGGATAATGAATTTGATATATGGCAAGAACTATATTATCAACAATTCCAGACAGCTAGTTTCAAAATGAAAACTATTTATAATAGGAAATTGAACAAAATTAAGAGAGATACAGAATTATATAGGGGAGGTAGAGCATATATATGGCCACAAGGTAGGAATGAAACCAATCATGACCATCCTGAGCACAGTGGAAGAACACGTGGTTTTTCTAGACAAGATGGCCAAGCAAATTTTCAAGGAGGACGATTTTTCCCAGCACCAAAGAGATTTCAACAAAGGTATTAACTGATAACAATAGGGAAAAAGATGATACATATAGTGATGGGTCTGACTGTGATAAGACCAGTTGTCAGCACGGTCATGTACCCACAGACACTAACATACTAGTTAAAAATCCTAAGATATATAATTTTAAAGGATTTATGGTATATAATTATACCAGTTTAGATATTCAGGAAGAGTTGTTCACCTTGTTTAGTAAAGGGATGAAATATATACCAACAGGAAAGTTTAATTTATTTGATGTAATAAAAGAAGTTAAACTATTTTGTCGGAGGCTAAACTTGGCCTTGCACTTTAAAGATACTGATGGATCTGGGATAGACTATACAAAAAAGTTGGTGAAGAAAAGTACATTCATCCCACCTAACAATACTCAGGTGACCTTGTATGAACAAGCAGTTAGTAGGGATATATATGCGACTTATAATAGGATTATGAAAGGAGTAGAACCATCATGTGTGCATCAAGATAATTTAACAAAGAAGGAAAGGAAAATGCTAACGGAGATCATGTCCAATAATGAAATTAGAATAATGAAACCCGATAAGGGAGGGGGGATTATGATAACATACACTAGTGACTATCAACAAAAAATCCATGACATACTATTTGAGTCAGGTAATTATGAGGCCATTTCCAGGAATCAGATTAACATAGGACACAGACGGATAGATTTGATTATTGAAGAGTATTTACTGGACAACAGAATCAATGAAGAACTATATAATTTTGTCAGGAATGAATATCCCATATTGGCCCACATCATCGGGATTCCGAAGATTCATAAAAATGTACAGGAGCCACCATACAGACCTATTATTTCTGGGTCTAAGTCCAAAACATTTAACTTGGGAGTAGTAGTGGACCATTGGACCAAACACATTTATGATAAAGTCCCGCATCTTCTCAAGGATTCGTGGAATTTATTGAATATGTTGAAACATGATATATGGGATGAAGACATTACTTTCATCACGATAGATGTAAAAGATCTTTTTTCATGTATCCCTAGGGACATTGGTCTGGAATTTTTTAGTAAGAGCTTGCTAAAATATTCAGCTTGCACTTGGGACAAAATTCAATTGATTATGAGCATGATGGAAGTTATTTTGGATCATAACTACATAGAATTCCTAGGAGAAACGTTCAGACAGACTAGGGGAGTTGCAATGGGTGCATCCTGTGCACCCATATTTGCAAATATGGTCATGCTCGAATGGGAAAATCAATTTATATTTACCAGTGAATATTTCAAACGCATGTCCATGTATACACGATTTTTGGATGACATATTCATAGTATGGAAGGGGGAAACTGAGAGTATTCAGGAATTTATTAACTACATCAATAGTACCACCGATTTTTTGAAATTTACCCATACTATAGAGAAAAAGGGCATAGCATATCTAGATGCTTACATTGGCTCTGACAATAAAGGATTTTTTTCGCAATTATACAGAAAACCTACATTTTCCAACGACTACATTCAGTTTGGGAGTAGTCACCCACCCCATATTTTCAAGAATATAGTCAAAGGTCAATGCGTAAGGGCCGCTAGGATGTCTTCCACTAGAGAATTCATGGTTAAAGAATTGAGTACAATACAAAGACTATTTGAAGAAAGAGGATATCCTAGGGAAATGGTTACGGATGTAACCAAGTATGTTATGTCTGAATGGGGAAACAAATATAAATCTTTATTAGGACAAATTGAAACGAAAAAAGAATCAAAGGAAATTTTTAACAGACGGGTATGTGTGGTCATGTACAATCCATTTGCCAATGTTGTTAAGGAAATATTACACAGACATTGGCATTCCATGAATCTTGATGAGGAAGACATGAACATTATAGGAAAAACACCAAGTATTACATTTAAAACTAGCTGCAACATAAAAAGAATGATAGAAAATAGGAACAACAATAAAATCTTAAGGAATGGTGATAAATCCAAGGGTACAACGAAGTGTGGGATGTGTAAACAATGCCCACTGATTAATGAACAGCGTTGTGTAAAATTAAAGAACAGCATTTATAGTAAATGTACATTCAAAAAGGGAAATTGTAACAGTCAAGGGATAGTGTACTTGGCGACCTGCATAATGTGCGATGCATATTATGTAGGGAAAACAGAAAGAAAGTTTAAGACAAGGATATATGAACACACGTACAAGATGAAAAAAGGCGATCTCAATAATGCCTTGAGCAAACATATTACAGTAAAGGGGAAGAAACATGAGTTCAAGTTTGCCATCTTGGATCAAGTTGAGAATATGGTAGGAAGTGGTAATTGGAAAGCTAAATTAGGGGCTTTGGAAAGTAGATGGCAAATACTTTTAGATGCAACTACATACCCCGGCATCAATGATTTCATCAGTATAAAGCCTTACTTGATCTTGGGATGTCCTTAAAGTGGTTACACATCTCAGTGTTGATCCCTTGCATATTGTTTGTTGTTTTTTGTAGGGAACTTCATATATAGTTCTCCCTTTTAGTATCTCATTATGTTATATATATATTTTTATGGGTACTTCCTAACACGTCTTTTTAAGATAATGTACAAGTACAATGTAAATATAGTTCCATTATATCAATTACATCTAGTTATTAGCTTTTAATTAATTTATTTTTTACAATGTTTTTTATGACTACATACACATTATATATTATATATTTTATATATATTATATGCATGCCAGTTATTTATATATTGGAGGATGTTTGCAAATAGTGCGTTGTATTGGATTGCTATTTATTCTAGAAGGGCATTAATGCCCATGCTTGAAATATTTGTATGTATGTATGTAACTTAAGAGCTTGCAACTCAAATACTGTTCTTGTAAATATCAGAGCAATCAGCAAACCTGTTACCCATGTTAAGAAGTTCAAGTCAGCCAGATGAGCTTGTTCAAATGGAGCTTAGCTTTTCTTATACAAAATTCAGATCACAAGGATGAGCCACAGGCTTTCTTAAAGCCCTCTTATATAAAACTCTTTTCAAAATCATTCTGACATGAGGCTGCATTGAAGGTGGGGAATCCATGGGCAGACATTCTGAAATAACCAACAAGTGAATTTAGTTAGCGGAGTAAAACAAGCCATAGGATAATAAATCGCCCACATTGTAAAATCAGAGAAACACTAGCATTAAATGGGTGCTAGCTCTTTTGTTGGCACAAACTAGAACACATTTCCATTTGCTAATATATGATTTTCTAGTAGCAGGCTTTTGTGCCTTCATTAGTATCTGTCTCATATCCTCAGAAAACAGGTGCCTAACAGCTATTAAGACCTTTTCATCCAAGTAGTCAGTTGCAATTGTTTGGGATCAGGATCTATCAAACTCCACTGATCTTGTGTAAGTAAATCCTGTCAGTGAGGAAATTTGTGACAATTGCTCTTGGCCACTTCCAAGAGAAGGGAAAACTACTGTTGCCTGGGCCAAAAGAGATTCACCACAATGATCTTTGGGGAGTCCTTCTAAATATTCAGAATTACCATAGATATCAGTGGAAAGGGTGCAACAGCATACAAGAATATTCCTGTCTATGAAAAGAAAATGGGTATGTCTTTCAAGCCTTCTTGCACAGTCCTGGAACAGAAATGTTCCAGTTGATTGTTTATAGAGGAGGCACAAAGGTCTATTTGAGGAATTCCCCACAGATGGATCAGATCTTGGAAGACCCCCCCCCCCAATTCATTTTTCATTCATGAGGGTTTGTCCTGGTCCTGCAAAGCTTATCTGCCACACAATTTTGTTCTGATGAAATGTAAAATGCCTGTAGAGTTTCATTGTGCTGTAAAGCTATATCACATGTTAAAATGATCAGTCTGCATAGGGGGTAAAATCTGGATCCCCTTTGCTTGTTTATGTCCTACATCACTGTGGTATTGTCTAAAAACATTTGAAGGGGTCCCAGGGACCACCCAGGGGACCACAGATGACTCCAAGGGTTGACAGCATTTAACAAAGCTAACATCTTTTTTATGTTTGTTTTGTTTTGTCTTTTTTTGTCCCAAAAAACCTGCATTTTTATTCCCATAGACTGTTCCCCAAGAAAATCCAGAGGTGTCTGTTGTGACTGACAAGTATGGAACAGGAAGGGAGAATGGGAGACCTGTTTTGTGATAAATTTGATGTTGCCAACATCTGATTTCCCTTTTTACTAATACAAGAACTTGGATGTGAAAAGACAGTGGGTGTTGATGCTGTGATACCATTGTAGCTTTCTAATCTGAAATCTTGCAATAGACATCAAGAAAGGGGAGATGCGAAAATAAAATGTTGTAGGTGAGAAGCAAATGAGGCAGGAATTATACATATGTTGTGGGAATGCCAGAGGGCATACCTCCCTACTGTCCAGATCTTCGCAGAATGCCCAGATTTTTGCCTCATATTTTTGTTTTTCTCCTCATAAATTTTGTGATTTTCTTGACTTTTGTGGCAAATCAGTGAGGACTAAATTTACTAAATAATGACATGCACTTGAGTTTCAGACTTCATATCCTTCAGAAAATGTATGGTAACACAAGCCTTTTTATTTTAGCAAATTTCAAAGTTTATAAGAGCAATATTTAAAATGTCTACCTATTTTGGGGGCTTTGTCCCATCATTATTTTTGTCTATGTCCAGATTTTTTTGTGCTAAGACGTTGAGAGCTATGCCAGAGGGCAAAGCAAAGATGTCAAGAAACAATGATAGCATGGGAAAAATTTTTTCATAAGCCCATAACGTGGAACATGGAAAACTCAATGAGTAAACATAGACCCGAATAGAAAGGGAGGGACTGGAAAAGAGAAGTGCTTACATTGAGATTAATGCTAGTGTTTATTCCAAAAACAAAAGTACTTGTGAGAGAATAAGAACATCAGGCACTAGGAGAATGTAAAGTTAACATGTAGAATGTCTAAAACTAATACAAAGGCTAGATCATTATCATAAAATTAATGTGATGGAGGAAAAAGCTGAAAAGATGGAACCTCATGGCTCAGTTCTACCAGAATTTGAATAAAACCAGGAAAAACTATAAGATCAAATGGACATTTGATGAGCAGTAGGTTATATAAAACTTGAGATTGTAGATAAGCTAAAGGTAGTATTAAATACATAAAATTTTCTTCATCAAAACAGCTTTCCAAAGGTCGATACTTCTATATGTTTATACATGAAGAAGGAATGCACAACTGTTACAGTTTTGTTGGTGATCAGTGTTTATCTGTTAATGCTCATATCACGTGTAGAAGTGAAGGCATGTTATTGTCAAAAAATGATATATTAAAAAATGGCATGCATAACAATCTTAACATTCACATCAACTTGTTACTTAAAACATCAACAGACAATGCATAATCCAAATGTGGCTTCTGCAAAATAAACAAAAAGTCAGAGCTTTCCTTTTGTGTTGAGCTGTTTCTTCAAAATAGCCCACTTTCTTACAATAAAAAAAAATTGTCAAAACTGTATCATGCTGCACTAAAGCTTATTACAGCTGAAGACATCCATACTCATCCACCTCTCCTCTCAAACGTTTTCCAATTATAACATATCACATAGAACTAAAAGGGTCTCTTTGCTCATTGAATTAGAATTGCAGTGAATGGCTTATCAGTGAATGTACAAATTACTGAACACGCTTATCAGAAAAAAAAAAATCATCAATTGGCTATAGTTGGCCAACATCGCAAACGTTATCAACCAAGGTGGGGTCTGTGCTTCCACACCTCCCCAACTATATATACCAACTCCATGGTTGCACTACAGGGAATAGGGCAAATTTTAAAAAGGTTCCCCTAGCTTACTTTACGCATCGCGGTACTTCCTGGTTGTTGGCCAACTATGACCATTCAATGATTTTTTTTTTCCGATGATAAGTGTGCTTAGTAATTTCAACATTCACTGATAAGCCATTCACTGTAATTCTAATTCAATGAGTAAACATAGACCCAAACTAAAGGCCTTAAATTAGCTAATAATATGTGAAACATCAATAACATACAGATGACAAATGAGGGCTGGTTGGGTACAATACAACCATACATTGTAAGGCATTTCAGAAACAGGAATGAAGGACAAGTTTTGCTTTCAACCATTAAACGGGATAATTATGCAATGGTATCTGACCAAAACCTCGTACTCATAATGGAGGAGAAGCAATGCTACCTATTAAACAAAACACCTTGGATATCATGCAGTCTTCCACGTGCAATGTCCCCATTGACAGTATTTAATCATGCCAACTGAGCATGAATATCTGTGTTGACTCATTATGCACCCGCCCTCCAACTACATTGCCTTTAACCCAGCAAACTATTCTAGGTGTCTTCCCAAATGAAAACGCTAAATGGAATTTGGCCAGAAGGTAAGCAACTAGAAAACGGTTAACATAATATAACATGGAACAAACTACTGTAGACTCATATTAGACCTAATTTTTAAACCAAAAAATGACTCCACATTTGACATTATTATTTCTAATATTAAATAGAGATGCTCCGGTCTCACCATTGTACCTAATTATTTCAGTGATCATTGCCCCGATGTCACTGCATGGTCATTTAAAATTCAAAAACTGCCTCCTCAAACAGTGATTGGCAGACCATTCCCCGATGATAAACTTGTAGCTTTAAATACAATGCTAGCCTCTATTGACTTAATTACTTTTTATAATACACTTAACTGAGCCTTTTTATAATACACTTAACCGAGCCACTGCCCTGGCTCACTTTACCACCATCCTCATTAGCATTCTGGATCTACTCTTCCCATCTACTCATTGTATGTTTAGAAGGCATATCTGCTCCTGACTAAATACAGACCTTCTCAACACGATGAAAGGGAGAGACCTGGCCTGGAAAACATTTAATCAGAGCCCACTGGATTACCAGCTGCATGAAAACTACCTCACCCAAAGAAAAGCTATATAACAGCTACCAAGTCTACTAATGATCATTTCTTAAGGCAAAGAAGAAGATATTTCTAACAGTTTTCACTCTCCTAACTTCAAAACTCACCAGTTAAGGAATAATAATACACCACAGTTCTACCCACTAGGAGAATATGCTGCCACTTTCTATGTCATTGAAATATCTGACAAAGATAACAAAATACTTTAGAGCTTTACTTGTGTAGAGCATTTATTGTTAGAATATTATTTCTTTGCTGCTCACTTTATTGCATTTTTTTTAGAAAAAGAATGTGTACATTTCCTCACCTATTGGTTTGGAATGTGTTATACCACTTAATTGGTATCAGTACTCCTATATATTTGCAACTGCATTAATCTTTTGAATGTGATAACTGACAAAACTTGTCTTAATTTTGACATTATCACAAACTGAGGCATTTATCTATGTATAGATTACCAAGTTTTTCTTTTCTTTCCACTCCTCTGTTAGCAGCTTTGTATCTTTCACATTTTTTTCTTAGCAGTTGCTGTATTTTGTATTAATATTGATTATTTTTCTTCCCAGCTTCTCCTTTTAATTCTTCTTTCTTTGGATCCCCACCAAGCTAAGTTCGATCTATTGGCCTGCAGTGCTCTTTAACAGAACCAGGCAACCTTGGAATGAGTGTTATTTTCAATATATACAAAAAGTATGTTTTATCCTCCAGACAAAATGAATTGCTAGCCCTTGTTTAATTTCTATTTTTAAGTAAAGTACTCCCATCATGGACATTAGCTTGCCCCCTCCCCCTACTGTACTTCCTAACAGCAGTCTCCCTTTGCAAGCTGTTTCAACTATTTGAAAGCCCTGCTGTTTTTTTTTAGTATTACTAAACCCTTTCTCTCAGCTAGAGCATCTTCTGTGTGGAGACATGTGTGAATGGGCGTACCTTTGTTGAAGGTTATGCGTCAGAGCTGGCAACTCGGCACGTAAAAATCTACTGCCAATCATTAGCGGACCGGAGTTCTGCTGTGGCGACCCCTAACCGGGAAAAGCCGAAAGACACAACAACAACTAAACCCTTTCTCCTATAACTTGTGGACTTTCTAAATCCCACATACTCCTGGTTACAAGTGTTTATTTTATTTCAAAAGAAAGGTCTGCAAAACAAGTAAGTCCAAAGTACCTACTGATTTTCCTTATTGTTTCAGAACATTAGTTGCCCCCCCCCCATTCTGTACTTCTAACTGCAATCTGTCTTTATATGCTGTACTATCTGTATGCTCTGCTGTTTCCCTACTTCTACAAAACCTTTTCTCTTATAAATTCTTGCCTTCCTAATTTCCACATAACTCCTTGGTAAAATTGGCTTATTTTATTTCAATAAGACAGGTATGCAAAACAAGTAAGTCAGAGTACCTACTACCTTTTCTTATTCTATATGTAGACTTGCATATCTGTGAAATCAGGGCCAGCCTTTTTCATCATACTATTGGCTATCCACCACTTTTCTGGTCTATTCTGATCCTCCCCCTCCCCACAAGGACAATTGCAGACCAATCAGGGCCAGCCCTTTTCATTATAAACCTACTGATAGTCTTCCTTCATCTATTGCCCGTTATGCTCCCCTCCCTGCCCCCAATTTCCACCCATCCCCAGTGGTCCTACCTTTATCACAGACAGTAACCCCTCCCACCCTTCAAACAACCTATAACATCACCATGCCTATACTTCCTCCTACAGCTTCTCACTACTATCCCTCCTACTCAGCTAATATGTACAAGCACACCATACCTATACTCACTGCATGCACACTCCTTGCATACATCACATCTTACCAAACCTCCACCATTCCCGCTCTCAACCACTACCACTGTACCACCACACATACCACCATTCATATCCCACCTCTACTCTACTACTCTCTCATCAGGTAACAACCTTCCCAATACACGCTCTATATAGACTGCAGACCACCATACCTAAATTAAAAACAACCCCGCAACCTAACATAGATCTACCACCATACCTAGTACCCACAGAACGAAATAAAAAAACTTCCCTTATAAGCAAACATATACAGAAATTGATAAAACTAATAATCTCATCCATATCCAACCTAGCACTCAGTGGAGAAATCCATCCTTATCCTGGTCCCTCAATCTCCAACCCCTTCCCTCATAAACAGACTACAAACCACATCTTCTCCCAAATCACAGCCAATAGAAAGCCAACCGACCTCCTTCTGATAAGCCTAAATATTAGAAGTATATGCAACAAGGTCCATGAATTCCATGCCACCATAGACTTCTACTCCCCTGATGTAGTGATCCTTACAGAAACATGGTTAAAACCGCACATTACTAATGACCAAATCCTCCCTACTGGTTAGAATATACTAAGAGTAGACCGACTAAACAAAAAAGGAGGTGGTATAGCTATAATATTTAAGCAGCATCTAGACATCCAGATCTTAAAGTTAGCAGCTCCCTAAATAGGTAAGGAAGAAATAATATATACCAACCTTAAAATAAACCAAGATAAAACCATAAACATAATAGGTTGCTACTTCCCACCTGGCCACAACATTCCTCCACTTGAAAACCTTCTCAGCTGGACTTCCCACCACCTACCCCAAGAAACTTTAATTCTAGGAGACTTCAACACTGACTGGTAATCCTGCTCTAGCAACCACCCAACCCATCATGTAAATCTTCATGGCTTCACCCAACTAGTCCAGTCACCTACTAGGATAAATAACTCCAACAAACACACTACCCTTGATTGGATACTAGTCAATAAGAGCCCCCAGTCATATATAGCAGGCTGCTTATCTGACAGCCTCAGTGATCACTCCCCAATCTTTCTACTAAGAAAACACCTTTCTAAAGCAAAACCCATCATCTACCATCAAATACGCAAAAAAACTAACTTCAGCCCTCTCTCATTCTGCTCATCCCTAAAAGACTGTAACTGGCAACCTCTAAAATACCTCAAACTAGATGACGCAGTTGACTACTTTAATAAAACATTCCTAAGCATCTTTAATTATCACGCACCCATAAGACGTTCCCGAACTAGAGCCCAACCATCCCCATGGCTGCAAAAAAACACCAAGTCTGAAATGAAAAACAGGGATAAAGCCTGGAGACAACTGGTGCAAAACCAAAACCCCCCTCCACTAGACAAAAATTCCTAGAACTACGCAATAGAACCAAAATGATTATAAAACAGGACAAAATCCAATACTACCAGTCTGCCCTTACCTCCTCCCAACATAACCCCAAACAATTCTGGTCCTCAATAAACTCCATCCTCCACCCAGGTAAAGTAAGTACACCCACTCCTAACTTAACTCACTCCTCCAAAAATATTGCTACCTCTTTCAACAATCACTTCAGACAAGCCATACTATCACTGGCTAGACAACACAACCCCCCCTATAAACCCACACCATCAACTACAATTAACAATCGCCCCACTAGCTTCTCTTTCTCTCCTGTTCCTACCTCCAAAATAAAACAACTACTAACTGAACTTAAAACCACCAGATTAGCAACAGACAACTTCCCAAGTGAATACATTCAACTTGCAGCTGACACTTTAGCCTACACCGTATCACTCTTGATTAACATTTTTCTGTCAGAAAGTTATGTTCCCACACTATAGAAAGTCTCACACATAATTCTCCTACACAAAGGAGGCCCTCCACAGATCTAACCAATTCCCGCCCCATAGCTATTCTCTCGTCACTCTCCAAAATACTAGAGAGATGCATTCATTCTCAAGTCTCAGATCACCTCCTTGGTAACAATCTCCTCTCCAACACACAACACGGTTCCCGACTTAACCATAGCACCACCACCGCTTTACTCTCTTTCTCTAACACTATCCTACAAAATAAAAATGCAGGTTATCTCTCCTTAGCTACCTTCCTAGACCTCTCTAAAGCTTTCAACATGGTCCCACACAAACAACTCATCTCTCTTCTCAGTAACCTATCTTTCTCTCAACCAGTCATCAACTGGTTTCAGAGTTACCTATCTGACGGCCAACAAGCAGTTGTTTGGCAGGACATCCTATTCCCCCAACTACCAGTCTCCATAGGGGTTCCCCAAGGGTCCATCCTGGGACCCCTACTCTTCTCTATTTTCACCAATAATCTCACCTCAGCCACAACACATGGCACACTCTTACAATAAACAGATGACTCAACCATCATCTGCACAGCCCACTCCCTACCCGAACTGCAAAAAGTCACACAGAAAGCATTTTCTTCTATTGAAACTTGGTTATCCGATACCCAACTAATACTCAATCTGAACAAAATGAAATTACTAATCTTCCAATCCACCAAACTTACCCTAGATAGCTCTCACTTTAACATCACAGCAAAACACAACACCACCATCCATCCTACAGAACACACCAAATTACTAGGAGGAGAAATGGACAATAAACTGAACTTTGACATTCACATTTCTATGACCATTAAAAAAGTGCAAAAAACCTAGCAGCATTATATAGAAATCAGTAACTACTTACCAAAGCAGCTAAAATTTCGGTAGCAAATTCTCATCTTATCTCTAACCTATGCTACGCCTCTCCAATATTTACTAACCTTAGACAATGCGATCTAAATAAGCTCGAAACCTGCTACAACGAAATCACCAAATTCACCACAGGGGCATCCTACCGTACTCACCACTGTCTCTCACTAGCAGAACTGAGCTGACTAGAGCTCCCCAACCTCCTTCAATGGTACCAACTCACACTCGCCCACAAACTAATAAACCAACCACTAAAAGTCCCATCCCTCCAGAATCTACTCCAACCCTACATAACCATGAGACCACTAAGATCCAGCCACAAAAACCTCCTACAGGTCACAAGAGCCATTAACTCTGCTGGAGAAGTATTATTTTCCTGCACTATAGCCAAACTCTGGAACTCCCCCCATCCTCAGTTACCTCTGTAACTTCTTGCACCCACTTCAAATCCTTACTAAAATCACACTTAAAAACTTGCCAGATATGCCCTTGCAACCCCCCCTCTAATACCATCCACTCCACCCATCCACTACCTCTCTCGGCCCCCTATCAACAAGCTGCACTTAGCAAGTTTGGCTACTCATGTTCCCAGCTACCTACCACATAGTATTAACTTCTTGTAGCAACAACTGCTAATGGCTGTTATGTACCTCAAAAACAGATTGTATCAATTGTTCACTGATGAATCTCAGCTACATTTGTAACCATGTTTAGTATATGTCACCATATTTTAAAATTGTACTATGTTCTACAGCTGTTTTACATCTATGTTTTATTCTTGTCTTGCATCCTTAGCTGGACTAATGTCTATATTTAAATGCTATGTTTTTTAACTGTATAATGCAAATAATACTTAATGTGGAACTTTTCTCCCCAGGTCTCCGCTGAAAATGGACTTGTGTCCAGTCGGACTCTCCCGGTCAACAGATGTAAATAAATAAATAAATAAATAAAATCTTAAAACCTATATCAGTTAGTTTCTATTTCTGCCATCATATTTTCCTGATGAAATTCAGTGTCTATATTGCCAGACAAAACTATTTAAAGACATCAGTAGCTACTGCCTGCCCTCCAGCATGTAGCACAGCTATCACAATGCCTTTAGCACTATAACAGTACTCCTGTCAGCTACAAAGAATATCTACTGAAACTTAAATGAGGGGCATTTGACAGTCAGTGTGTGTGTAGATGCAACATGTACCTTTCAATCTATAGAATCTAAAATTTTACTTCACAAGCTCAAAAGACAGGATTCAGGAGATAACACAATAAACTGGTTTAACAACTACCAAACAAGCTCTTCCAAGTCTAATATTGTAACCATTACTCTAGCCTAAACAGAGTGCTTCCCAGTTCTCACTGCTAGGTCCACTCTTCTTCTCTCTCCATTAATGACATAATTACTGACCTACCTACACTTGAACTGACTCTTTAAGCAGATGAAATTTTACTTCAGGAATCTAATAAGGCCCACGCTAACTTACAATCACACATTCAAACATGTTTTCTAAAATATGCAAGTGGTATGCAAATAACAAACCTGTCATTAATCTAAAGAAAACTAAACTAATACTATTTGTCTCTCCCCATAAGGTAACAAATCTATAACCTATCTCATTTAAAGGCACACAAGATAGCACTATTCTTTATGTTTCTGAATACAAGCAGGCATAGACACTTGACGTTCTTTTACATTCACAGTGCATATAGAAAGTATTACTAATAAAGTACTCTCAGAATTCAAACTCTTAAGATCTCAGCCATTCTGTTTCCAACAGCTAGAACTGCTATAGCAAAGAATGGAATACCCCCAAACTTGAGTACTGCCAACCCTTAGTAACTCTACAGTCTACTTATAACATTCAAAGAATACAAACTGTAGAACATAAGATATTCAGATCATCGCTACTAGCAGATTCTAGCACATATTAGTGTGATCTCATAAAGGCCACCTCTGGCTACCTGTAGTCGATAGGAATTTGTTTTTGCACTGCCTTCTCTTCAAAATACTAAGTCTAGGATTATTTTTTTCCTGCTCTTATTTCCCTTACTTTTAATTTTACTTTTAATCTTTGTTTCACCTCCCTCCCAGTTCTACTCCACTTGTTACCTCTAGCGAATACTTTTTCTCACTCTCCCCTCCATTCCTTTCCTTCTTATCCACTGTTTGAATGTTCCACGCTGACATTTGTGTTACAAGTTAGTAATGAAGTCTCATATTTATAACATGACAACACATTTCAATGTTACATGGTATTGTATTTATCTTATTTTAGCAATGGTATATGTATATTATTCTACATGTTATATGTGTATTAATGTTTGTATTAATCTATGTTTTTACAGAATATTACAACATGATGCAAACTTTCATCTATGTATATGTATCTTCTGCTCTTTTATTTGTGGAGCTTTTTTCCTTGGGCATCCAGTGAAAATGCATAAAATTATCCAGTCAGACTCTCCCAGTAAACAAATGTCAAAAAATAAATAAATAGGATAGTGCCTCCTCTAAGAACCAATTTACAATTCAGGGAACTTTCTTATTCCATAAGGTACAGTCAGAATGATGACATTCTATTCATCTATTCTCAATTCAAAAGTACAATAGGTGAAAAAGTCTTTTCATGCCTAGGACCCTAGATTTAGAAGCACCTAACCAAAGAAATAAGCACTGTCTAAGAACTGAAAAAAAAACCACTACACAAGCACCTCATCAGTGAAAGCAAATGTGATTGCTTTAGGAAAGCTGTTTAATAACTTATTAGACTTGTTTTTTTTCTTGTATTCTACCATTTTATCTGTGAACTTCTGAAACACAAATATGTCCTTGCATATACTGTATGTAAAGTATATATATACTTGTTTCTATCTAGCTATATTGCACTGTAGTTGCTTATACTGTAGTTTTATTCATACACAACTACGTGTATATCTCATATGTAACAGAGGACAATTCTTTCATCTTCCTCATGTCAACAATCATGTTGGGTATTATGTACATGTGTCTTTCATTGTAACCATCTAACCATTTAATCTGCTTTGTGAGCCAGGGTCATGATTGAAAGGAGTCATTTGAGTAGCCTACTTAGCTACCAAAACAATGGCTCCCTATTAAAATGTCGGCACTCCAAATTCTGAGTGCTGACATGCAGGAAGAAAAAAAATGAAACTGCAGAAGAAGAGTGAATCTTGAACATTGCTATCTTCCTTTTAAACTTTTTTTTTTTTGCAGGGGGCAAGCCACCCCACATCTATCAAAAGTATATTAATAACTCCAATATTGCCATACCTCAGAAAGACAGGAATATTCTGACTAGTGGACATGTCAGACTTAGTAAGGGTAAGTCCATTTATTTTCAGCCATTCAGTCTCTGTGTGTTTCAGGACTCAGACTAGTGGATCTTTTCATTTCAAGTGGTTACCTAAACATCTATTAAACTATCTGCTCATTGAAATGCCCTCCTGCTTTAGGGCTGATACATATTTGGTGGCTACAGCCAACAATGCTGGTAGCTAAAAGGGAATGCCAAAGGTGAAACTGACAAGATTATCTACAACAGCAAATGACACCTGCACGCTTAAGGGATATGGACTTTATAAGACAGAGGTTTTCACACCTGTGAGCATTAGAATCTTAAGGTCCACTGCAGAAATCCCATGTAGCATTTGGAATGAGGAGCCACGGAAATAGCTGCTTCTATTAGACAAAATATCCTGAGCCAAAAATGGACTGAGGTTTCTATTAATGTAAAATGGAATGGAAGCTTAGTTTAAGAAGACTGGATTTTCTTTGGTAGAAGACATCTCGTCATGATTTGATATCCAGACTGGAACCAATATGAACAGTTGTGAAGGAAATAATTGAGACTTTATAGTCATAAACACTTGCACCATGTCCAAATAATGAATGGATGGAGACTCAACCATATAAGGAAACATCCTGACTCCCTGTGGCCTCTTGTGAGTTGCTATCAAAGATATACAATTGGTGAGCATCCCATCAGCTGATGTGAGACCAAAGAGAAGAGCATGGTGGACTGCCAAAATGGTTGCACATTGAGTAACAGCTTAGTCTAGGTCTCCCAGTGTGAAAACAGAAACTCAGCAGAGAAGGCCAGTACACTTTTGTGTTACTGGGTAAATTTCAGTAACTCGCTAGTAAGTGTACTGCTTGGATGCCAGGAATAAAAGAAATACAGAGGACAAAAGGTGAGGAAAAAAACACTGACTGGGAAAAGTTCTGCAGTTGTTCAGCAAAAAGCAGTGCAACCTTCAGACATGACTTCCAGTAACCTAGAGGAAAATATAGTCAACTACACACAGACCTGGTTAAAATAAACAAAACACTGATGCAGTATATCAACTCAAACAACAAAAGACTGGAAAAATGGAAGAAGCTTTAAAGAGATACTCAGATGAGGTGATGAAACTGCAAACATCAGAGGTCAAAATAAAGAAAAGGCTGGCTGAATATGAGACTGCTCAAGAAGACATGTTTCAAAAAATAATAGATTTAAAGGACAGATCACTTGGGGAAAACCTGAGATTTTCAGCTGAACCAGAGAAGCTGGAAGCAGCAGGCTACATTAATTTTATGAAAGCACAAATAAACAACTGGACTGCTTTTCCACAGCAGGAGCTGTTAGTTGAAGGGGCACATTGTGTGTATGCTCCAAACCTGGCTACAAAAAAGCAACCTCAACCTTTAAAAGTAAAGATGCAATCCTACCAGCAGAAGAAGTCGATTCTCACAAAACTGTGGCAGCAGGACAAAGTACTAAAAGTGGGCGACAGCAGAGTGTTTGTAGAGAATGATTACTCATTGTATACCAGGCAGAAGAGGAGTAAATGTATTCCACTATTCAGGGAATGTCAAGAAGCAGGAATGAGATTCAAAATTCTGTGCACAGCCATCTTCAAAATATTTTCCCTGTTGGGACAAAATCATTTTTTGATGAAGCACATGCTAAGGAGGAAATACAAAAGCTTGTCAAACAAAAAGTGAGCTGTGAAACAGAAGGATAGTCTGCTTCTTGTTCTAGTGGTAATAAAGACCACGGAAAGACTGTGCTAGTGACACCATTTCCAATGTACAACGTTTTGTGTGTTAGTATTATGTTAATAGGTTTTAGGGGGTATTAGGGCATGTGTTTTTTTTTTTTTTTTTGGAGGGCTTTCAATCTTTCAATAAAACAAAATGTTTTGCAAGATATAACATAGGCTCAAATGGATATGACAAGAAACAACTGTATAAAACTTCAACCTGTCAAACAGTGTATGCATGTAACACAAAAGCTGGAACTAGGCATTTAACAAAAAAGCTGTTATATAAAAAAGGGACATAATGGTTAAGGTATTTACCTTATGTTTACAAAGTACAGGGCTTGAATTTGACTCCAGGATATTGGCTAGGCTTTAAATGGCCTTTCAGAGCAGTTAGCCCTGTATTCATTTATGATTTTGTGACCCTATGTATGCCATGCTACCTAAACCACATCTGGTGTGGGTACTCTACATCCTTGAGAGGGAATGCTGAGGCAGCTGAAACTTAATATTTACAGTGAAGAAAGCCATAATGGTTGTCTCCTCCTTCCCATGTTCTAAAGATGTAACTTTACATTGAGTCCAAATAAACATGGTCCTTTCAACTAGGAGTTAATAAAGCTTGCCTTGTTGTCACAATAAAATTGGTCAAAAGCACCCGCTCATGCTGGTGAAAGGCAATGCCAGATCCCAAGACCCTGGCTGAATCCTCGGTAGAATTATTGCACATGCACATCATGTGACTGCTCATACCTGAACATGTTGTTGAGTGTGCCATTAAACTGTCCATCATATGTCCATCTTCAATTGTTCTTTGACTATCTGTTGCATTTTTTTCTGAGGAGTCTCTCTATAAATTTAGCATATGGGGCAGGTAATTGAACACCTTCACATAAAAAGTGCAGAATGTGTCACACAAACACTTCCAAAGCTGATCCAGCACTCTGTACTCCTTACATGATTGGCAGACCACTGAGCCCTGTGGTGCTGAAGCAGTCTTAAGGTCAGCTGCTGAAACCAATGTATCTGACTTAGGAGTCAGTGATCAGAAACTCCCATCTGTGGGAGGCAGCAGGGTAAGATCCACTTCTTTGGGTAGAGGAGATACAGTATCTGGATGTGTTCATGCTGAAGTGGTGGCACCTTGAAGGATCTGCATCAAACACTGGGAACACCCACTAGGAGGTGGGAGGTTGGCATAATGGTTAAGGTGTCTACCTTACAAACATAAGGTGCAGGGTTTGATTCTCACATGGGGTAATTGGCTAGGCTGAAAATGGCCCACAAGTGCAGTTATCCTAGTACAAATCTATGAACCTATGAACCCAGATGCACTGGGTGGACATAAAGGCACTCTGCAGTATCCTCTGTGATGAAGATAAGTTGCCCCCACGATAACTGCTCCCCAAGAAAAATCCGATGTGTCAGTAGTTGGGGATTGGTTTGGTTTCTGAAGAGAAAGGGGGATACATGAGTTAAGTTGAATTTGTTGTCTCCACCAATGCAATTCCCCATTTATAAAGCCCGCAACTGAAATCTGATATTCCAAAGAATGCAAGTGTTGGCTCATGTGTGATTTTTAAACCAAATGTATCACTCTTATGTGTAACCCAGCTACAGGAATCATGAGAATCATATAAGCCATGAACCCTAAGACAGCAGAAGTCTGAGACTGATTTCAGAAATTCCTCATAAAAATTCACATTTTCTTGTATCAAAAAGGCATTTTAAAGAGAAATATCTATAAGCCAGCCCGATAACACAAGTCTTGTGAGTCGAGTCAAGGACGATTTTGCAAAATGTATATGGACACTCAGAATGGTCAAGAGTCATAACTCTAGTTAATGACTCTTGTCATTTTGATAAAGACTCTGCAAAGATAAACAAGTTATCTAAATAAGGAAAAATGCAAATGCCATTCAGTCTGCTATAAGCTTTGACTTGAACAAGGCATTTTGTGAATACCCTTCATGCTGCAGATAAACTAAAGGGTAATGCAGAGAACTGATAATGAGTCCCACAGACAGATAAACTTAGAAATTTCCTGTAGCCTATAGATAAAGGAATGTGGTAATAAGCATCTTTTAATTCTAATGTTACCATGTAAGTCATGGTAGGAATGAGGGGCAACATGTTCTATAATGTCAATATTTTGAAAGTAGGTAGTTTTACAATTAGAAATGAAAGCACTAGTACTGATTTCCATGAGGCCATCTTCTCTAGTACCAGAAGAATTCTGGAAAAGAAGCCTTTTCCGATTTAAGTTGTGGGCACTGATTCTATGACTCCCAGGGTGTGTGATGACTGAAGAATCTGAGGAAAATATTCTGTTTGGCTTGGAGGGCAGGGAAGCGTTCCCCTGAAAGGAGATTTTAATATCCAGTGCAATCTGTAACCCTCTTGCATCAGTTTTTGCACCGAAGAATCTGAAAATACAGTTCTGCAAGTAAACTTGCCATAACAGTAGATGTTCGACTGATCACTACTGCAGTAGCCTTAGCAATATAAGCCATATCCTGCACAGGATATAGTGGACGTCCAGCTTCCAAAGCTTCAGGGCACATTGAGCCCAAACCATCGGTCAGATCAAGCTGAGCTGACTAAAAAGACAGGATTGGGCACCAGGCCCTTCAGAGTTTTCACAGCAACACAGAAAGGGAGGCTGAGCCCAGAAGGACAATGCTAAGAATAACAAATGCCCGCACCCTGGCATAAACAAACCAAAAAAACAAGGGGTACTGGAGGGAGCAGCTAACTACAGCAGTGATCATTCCAATGTCTAATGTTATGGGAAGTTTACTTACACATGTTCACTATATTTATCATATTGGACATTACTGCAGTAGGGTATATACAGGCAGATAACTCTAGCTTACTACATTTGGGAGGTGGAATGAGAAGAGTCCAGGAGCTCCTGGAGAAATGTCTTAGCAAAGCCTGATCTACTCCTAGAAAAAGAATCAATCATATAGTGTCTTGTAAAAATATGTACATTAGACCAAGTTGTTGCTTCTAGAATATTTCTAGAATCTCGCTCTCCCCTCAACCACTTAGCACAAGAAATCTGGACAAAGCCTAAAATAATGCAGGGACAAAGGCCCAAAAATAGGGATAGATATTAAAAACTGCCTATGTAAATATAGAAAATTGCTATAATAACAGGATTTGTATTAGCAAGGATTTTTCAGAAGGATATGAAGTCTGAAACTTAAACATATGTCATAATTTAGTGACTCACTCTTCGGTGATTTGCCAGAAAACCACAAATTTATGAGGAACAGACCAAAAATATAAGGCAAATATCTGGACATTCTGTGAAAATCTGGACAGTTGGGAGGTATGGAATCCAGCCTTTTCCATAAAAGCCATAGATGAAGCCAAGGCCTTGGTACAGTGGGCCTTGACCCTACCAGGAATAGTTTTGCTGTGATGAGTTTAGACAACCTTTTGGAAATAGCCTGTTTCAACATTTGTTGCCTCTTCTTCTTATCTTCACAAGAAATGAAAATTAATTACAAGATCTGAAAGATTTAGTTCTGTCAAATAGTACCTGAGTCATCTATGGGCATCCAAGGTATGGAGTATCCTTTCTCCCCTGATTTTTAGGTTCAGGAAAGAATATGAGATGCTTGTCTTAAAGTAAACTCAGACACCCCTTTAGGCATAAAAGAAAGATTAGTTCTCACAGAAACCCTGTCTCTGTGGAAAATCAGATAGGGATGACACATCATAAGAGCTTTTAACTTGGATAACCTTCTTGCAGAGGCCAGAGCAATCAGTAAAATTGTTTTCCATGTTAAGAACCTCAAGTCAGCCAGGTCATCTGATTCAAAGTGATCAGGTATTAGTTTCTCTAACACAAAATTAAGAGACAAAGAAGGGGCTACATGGTTTTCTTAGAGGTCTCTTGTGCAAAACCCCTTCCAAAGAATTTTGACATGAGAATGCACTGAAAGAAGAAGAAGATCCATGGGCAGACATGCTGAAATGGCCAATAAATGAACCTTGATGAATGAGTAAGAAAGGCCATAGGATAGTACCACACACAAACATTCTAAAATCAGAGAACAACTAGCCCTGAATGGGTGTTTGGTTATGTTATTGGCATCGATTAAAAAAACTTTTCCATTTACTAATATATGATTTTCTAGTAACAGGCGTTCTTGCCTCTATTAGCACCTACTGCAATGTCCTCAGTAAACAGATGTCTAAAGGGAATTAAAACCTTATCATCCAGGCAGTCAAATGAAGATGACTGGAGTTGATACACCCCTGCTCTTGTGTGAGTAGATCCAGTCTGTGAGGAAGCTTGTGGTAATTGTCCCTGGCCATTTCCAAAAGAAAGAGAAACTATTGTTACCTGGGCCAGAAGGGAGTCACCACAATGATCCTAAGTGATTCCTTCTGAATTTTCAGAAGTACCTTGGATATCAGTGAAAAGGGTGGAAAAGCATACTGGAACATGCCTGTCATAGGAACAGAAAAGGCATCCGTCTTCCAGGCCTTCTTGCAGGGAGTCCTGAGTAGAATCTTGTCAGATGATTGGGCAGAGAGGAGTAAAATATGTCTACTTGTGAAACTCCCCAAAGATGGATCAAATCTTGGAAGATCTCCTGATCTAGTTTCCATTTGTGAGGGTCTGCTCTAGTCCTGTTCTACATATGTGCCACACAATTTTGCCCTTATGGAATGGAATATGCCTGTACAGTGAGACTGTGCAGTGAAGCTATATCCCTAGCAAACATAGCTAGTCTGCAAATGGGGGTACAGTCTGGTTCACCCTTGCTTGTTGATGTACTGCATGACAGTAGTATTCTCACTAACAAAGTGAAGAGGTCCCAGGAACAAAAGATGACTCAGAATGCCTTCATCAGGGCAAGCATCTCTTTTATATTTATGTGTTTGCATCTGTTCTTACTGTCCCACACACTTTGCACACTTATCACTCCTAAAACTGCTCCCAAAGCAAAGTCCAAGGTGTCTGTGGTGACTGAATGTTTTAGAGCAGGGAGGGAGAAGAGCACATCGAGATTTAAAGATATTGTCTGTCTCCAGCAAGTGATCTCTCTTCTAACAAACGCCATCACAGGGATGTGAAAAGACAATGAATCTCGGTGCTGTGGCCATTGACACTTCAGATACCAGCTGTCTTTCTCAAGTGGACTCTTGCCAAAGGTATCATGAGAATCATAAATGCCATGAGACCCATAATTCTAAGGTATTCCCTCAAAGTCTGAGTGGGAAACTTTAGAAATAGATACAGATATAGTTCTATTTTTTCCTGTGGTGTTTAGCTGACAATCCAGGAACACAATCTTGTGTGAAGGAGTAAAAAAACAAATTTGAATGTTCTCTTAGAATCCCAGCTTGTATAAGGGATCTCCCATCCAAGTGAAAGGTTCCCAATGTTTTGAAAAGACTCCACAAATATAACAAAATCATCTAAATATGGAATAATGTGGATACCCTGTAGCTTGCAATGAGCTATAACTGGAATTAGACATTTTGTGAAAGCTCTTGGTGCAGTGGATATTGTAAAGGTTAAGGAAGAAAACTGATATTGTGACCCTGACGCACAAAACCTTAAGAAACACCTAACGTCTGGATTAATATGGATGTGATGATAAGCATCTTCAAATCTAGTATTGCCAGGAAACCTGAATGAGGAAGGAGAGGTAGCACGTTAAGTGACATCATTTTGAATGTCGACACTATCACAAATAGGTTTAGGAAAGAAAGAACTGGTCTTCAAGCATTTTTTTCTTTGGCACTGAAAACATCCTTGAATAAAAAACTTTCCCCACCATGGAAAGAGGAATGGGTTCTGTCACACTCTGGGACAGCATGTGATAAAGGACAAATTGGAAATAAAAGAGTCTGATCTGGTGGATGAGGAATTTCCCTCTGGTAAGGAGGAACTCCCTCCCACTGCCATCTGTAACCATGATGAATGATCCTCAGAACGCATTTTGTCTGAAACTATGTGTTACCAAAATGAAAACTGGAGATTCAGACTTTCTGGAAGGGAAATGTGGCTGCTGGAAGAAGGGCACTAGGTCCCTTAAAATTGCCATTCTGACTTGCTGGACTTCCTTGGTTTTGGGAGGTTCCAGAATTCTTTTTGGAATCCACTTGCCATTTCTTCTTAAATGGCTGTTTACCTGGATTTTGTTCAGACTGTTTATTTCATTTTTTCTTTGCCAAAAATGGATGAAGGGTTAGAGAATCCTTTAGAATATTTGGAAAAAGAAGGATGAAAACTCTGACATAATGCTCCCCTTTCACCACACTTTTTGATCACCTCTGTAGCAGAGGGGACAAAACTAAATCTCTATCCAAAGGAGAATTTAAAATCTAATTTTAACATCATTTGGGAGGTTCTGGGAACACAGCCAGGCAAACCTCCTCAGAACATTACCAGAAGCCATAGTACTGAAGGAAGTATCAACTGAGTCATATATACAGGTCCACTTTCAAATCTCAAAATACTAGAATATTGAATTTCAGTATTTCACGATGAGAACATCAAAAGTGCAATTTTTCGAAACTGCATATTAACGCATTGTATGTTACCAAATCAGCAGTGGTTGCTGTGCAGTTTGTTGTTTGTGGTGTGCTGTCTCTTTAAGGTATAGTATGTTCTGGGATTTAGACATGGCGGTCAATGTGTGGTTATTCATGGAGATGCAAGTAGGTTTGTAGTGTGTTAGGGTTTTGGGTATGAATGTGTTTTAATATTTTCTGGAAAGTGTTAGGAGTAGGTTGGGGTAGGTAGGTGAGATTGTGCGTGTGTGTGTGTGTGTGTGTGTGTGTGTGTGTGTGTGTGTGTGTGTGTGTGTGTGTGTGTGTGTGTGTGTGTGTGTGTGTCGCATGCGTAAGTGTTGAAAGTGTCTGTTATACATGTGTAGTGTGTGTGTTTATCAAGGGTATACACGTAGCAGTGTGCGATGGAAGTATAGGGCTCATAGTGATGAGTTTGTTATGTTGTTCATTGTAGTGTGACCTCGGGTTGGTATATATAAGTAGGGGGGTGTGGTGGCATAGCCCCCACACAAGGGGGAGTGCAGGACGGTTCCCCCCCTGCTTATACTTAGATTATTTGGGTTTTGTTGCTGTGTCTGTTGTGTTTGTTTGTGATGGTGTAGGGAGGTAGGTCATGTTTGTGTTTTGTTTGTTTTGTGGAGGGTTTATTAAAAAATGGCATTGTATACTGAAACTTCATTATTATGAATTTCAGTATAGTGATGTTCATTTTTTTTAATTTTTCATTGTAGTAGTCTTTCGACATTCTTGTCTCTAAATACTGAAATTCGATATTTCAGAATTTCGAGACTTGAAAGTGGACCCATGCATACATATACACTGTAAACAATGAGTAGTGACGTATAAAATAGAAGTAACTATATTATTTAAAGCACATTTTTCTCACAAGAAGAAACTGCAGACAAAACTTTTCTCATGCTTTCACAATTAGTCAGAATAAACTTTAACATATGAGCCTGGCAATTCAAACTTTTGAAAATCAAAGCTGCAGAAGCATACACTTTCTTCCACACATATCAACAATCTTTCCATCCTTATTGGAAGAAGTAGGATTGGAATTAACAGAATTTTTAACAACAGTATGATTAACTAAAGCTATGGCTGCTGGGTAATGTTTGGGAAGAGTGTATAAAACCTTAAAAGACTGATAAACTTTATACTTCCTATCTGTTTTTTAGGAGCAGTTGCCTGAGTATCAGGAACAGTACAGGCATTAACACACATATCCTGCAAGGCTGCCAGAAGTGGAGGAATGGATGAAGGCTCTGGAAATTCCTTCTGTAACAGCCCATAGTATTTTCTGAGAGACTGAGAAACCTCAGTATTCTCCCACTGAAAACACTGACACATTCTAGAAATAGTCTCAGTGAAAGAGAAACGCTCACAGAAAGAATCAGAAATTGAGCTCTCATCTGAGTCTGAATCAGAAATCTAAGGAAAATCCTCTGTATCTGTCCCTTCATTTTCTTGTCCACATTCAGAATTTTGAATCTCTCCTGGAAAAGAGGTATTCATCTTGCTTTTACCAGAAACCACCTTATAAGAAGGATCAATAGTCTGAATTAAACCCTGGACCAGACTGGGAAAACTATTCTTGTCTAAAGAAATCTGAGGAGGACTAAATGCATATTTAGTTTTCTGTTTTTTTTTGACAGGAAATTTGGGACCAAAAATCTTTTAAACTGTTCGGCAAATGTAGTAAACAGTTGCTAAAGCTTATACCCTGGATACAAGGAATGTTAAGGTACTTGTGTATTAGGAAAAAAAAATAAAAATGCCTTCATTTAAACTGCAGCAAACTGCTTAATACAGTTTATGCCATGCCTGCATGGAGAACTATGGCAATCATGTTTTAGATTAAAAAAAAAAAACTCCTTCCTTTAAACTGTAGCAAACAGTTGCTATAGTTTAAACTTTAGACCACATGGAGTGCTGTAATACTCAGGTTTGACCACAGATACAATACCAGCTTTTAAAAGTCAGTATTGCACTAAAGAGTGATTGGGATGATCAATGGCCGATCGCACTAAGCCAACATTTTGTACCCAGAGCCATTGCCCCTCTTGCCCTTCCCTAACTATGCTTCTGTTTCACTGGGTTATGCTTGGTGCACTTCTCTTGGAAGTCTCCCATTGGGCACTGGAAACACTTAACTGGCTCCCCTAAACTCCAAGAAGCAGTGTTTATACTCTGAAGTCTCCTGGATTGTGGAGTTCATAACTTTGTCATTGAGCAGTGAACCAAGCTACCTTCTGATAAAACCTCATTTCTGTTACTGGTATCTTTGAGCTCATTTTCTTAATCACTACCCCAAACTACTCCCTAAAATGTTTCTAACATCAAGGATGTGAGATTTTCCAAGTATATTAACACCTTTAGGTAGTTGTGCAGTACAGCTATTAACAAATCTGTAGATCTGATGAATGTGAGATTCATTGATGAATTTAACATGCTGCTTCAAATAAGTCAAATGTAACTTTCATAAAATGTCATATGTTGCATTGTTTTATTTCCAAAGGAGCTGGTTATGGACATCAGGAGACAAAGTGGAAGGATTCCCCTCCATTTTACATCAATAATCACTGAAAGAGTCTCCATGATATTGAAACTAACATATAGTATGCTACAGGAAGTTATAAATGTACTTCAATAACACTATTCCCATGACACGTCCCTGTTTTAAAAAACAAACAAGTTTTGAGACACACAAGGCTCCAGATAGGTTTGGGTATCCAGAATTCAGAATTATAGGAAGGGAAAAGCAGACAAGGTGGCTGCCCATGGTGCCAGCTACTAGGGGTGCCAAAAGGTCTTGTGACTTGTAAACTGTCATATTGTTTTCTTTATTGTAAAACACAAATGTAGCTATTTGGTTACTTAGCCATGATGCTTACTCATATTATTGGATGATGAAACCCTAGCTCAGTACAGAATAAGCAAACACCATGTTTCTGGTATCACAAACTTGAATCTAAATGTTTCCCTCTGTCTGAAAAGACATATTTGAATCTGTTAGGAGATTCACAACTCTCCTCGACTATGCGAGTGGCAAACTTAAACACAGGACTAATGATTCTGAATAAAGCTTTTCAGTGACTCATGAATAGAGTTTAGAGAATGGGTAAAGTGTACATGTCACCTTGACTGGAGAATGCACGTTTGTATATATATATATATATTTATATATATATATATATATATATATATATATATATATATATATATATATATATGTATATATATATATATATATATATATATATACATATATATATATACATATATATATGTGCCTCTGTGTATGTGAGAGACAGAGAGAGTGAAAGGAAGCATAAACGAGAGAGAGTCACAGACAGCACTGATTACAACAGGCAGTCCATCAGCACACATTTGTCAAACAGTAAGAAGCAGGAAAGCATAATGTCTGGCATTATTAACTGACTTTAGATGTCAGTGATTTACCAGAAAATCAATCATTCCATGAGCAAACTCTGCTTGTACCCTGACTTAGGAATGGAGCCCATTTCCATTATGGTATTAGAAACTCAAAACACTTGGAGAAATTAAACAGAACGCAGCACTATGCTTCAAAATTAGAATCAGTGAAGGAAGGGAAGTTGCAATCAATGGCATTCCATGATATTTTTTATTCACTTGTTCACAATGAGACAGCTGAAGTAGCTGTAACTGTTGGACATGTATGTATGTATGTGTGTGTGTGTGTGTGTGTGTGTGTGTGTGTGTGTGTGTGTGTGTCTGTGTGTGTGTGTGTGTGTGCGTGTGTGTGTGTGTCTGTATGTGTTACTATATATGTGTGTGAAGATGTCTGTGTTTTTGAATGCGTGTGTGTAAGCATGTAGACATTAAATACTTAACATAAAAAGAAATTATGTACTCACCATAACATTCCATGTGTGTTGTCAATCTTGCCTTCATTCTGTACTAGTTGGGTTCGCAACCGATCCTTGGATTTGACTCGGATGTTTATGAAAGCTTGAGGTCTTCAACTAGCTCTTGGCTTACACCCTATCCCATGATGCCCTAGGAAATTCCCCAGATTTTGTTTGCTGGTATACTAATATATGCATATAAAAATTTTACTACTTTACAAGCCAAGAAGAAGGTCAGAGAATATTAGTCGCCAAATGAGTCCTCTCTGTCCTCCAGGAGCTAAAGGCTGAGGGAAGGAGGGTGGGATGTAAGAATGAAGGTGAGATGGACAACACACATGGAATGTTATGGTGAGTAAATAACTTCTTTATGTGATGTTGTCCTATCTCACCTTCATTCTGTACTGGTTGGGACAGCATCCCTAGCATAATCTTTCTCGGATGGCTCAAGGGAGAATATTCTTCAGAACAGTGGACCCAAAAGAGGCCCTATCCCTGGAGGGCAAATCAACTTTGTAATGAGTAATAAAGTAATGAGGTCTTGCCCATGTTGCTGCAGCAAAAATGGTATTAATTGGCAGTTTAGCCTGAAAGGCAAAAGAGGTAGGAATAGCTCTGGTAGGATGACATCTTACTTTGCCGGAAAGTTGTTTGTTCTGGGATTTGTAGGTGAATGTAATGCCATCTGACAGCCATCTGGAGAGAGTGGTCTTAGTAACTGGAGCACCTTTTTTGCAGTCTGACAAGGACACAAACAATTGGTCAGCCTTTCTAAAGTTCTTTCATGCTATGCAAGTAGAAATGTAATTGCCTATGTACATCTAGTTGGTGTAACATATATTCTGCCTTATTGCCATACTCGGGGAAGAAAACTGGTAAGTCTATGGACTGGTTTAAGTTTGATTCTGAGCATACGTTTGGTAGAAAGGACAGATTTGTATGAAGTGACACTCTGTCCTTGTGGAACAGCACATATGGGGGTTTGAGAGACAATGCTTGTAACTCCGAAATTCTGCTAGCTGAAGTGATAGCTATTAAGAAAACTGTCTTCCAGGTTAAGAACTTCAAGCCACAGGTTGATGCAGGCTCTAAAGGGGGAAGAATCATGCTGGATAACACAAAATTCAGGTTCCATGGTGGTAAAGGTGGTTTAATGGACGGTTTTAGCAGAATGGTGCCCCTCAAGAAGGTTTTGCAAAATCTGTGGGACATAATATTCAGCCCAGCTTTGCTTAAATGGAAATTAGAGATGAATGCTAATTGAACTCAAATAATAGCTGCAGCTGACCTGTCATGAAATGCCTTTGGTAAGAACTCCAGTATGGAAGATACAGATGCAGAGAAAGGGTCAAAATGATTTTCCAAGTACCAGAAGGAAAATATTTTCCATTTGCTGATATACAATTTTCTCGTCGAAGCTTTATAAGAAAAAATCAGGATATGCTTCACTGAAGGTGAAAGGTCAGGTAACCTAGCTGTGTTTGGAGTCAGAGCAGCCAGGCTGTCAACTTGAGGGTTTGTAGAGGTGGATAGACCATTCCCAATGGATGGGTCAGAAGATCTGGAGCTGGGTCCAGAATCCAAGGCTCCTCCTGAAGATGAGGCCACAGGAAGGGGAACCAGATTTGACGAGGCCAGTAAGGGGTGACAAGTATTAAGGTCCTTCCCAAAATTATGGCTTTCTAAAGAACTTTGGGTGTCAATGGGAAGAGAGGAAAGGCATAGAAGACACTCGAGGGTTAATCGTGTACAAGTGCATCTCTTGGTGACTCCCCCACTGGGGGGATTAGGGCAAGGTAGCTCCTGAATTTGGCATTCATGGATGTGGCAAAAATGTCACAGCAATGCTGGCTCCATTTTCGGGAAATCATTTCCGCTATGTGTTCTTTTAGGGACCACTCGTGATGCATCAAAATTGCTCTGCTGAGTTTGTCTATTATCACATTGGATTTCCCTGGTATGTGCATTTCTATCAGAAAGCATTGGGAGGAGGTCGCCCACTGCCATACTCTCAGGGCCTCCCTGCAAAGGGGGTAAGATTTGGTTCCTCCTTATTTACTTATATACCACATGACTGACATACTGTCTGTTTGTATTGCAATGGTTCCTAGTGGAAGAGAATCTCAGAATGCCTGCAATGCTAAAATACCCGCTCTCATCTCTAGGACATTGATGTACAAGTGGGCCTCGTGATCCTACTAAGTGTCTTGGACCATCCTTCCCTGATAATGCCTCCCCCCAACCTATCTGGGAAGCATCTGTAGTCACTGTGGCTGAAGGCTGTGGAAGAACAAAGGGTCGATCTAAAGTCACATGAGTGGAGTGAAGCCACCAACGAAGGTCTTTCCTGTAAGATTCCATTATTATAATTTGGTGGGACATGGGTAGTTCCTGCATAGACCATTGAGTAAAGAGCAGCCACAGCAGAATTCTCATATGTAGCCATGCTAATGGGATTACATTTATTGCTGCTGCCATGGTGCCTAGCACTTTTAGAACTGTTCTTGCTTGAACCTTCCTCTTGAATAGAAGGATTAAGACTTGACATCAAAGGGCATGAACTCTTTCTGGGGGAAGCTTTACCATAATTTTTGTGGTGTCTAGATCAGCTCTTATTAAAATGATACACTGAGATGGCAATAAGGCAGATTTTTCATAATGTATTGTGATCCGTAAATGGGAGCAGAGTTTCATTGTGGTGTCTCTTGCTTTTATTAGTAGATGCTTGGTGGTGGCGGTTAGGAGCCAATCATCTAGGTACAGAAATACTCAGAATCCTAGACATCTCAGGTGAGCCATAACTGCTGCCATACATTTGGTGAACACTATGGGGGTTGTAGTGAGACCAAAGGGCAGATTTTGAAACTAGTAGTGACTGGCTCCCAGCCGAAAGCACAAATAACTCCTGGATCACCTGTCCATTTTTATGTGGTAGTACACATCCTGGAGGTCTATAGAGCACATCCAATCATCTTTTCCCAGAAAAGGGAGAATTGACTGCAGTGTTACCATCCGGAACTTTGACTTTTTTACTGCTTTGTTCAGTCTGCTGAAACCCAAGAAGGGGGCTCCAGTCCCCTGTTTTCTTTGGAACTAAAAAGAACCTTGAGTAAGTTCCTGATCCTATTTGGTCTGTGGGGACTATTTGGATGACACTTTTTTCCAGCAACCTGTGTTTTTCTAGTGTTGCCTGATCCCTGTGACTAGGTGGAATGTTTGGAATGTTCCGTATGTGTGGAGCGGGAAAGAAAAAGGGTATGGAGTAACCTCTGGATATGATGTTTTACACCCATTTGTCTTTTGTGATTTTAGCTAGGTTTCTGGGTACAAAAGTAAGTGACCCCTGACTGCCTCCAAAGATGGACAGGTGGGCCTCCTTTCAGGAGCACTGAAAAGGCTTGCCAAGGAAGGATTCCCTGTCACTCTGGTTTTGCTGACCATCTCTGCTGCATGGCCACTGTCTTCCATTATTGCTTCCCTCTCTGCCCCTGGGGGAAGGATCACCATGTTTGTCTGGAAAAACTCTCTGGCATTTTTGAAACCACATTTTTACTCCCTTTTGACCTTTTGGATAAGGTCTAGAAGGCAGGGAAAATGGACTCCTATGGCTGAGAGAGTGTTTCCTTTCTATTCACATCTGGTTAGTGTGCCTTTGACTTTAGGCCAAAATAAGGATGAGCCATCGAAGGAGGTGTTAACAAAAGAAGACTTAAAAGGCTCCACAAAGTTACACAAGCGCATCCAGGAATGCCTCCTTAGGGAAATTCCTGAACCCACTGCCCCACTAGATCCATCAGCTGCATAGGAAATGAGTCTCATGGAAGAGTTTACCACTGAATTCAAGGTGGAGAGCTGGTAGGAAATTTTATCAGATACCCCCACAACTACTGAACCCTGGAGAGTATCTCCTAGCTCCTTCAGGAGAGCTCTCTGCAACCTGGTAAAATGTGTAAGATAATTCAGGGACCTGAGTGTAAAGGTCGCTGAAGAAAAAGTGCACTTTTTGAATCTGTCCATCGTATGAGACTCTTTGTTTGGAGGATGGACAGAAGAGGGCATCTCTAACAGTTACTTCTTGGTGGCCACTGCCACCACCATAGCATGTACTGGGACACCTTTTGTAAGGAAAGTTTTATCAGTGGGGGATGTAATGAATTTATTTCACCTCTGAGGGACAGGCTCCACTGAGTCTGGAGACTCCCATGTCTTTCGACAAATGAGGTCCATGAGTTTGTCAAAAGGCAGAGACACCCAAGTGGCAGAAGGGCAAGATCCAAAAGCCTTCAGGTAGACAGACTCCTCAGAAAGGTTGATGGACTTCCAGCCACTTCTCTGCTTAAGTATTTCTAGGATGTCTGCAAAGGAGACATCCTCAGAGGGTGACCGTGGGGACCCTTCTGACTAATCAAAGTCTGTGTTAGATGTGACAGACTCCTCTGGTGAGTCCAGATACTTCCTCTTACATAATCTCTTGTGAGGACCTCCTCAGAAGGATATTCTGGAGAGGTTTCAGAAGAGAGGGGTTCACCCAATGGGGTGTCCTCAGACCATGGGTCTACACATCTATGTGGATGTGGTTGTGCCGAGATGGACACCGGTGCCTTTAGGGGAGGAATGACTGGGTCTGAGAGTGGAGCTGGCCATGGGGACAGCACTCTCCTCATTGCCTCTAAGCCCCCCCCTGACCATGATCCAAGGAAGCTCCCAGCTCCGAAGAACTAGTAAGCATCCCCAGCACCAAGGGGGTTGACTCTGAGGCTGATGTAGGAGCCGAGCTCACTCATGCTGAAGCCCCAAGATGCAAGTTCAGATCCGACAAGTGCCTGATCTGACTGTCCTCCCTGGACCCAACTGAAGAACGTCTGCTCCTAGACTCCTCGAGCTCAGACGGCACCGAGGAAGTCAGAGTGGTAGTCGGTGCCAAAGATCCTGGAACAGGTCTCGGCTCTGATGGTTTCACTACAATCAGCTTCATTCATTTTGGCTCTGAGGCCCCGAGTTGGGTCAGAGGAGGAATCAGTGTTGACAGGGTAGGCTTATTCAGTTCTGAAACCTTCTGGGTCAGCTCCGACAAATGTTTGGCTAGCACCAGTTTCCTCAAAAGTCTCTGCACCATGCGATCCACATTGTCATCTGAAAGGCTCCTGGAGGATCAAGAGGAGGAAGCAGAATATTTTGAAATGTGCAAGATGGGGGATCTCAACTTCAGAGAAACCAGTTCCAGTACTGGGGACCAGCTCCGAGCTTGAAACACCAATGGTTCCAACACTGAAGGAGCCAAGGTGGATGGCTTCTTGAGCCTGATGAGTTTTGGGATCTGATGATGAAATTTTTGGTAACTTTTTTGTCAGCTCCGAATGATGTTCTGAAGCTGTAGAAGAAGATCTTTTACCTGATTTTGAAGAAAGGGAAGAGGTCGGTCTTGTAGGACTATGACCTTCTGCTATGGCTTCTGAAAAGGAAGTCTTTAATAACTCCCTAAGAATCAACTTATTCTTCCTTTCAAGAAGAACCCTGTGGCTGAAAGAATGGCAAATCATACAAGATTCTTGTAGATGTACTGCTCCAAGACAGTGTATACACACACACACACACACACACACACACACACACACACACACACACACACACACACACACACACAAAGTATTAACATCAGTCATCAACATTTTCTGAGTACATGTAGAACATTTTTTGAACCCAGAGGGTTTGACTTCTCTAGTTTGTTTTGACATTTTAATGGCCAACAAACAAAAACACTATACATATAACAACACACTAAGGAAATTCCTCTAACTCAAAAGGACTAAGTAGCCCTCTAAGTAAAATGAGCTAGCTTACTGGATGAGGGAAACAGCAAAAAATAAAAAAAAAATGTTATTTTTTTAGGAAGCTTGGTAAACAGGAAAATATGTAAAGCACACACAAAGAAAAACATCTCTAACTTAAAATGGGCTGAGCAGCCCTCTAAATTAAACTAACTAGCATAGATGTTAGAACAATCCACCAATAAAACAGTTAGTCAACCAATGTATTTAACAATACTAATGCATACAGAATGGAAAAAGACCCTCTAACTTAAATGGGCCAACAACAAGACTAATGCAAATGGAATGGAAAAGACCCTCTAAGTTAAACAGGCCATTCAGCCCTCTAATTTAAATGAGCTAGCTACATAAAAAGGCTCTTCACAAAAAGGGAAGAGCTTAAAGGGAATTATCAAAAATGACTTAGGAAAAGGCACTCTATCTAAACCGGGGAACAGATATCCCCTAAGTAAATATCTAAGTTATCTAAATATAAAACACACTAATTTCAACAGCTCAAAACAACGAGCCTAAGAACAATTATTTTGAATGTACGCTTAGGAAAGCCAGGATAGGGAAGATGTACAGGCCTAAAGAGTAACGACGGCCAACACTCAATCAGCAAGAAAAAACAAACTTAGCCAAAGCTGTTAACCAAGGTTAACCATATTAACTAATCTAAAACTACTACTAAGTAATTACAAAGAGAAAAACTACTAAATTTTACAGGAAAAACACAATTGAATGAAATCACTTAGCCAGAGCCAGTGTGAAGCACCCAATCTTGTTTAGCGGCAAACGAGATCTGGGGAATTCCCTAGGGCATTATGGGATAAGGTGTAAGCCATGAGCTACTTGAAGACCTCGAGCTTTTGTAAACAGCCAAATCAGAACCGAGGATTAGTTCTGAACCCAACCAGTACAGAATGAAGGCAAGATAGGACAAGATCACATCTTATATTTCAGATGTAAAATACGTCCTCCAACAACTATTACATATGCTACAGCAAGTTTGAAACATTAAGCAGAGGAACTATTTTACATTAAAAATATTTTAAAAAGTATATAGCAATAAAAACACAAAACAAAAACAAACAAACAAAAAACAAATACAAAACAACCACATGGCTTATTCTGTAGGCACAATAATGCCTTCCAGGGTGTGTGCTATTGGGGAAATAACACCACTGAGTGGGAATTCTTTCCCCAAAAACACATACCCTGCTGGGCATTACTGCTTACTTTAAACATATTGTGTCCTGTTCTGAAACTTCACTGCCAGAGAATATCTTCCATCCTCAGTGGGGAATTCCACATCAGCTTCAAAGTTTGGGTTTTTGTAATTGTAAAACACTAAAGATTATCCTACCTCCTTCGTGAGAAACTCCACATCGGCTTCATATTTCTGATTCTTCGTATTGCAGGACACTTCCACGACTGATGCAGTGCAGGCTCTCATAGAACATGAGGGCAGCAAGTCCTCCTCATCTAGCAGAGCATTCAATAAGGAGCTTTTACCCGACCCAGTGTCTCCAACAACTGCAATGTGTGCCTTCAGAGAGTCTGAGTTTGAGTCTGTCTGCTTTAACAATTTATTACTCTTAGCACTAATGAGGTAGAAAAAAATGACAGAATTAGTCCTTCTTCTGCACAGCTGGTTATCTTGTATCAAATGTCTTCCAAATTCTTAAAATACATATAAAACATTTGGGCATTTTAATACTGGTTCCATTTATAACTATGTAAAGATAATAATAAAATCAGCATATTTCACTTCTCATATACAGTAGCTCAATGCAAAGTCTCGCTGCACAGAAACTAAACTATTTTGTTAATGTGTTCACACAAGTTTCTGTACTAATGGAGAAGAGTACCAGGATGGGGAAGGTAGGTACTAAGCACAGGCATGCTGTTGTATAAAGTGAGAAAATATGAATCATAAATAATAGGTTCATCACTGAGGGTGCCAACAAATGAAATGCAACTCTGAACAAGTCCTTTAACTAAACAATGTTTGCAGATTACCCCATTAAATGAGGGGCTTGTGCTTTGTGAATTTACCTAGGTAATTAATAAACAAATGATGTAGTAGAGGAAAAGATTATTCAAACTCTATATTTAATGAATAAGAGATTCCAAATTTATACTTTAAAAGTCATTCAGTTCTATTTATCATTTGATAGAAGGACACTGTTACCAGTAAAAAACAGTAATTATTTGAACCAAAACATGAAAACTGAATTGCTGAAAAAATGGATTTACATATACTAAGCCCAAGATGGCCACTTCTTGGGATATTTCATTTTCTATGATGTATAGTGATTTTGGAGTTAGTATATATAAGTTTGGGGGGGGGGGGGTGCGTGGAATCTTGCCAACCCCTGCAAAAAGAACGAGAAGTTTTAAGGAGAGCGATGTTTGAGATTCATTCTTCTGCAGTTTTGTTCTATTTGTTTTTCATTGTGCCAGCACTTGGCATTTTGAGTGCAAACATTTTAACAATGAGTTTTAAAAAGCACAGGATTGCAAAGAAAATGTCATCCCACTAACGCTATTAACCTGGGATTGTCTACCATTGCTAAGAAGGGATTTAAGCAGAAAAAGGTCATCTGTCCTAGGTAAGGGGATGATGAAGGTCAGGAAGTTAGCACTAGCAGGTTCAAAGTGTACAATAAGATACAAACATTTTTAATAGACTGCAAAAAAAAAAAAAAAAAAAAAAGGCCCTGAACACTCAGATCTACTCAAGAATGAGTGATCTACTTAGTAAGGAATTATGCCATTGGAAATACAATCCAATAGAAGAAACAGATAACTGAGAATACTGAAGGAGGTGGAGGTCAGTGAAGCTGGAAAAAAAAATGTTCTCATTTACAAACCATATGCTAAAATAAATATGCCTTTTTTCCTCATTAAAGGGGGGATAATGTACTTTGCATGGTTTACTATTTGGCATTCTGTATCCACTTCAGTTGACTGTTTAGAATGTTGACTTGAAATGTGGAATTCAGAATGCCGAAAAGTAAACCAAAGCACAAATGAATACATCCACAACCCTAGTTAGATGTATTCGACATAGCAGAAGGTGACGTCACTCTCCTCCTCCTACTATGAACATTAATATACCATTAAACTGTACAGCCAATGGCACATTAATTCTACTATTTTTCAAGGAGGCTGTGCCCTCCACACCCCCTGCACATTAAATATATCAACTCCAAGATCACACTATAGTGAGGAAATGGACTAATTCTCAGTTCCTCATTGAACTGCGATCCCCATGCACAATGGCAAACCCAAATGCTCAGCTTATACTACCCATTCGCTGTAGTGTAGTCAATTCATTTGGGTTCGATATTCTGCCCACTTGAAAACTGCATGTCGACCACATGACAGTCAAACAATGCACTTTCAAGGTTTTCAGTGTGAAATTTTTACACAGTTTCTTGTTTTATTCCATGCAAGGCAGGAAATATCAAACCAATTAAGTTATAGAAAATAATCAGGGTTCATATTGTAATACTCTATCCCAGACAAAACTAGCAGGCATTTTCTCTGCTACAAAGCAAGTCACTTTCTTGATACTACTGATTACAAATATTTAATGCAGTTTTAATACACTGCAAGTGCTCTTAGCTGAACACAGTCTTGTTTTAGTTCTCAGAAAAGCATGAATTGTTTGCTCATCTGCAAAACAAACAGCATCAGAACTACTAGATTAAAATAAATTTTACCTGCAACATAAATAGGACATGTTGGAGAGATAGCTATGTTTGTCAGAGAATTCCTTTTCTCTGGAACAGGCTCTCCCTCCATGTGAAGGAGAGTTCCTCTCTATCCCTATTTAAGCCAATGGATAGGTAACTGAAAATTCATTTGTGGTCTTTATGTCTCTGATGGTCAGAGACGGTCAGTAAATCACTTCTTATAAATGAAATATAAATCAAATTTGTGGGTCATATTTTGGTTATACATCTAGGCTTTTAAGGACCCTAGTTGTCATTAGCCCAGTACACACCCATAAATCTATGAAACAAAGCACCGGCCAGTTTACATGGTACCTTCTACAATATTGTTTCCAATTATAATTCATATTCTTAAACTGACAAGAGAATAATACTAACATCATCTAGTGTCTGCTCAGATAGTTACATTTTGGAATTTTCTCTTCTTTGAGGAAATTTCCCATGAGCTCACATGTGCAGTAATTTTCCTTTTACACACAATGCTGTATGCATTACAGAACTTGTAATAAAAGTAAGGATACACAATACAGTGCCAAACTGTTCTTGTTTTTAGTTTCTTCTCATAGGCATGCAATGTTCTATAATAGATTTTTATCTATAACAAGGCAGAGTCGTGTCTCTTATATAATCTTATAGCACATAGCTGCATAGAACACAAACATTTTCTGGCTTAGCTTACTCAGAAACAATTCTCAGAGAGCTCAAGTATATTTTCTTGCCTAGCTTGTTTAGGAATAATTCTGAAATACAGCAATACATTCTGACAGTTGTTCCGGCACTTATATTTTGTTAGTATAATATATATCTAATAGTTACCCCCTCCTTATGAGTGAATTCAACTTTTATCTGCTCAAGAAAGTGGGTATAAGATCTGAGACTGAGCTATATCAGATGACAATCTGATTATTTTATCCTCAGAGTTGTGTTGAAAAATAACTCTCTTGGATAAACACGAAGAGCAGCGAAATGAACACTAAGTCAGAAATACACTTACTGGCTTCAGTGTTTGAATGGTAGCACTCACTCCATGCATTTATATACAAACACACTCTGTAATTATCATTAATTTGTTAAAACCTATCTTGTAGTATTTGTCATTAATGGCCTGCATATGAATCCTAAGAAAATCTGATTTATAAATGATACAGTTAAGAGCCTTTTTAAAAAAATCTTTCTCCCCAATCTGGAAATAGATTAGTCATCAATGCCATGATAAACTATCAGGTCCTTTGGCATGTGAGAAATGTGCAACTTTTTTTAAATATACTCAAATGATCTTTAAATCTCATTTCACTACCTGGAAAGATTTTGCTTTATTTATATTTTACACATTCTCCCTTTCCGCACTGAGATTAATCCATATTTATTAAGAAACTCAAGTGCAAATATACATAAATGAATCAAAGCATAAAACAATAACAAATAATATAATAAAAGGCAAACAAACAATAGTAGGTAAGAAAATAAAATAAGATATATAATGTGCTACTTTATCATATCACTCAGTCCCCATTTAGTTAGCCAATGGTGCAGTCTATGAATGATGTGTGTAACTGAATATGATTTTGAAGTTTTATATTCATAGCATCTGGCCTTCCATAACAAAAATAATGCTGAAACTAGGAAAAAATCTGTCCTAGGAAGAACAGAGTCCCAAAGCCTTCCGTAGTCACCATATAAACATTTTGAAATATTCAGTGGAAACAAAAAAGGGACCACAAAAGTCTGTTGAACAGCTTTCCAAAAGGGAGTAACTCATTGGCAGTGTAAAAATATATGTTCAGATGTTTCAATGTCAGTGCAATGTGCACAAAAACATTGTCTTTCAGATAAAGGCTTGAAAACAAAAGATCCACGTAGAGGCAGTTTATCTAATGATGCACTCCATAAGAAGTCTTTCCAGAGGGCACTTTGGAGTGCATTAGTCGCCGCTGTGCTAATCCATGTTGTTGGGAAACAGAGTATGTATCATATCCATCAACAGTAATATAATTGGTTCATAGGTTCATAGGTACATACTAGGCTATCTGCCCAAGGGCATTTATAAGCCTAGCCAGAATGTGTTGGCTTTCGCCACCCCCTTAGATTAGTTCCCTGTGCCCCTGTCCAGCAGAGCCATTAGTTCCCTGCGCTACTGTCCAGAAGAGCCACTGCAATGATTCCCAGGGTAAATTTTCTGTTTCCCATCCACCCATCAAGGTTTCTCTTGAAGAGTGTTAGTGAGGGGCTCTGCCTGATATATATATATATATATATATATATATATATATATATATATATATATATATATATATTGGAATCCTGTTCCAAAGCATGGGGAGTCTCTGGGACAGGAATCTATCCCTCCAGCATGTCCTATTTATCATTGGGATGAGGTTTATAACTGTAGAGCGTGTGGCTCGCCGGGATTTGTTTTTTTTTTTTTTTTTTTTTTTTAGGTGGAGCATGTCCATCAATTCTGGATTGGACATGGCCTTGTATGTCAGGCAGAGATCACCTCTGAGTAAGTGGTATGCAACTGAGTATAGATGGAGTTTCTTGAGTCGGGCTGCATAGGGCTGTAAAACTTTAATATACCATGCTTTACAAGATAAAAATATATCACAAACATGCAATTTATATTTAAAAACAACAATTTGGATGTCCTTCAACTTTAAAAAAGTAAGGCCTTTGGACATCTTCCCTAAAAGACAAGCATCCCCAAATGCTGTATGTGAACCTAGCAATATTGCATGAAATAAAGTAGGGGAACTAGAACATAAATGTTTAAAAATAAAATGTAAATGTAATGTGTGTAAAAAAAAAGAATGGGGTGTTTGAGGGAGCAACCCCCTTTGCTTTGAGTAGAATAAAGAATGCCCCTCTTTACGGAGTTTAATGAGGTTTTCCAAAAAAAAATGTGAAAATCTCTTTTAACATTCGAGCAGTCCATGCCAGTGGAAAAAAATAAACAGAAAAAAGGTAAATAAGTTTGCTCAAAAAAACACCATTAAGGAGGTACACTTTCTTGGCATATGAGAGAGGGAAAGTGGCCCAGAAATGGAGAGAGGCAAATGCCCGTGTTACAACCTTTAAGCAATAATCTAAAACAAAATGTGGGGTTCCAAACGGCACCTCCAAAATTATCAAACCATCTGAAGTGAATCGCAGTTCACTTATTAACTGGGAATTAGTGGAGTTTAATGAAAAAATAACCAACTTGGAGAAGTTCAAAGACAGGTCAACGACATGAAACAAAGGCAATAATACCAAGAAAAATTGTCGAGCAAAAGCATCGGAATCCTCTGCAACATAAGTAATATTGTCAGCATATGAAACTACACAGAATCACAACAAAAGGAGTAAGGCACCAAACCCTGAGAAACACGGAAATAATAAAAAACAGCACTACCCACCAGAGCTAAAAAGAAACTGCTTAATGGGCATCCCTGACAGATGGCATTCCGCATAGGAACTTTTCGACCAATCCAACCATTAACAACCAGGACTATAGTGGTATGAGAATAAATGGGCTTAATACATTTAATAAAGTTGGGGCCAAATCCAAATGCTGAGACGATATCAAAAAGTACAGAATGGGAGATGTTGTCGAACGCTTTCTGGAGGTCACAAGAAACCATCAAGGCTGCTGGGGTATTTAATAAATGCTGACTTAAGCCTTTCAGTAAGTGTAACAATTCTATGATAGGCTGACCAGGAACACCAAACACTCCGGCATCCATTAATACATGTAAAAAAGAATGTAAATGTAGTTGGAGGATTTTACAAAATAACTTATAGTGTGTGTTTGAAAGGGTGATGGGCCTCCAATTAGATAGGGAGGCCCTATTGCCCTTCTTCCAAAGGAAATGCAAAGCTAATTGTAACAGGGAAAGATTTGTGAAACCGTGCCTAAACCATGTGTTAAAAAGTTCAGCAATCTGTGGCTGATAATCTTCAGACAAAAAAGTGTAAAAAATGTAAGGAATACCATCTGGACCTGGAACAGAGGCTTTCTGTGCCATTGTACTAAGGGCTGTTTGAAATTCAGAAAGAGAAATGGGGGCACCAAGCATTGCCCTATATGAAACTGGCATGGGAGGTACAGTCTAAGAGTGATGGGAGGCAGACTTGCCTTTATACAATTTAGACAAATACTCATGTACAATGCACAACATGGTAGTCTTTGTGTTAAACAAATCACCAGAGGGGGCTCGCAAATGGTTTACCTTCATATTGTTGAAACTGACAATATCGATCGCACATTTGGGTGAACTAATTGCACAAAATGTGAACTTCGACATTCTCAGAAGTTCGAAAATCAGCAAATTGAACAGCTGATTCGATGATTTTCTAAGAAAATGTCGAAGACACATCATAATGCAGGGGGGGGCAAGCCCCCCCTGCACCCCCCACACCTCCTACTTTAATATACTAACTGTGAGATGGCACTACAGTGGGGAAAGGGATCATTTCCCAATCCCCGCTATAGTACAATCCACACCAACAATGTTGAATCTGCAATGAACGAATGCCAATGTGCATTCACCCATTGCACATTCAGACACTTTTTTTTTCGAGGTTTTGCCAATTAGAAAACCTCCTTTCGCACAAAGTGGAGTTGCATGAGTGCATAATGCACTTATGAAGGTAAACCCTCGCAAACAATACATGAATGATTCTTTGTGTAACAATCGTTTCCCCAGATAAGGCATAAAATGTTCTCCCTTACCCCATAGGGAGTGAGCTAAATTATACAATTTAGTTATTACCATTTGCATATTTAAATCATACAATCGTCTTAGAGTCTGCAAAGCATTAGGTAAGTCTTGGCATGCAAAAGACTGATATTTAGCATACTGTTTTTTAAAAGAATATGAAATTTGTTTAAAGCCATGAATATCTAGACTTTAACTTAGCTTTAAAGTCCACCCACCATGTAGATATAGTGTCATATAGGTCAAATAAAGTGTCATGGTCACGGCAGAGTTCTTGAAGAATAAACCACCAAGTGTCAGTCTGCAGATAGGAGATGTTTATTTGTGGGAAGCCACGTACCTTCAGTGCATTATGATTGACCCCAAAGGTGAAATACGAAGCCGTGTTTTCAGAAAAACTCACCAAGTGTGAGGTAGCATCAGCACAAGTCAATGATGGAGAAAACCAACAATAATCCACTATGGTCTGGACAGAAACTTTGTGATAAGTATAAGTGGAAGAAGGGGCCAAAGACAAAGGGGCTAATGCCATCATCTTAAAGCATAATTTGACATCCCACTTTGGTGAATGTGACCCCTCCGTAAGATGGCAATTGAAGTATCCACATACAATAGTTCGTACATCCATGAGGAGATACCGAGAAAGAATTTGAAACATCCTGCACTGCTCTGTGACATCAGTATAAGCATATAATAATATGACACATATAAAACAGAAATTTATTTTAACATCTATAATGACCAGATGTCCTGGGATAACATGGAGGATATCATGAACCTCCACCAAAAAAGGTTGGAACAAGATCAGGATTCCGGAGTGTATGTCCAGGCCTTTTGACCAAATGAGATTATTAGACCAAAGGGTTTCCCACTGTGTTACTGCCTGCTGAGATAAAACTAACATATCCTTTCATTTTCCAAATTCCATGATCAGTGATCATTACTGATTCATGATATCCTGAATTTCACTGAATAACCTTTGCTGCTTGTTTTCTCAGGTAGCAATATAACCCATTTTAACCAACATTTCACAATGAACATGTCACTCCTATTTTCCAAGCTGATGCTTGAACAGCATCAGCTGTAATGCTGTACTACAAAACCTGGTGTACATATCATAAAAATCACATATACATACTGTGCATATTGTGAAAACCATATGCACATAATGTGCACATTGCCAAAACTGTCTGGTATGTACAAAGATACTATACTGAGTGTTAAAATAATTCTTTCCCATTGATAGACTCCTAGCAAAAATACAACTGTGCAAGTAAATTTACCATAAGAGTAGATGTTCAAATAATCACTGCTTCAGTAGCCTAATGCATATCAGTTATAAACTACCAAGGACATAAGAGCAAGCCAGCTTCCAAAACTTTGGGGCACATTCCACATGCCCAAACCACTAGTCACCTCAAGCTGGGCTGACTCAAAGTCAGCTTTGAGAGCCAAACCCTTGAAAGCTTTCATGCCAACACAGAGAGGGAGGCTAAATCCCAGAGAAGGACATTGTTAGGAAAACAATATTTTCTTTCAAACATCTTTATTGAATTATCACTTGTGACATAGGCAAATTTATATTCATATAAAACTAATCAAACTATATTAACATAACAAGCAATATACTTCACATATATTGATATATATAATATAACCTAAGCAATATTACAGAAATTATTTAATTCTTGCTTTTTTTTAAACAAGAAACATCTTCATTAAACCATCACTTACTACATAGGCAATCATACATTTATATAAATGAAAGTAAACCACACCAACACAATCCTAGTCGCAAGCAGTTTACATCACTAACCATACTGACACACTGCCAGCTGCAACCATTATACATCACTTATAATCTATCCAATCTTTCTCACTTAAATATTACATAGCTCACTTAATTCCTGCTGCCTTTCAGGCCTCATTCCTCCCTTGTATGTATTGTTCCCACAATTTCCATTTTTTCCTGTGTAGTTTGCTCCTATCCTTTTCTAAAGATCTCAAGTCTAGTTGTTTTATCTATGTTACTATATTCACTGCTATAGTTGGTTTAGATTTTGATTTCCATTTTCTAGTAATTGCTTTTTTGTCAGCCAGCATTATTAGACACAGCAAGGCTTTACCATGCCTAAGCAATTCCGATTCTGTGTCATAGATCAGAAAAATCATCTCCCTTGTCAGACCAATCTGCCCACCCAGCATCTCTGACTGCATCCCGCAGGGAATCCTTAAAGTCCACCAACTCACTGCCCTCCCAGAAAATATGTTCCCAGTTATCTCTTTCTACCCCTTCACACCTCCAACATTTACTGCCTACCTGAGGAAAAATTACCTGGAGTCTACATGAGGTATAAAAATATCTATGTAAACATTTCCAGGCAAAAATATGAAATCTAGATTTTGTTACATATTTGGGAGTCATACATGTATCCTCCCATTGTTTCTTTGTGAATTGCTTATCCAGTCTCTCTTCCCAATCCTTTCTAACCTCCTCTGATTGATTCTTATAGTTATTGTGCAATATTTTATATGCTGTAACTAATTATTTCTTTTTTAATTGCAACTTCTGTTCAGGATTCTATTAAAAACTCTGATATCAATTAATGATAGGGAAAGCAATCTCTAACCTGCAGTCCAAAACAATTCTTAGCATCTTCCCATTCTATCCTTTCCCTCTCTAGTTATTTGCTCCCAATACCTTGGTTCCTTTGCCAGTTTTCTTCAATAAGCTCCAGCCCTCTCTTGCATATTGTCTGTATCCCTAATTACAGTCATCTCTATTGGCAGAATCTCCTTTTTCCATTCCCGTGTTGTTTAGTTCTTAGAATACTTTCTGCTACTTTGTGGATATAATATTCAGTATGATTATTGTTATTCTCCTTAAATGCCTGCATCCAAAATACCAGTTTGTCCTTGTTTCTTGAGCTTTCCCCTTGTCTCATCATCATCCCTTTCCACTTTGAATTGCAGTTTTCTGCTTGTGCTATGTATAGAAGTCTTAACTGTGTAGTTCTGAAATATCCTTTCAGAAATACCCCGCCCTGTTCTACTGGAAGAAATTACCACTATTGCCTTTGTTTTAGCTTCATTAATTTTGTATACCAAAAAGATCCGAAACTGTCTCAAAATGTTCCACAACACTGTAATATCTTTTTCTGGTTTTGTCAGGTACCAAATAATGTCATCTGCAAATAAAGCTAGCTTTTCTTAATTGCCATACCAATTATATCCTCAAATTTCTGAGTCCTTTATTTTTTTTACCAATGGCTCTAAATATAATGCAAATAATAAAAGAGAAAGAGGACGCCCCTGCCTTGTTCCTCTGCTCAAGCACAAATTATCAAGAGAGGACCCCACCCACTTTAATTTTTGCCTCCAATCCCTCATACATTATCCTAATCAACCTTATAATTTTTTCAGGAAATGTAAATGCTTCCATTGCCCTGCTTATAAAGTCTCAGCATACTCTGTCAAATGCTTTCTATGCATCAAGAACCATCAACAACAATGGTATTTTATTACATTCTACTTGAATAACTCTCTCTTCCCTTTCCTCCCAGTGGGACAAGGTTATTCCGCAAGGATCCATTCTGGGTCCCTTATTATTTTCCATCTTTACCAATAAACTCCTCTAAGCTACTCAATAAACTAATATAGTTTGGTATGCTGATGACACAACCCTTATTTGCTCAGCCCCCTGTCTACAATTACTCCAAGATAGAACCCAGGAAGCTATCACTATTATAGAAAAATGGCTGAATTCCTCCCAACTCATACAAAACCCATCTAAGACCCAACTCATGATCTTCCTCCTATCCAAAATTTTCACCCCTACTTCACCATTCTCAATAACATCCTCCAACACTACCCTTATCACACCAGTAACTCAAGCCAAGCTACTAGGTGCAACTATTGACCAAAACCTAAAATTCAACAAACATATAGCTCTAACAATTGCCAAAGTTCATAAAAAACTAAGTTTACTCTACCGCTACAAGAGATTCCTCCCACGCGAATTCCAAATCACTAACTCTTATACCCATCTACTCTCTACCTTACTATATGCTTCCACAGTTCTAACTAACCTAAACAAATCTGGCCTTCTGAAACTATTCTACCTGCTACAATAAAATCTCAAAATTTCCAACCAATGCTAAGTTTTGTTCTCACCATTGCCTCTCCCTAAGACAACTTTGATGGTTAGAACTCCCTAACCTGCTAATATACAATAAATTTATCCTGACCCATCAACTACTATACCAACCAAATAAAATACTTGCCCTCTCTGGTCTGCTCACCTTCCATAATACTGTGCGTCAATTAAGATCTTCCATATCTGCCCTACTGACTGTTACCAATTGTTTACATAGCTAAGGCCAATCTCTTTATTTCTCTGCAGTTGCTAAGGACTGGAATTTTCTACCCACCTGACATTACATGTCTAAATAGTAAACATACTTTCAAATCCCTACTAAAAGATCTCCTATTCAAAACTTGGATATGTTCCTGTACAGAACCAGACTCATTTTGCCTGTTCCTGGCTTTCAACATCCCTAGATCACAGGTGTACTGTGTAGTTTCACTTAGTACATAGTACTGTGAACCAGGTGTTTAGGTCACCTTTATAGTTTTGATTTCTAATTTATGACCCTATTTGTCTATGGACACTTTTTTGAATTTATGTTCAAGCAATGGTATATTTGTTGTATAATATCATGTTTAATTTGTTCTCAATATTCTAACCACTGTATGCTGCATCATTTTATAAAACTCTGGTTTTACTCCCTTTACATGTTCTTCACTCTTTGTACATAATAGCTATGTTTATATAATTTTTTATTATTTTTTTATAATTTTTTACTATGTATCTGGAGCTTTTCTCCCCGGGCCTCTGCTCAAAACGGATACCTTGTATTCAGTCGGACTAACCCAGTAAACAAATGGAAAATAAATAAAATAAATAAAATAAATAAAATAAAATACTTCCCTCTGGATCATCAGTGTTTTTTTAATGTTGTCAAATGTTTGCCTCCCCTCCACAAAACCATACTGATCCATAACTATCAATTTTGACATTACTTTTGCCATTCTTTTAGTTATTATAGATGTGAAGATAGGTAAAGGCTGCCAGGCAAGCTAGATAGAATTTAGTAGATAATTCTGTCATTTGTAAATATTAATATAAGCCACAGGCTTGTTCTCTTAAATGGACAAATATGGTGTTAAGTGTGGAACTGCAAAAATGGAACAACAGTGCACTCTGCTGTAAGAAAGTTAAGTCAAACATTTTATGACTGTCTTTGATCTCAGGGCTCGGAGCCACGATGTCTGGATGAAGGAATTCTGGCTATTGTTTTGAGTCCAGAGTTAATTGCTAGAATTTGCATGCATAATTACTTTTATTGCTCTGGCTTCCTGACCAGCTGCAAGATCAAAAGGGCTATTGACCTCTGAGTTTGGGAACCAGAAAGAAATGATGTAATCTGAAATTAATCTGTGGTACTGTGTTATCAATTTAAGGACAGAAAGAATGAGAGCATTTGCGCATTCATCTTGAGAACATCTAACATCACCAGCACTGTCTTGCTCTATATGTAAGGCTATTTTAGAACTGTGTTTTCTCTTAGATATAGCCAGGAAATAGGAAGATTAGATTAGTTTTTTTCTGAATTGATGTCAGAACTTTTCTACTGTATTATTTTAAGTATTTCTCTGTGATCTCTGAACTCTTGACTAGCACTGTGTAGTAAGAAGTATTGTCTTGTGTTTTTATTATTTATTATTAAATATTTGTAAACCTTTCATCTGTGGCTGTTTTGTGCAGAGATAATTTAAGCTCTAGAGTACATTGCATGTATATAGTGATAATGTCCAAGTCACTCCAAATAAGCCTTGCTTGTTTAGTTGCACTTAACCATTTGGATAATAATATTGCACAGTATAATTGGACACCCTTTCATAAGGGCCTTTAGGTAGCTGATAAATATTAGTGGGTAGTGGCAGTGTTTTCTACTGTATAGTCTGAGTAAAAGGGGGACAGCTGGAGAACCTGTGCCAGCCTTCCCCAGGAGTGTCTGTGTGGTTGCATATAACTCTTATCTCAAAGTGTGCATGTGTCAGCTACTTGAGCAGGGACATGAAGCACTGGTTGGACAGAGAAGGTGCTAGAGGTTTTAGCTTGCCCACTAGGCTGAGATCTGGACCCTATAGCTGTGCCAGTGGGGAGTCTTATTGGGACCTGGAGAGAAAGGGAGAAACCAGCCCCAGACTGACTGTGAGCTCTGTGTGCTCTTAAGGGAAATTGTACTTTACTGTGTGTGTATTTATTATGCTTTCCCTATATGGATGATCTTCACTGGTGCTAGTGGTGAAGACTGAGGCTCCTTGGTTGCTGTGCCAGTGCACGGGTGTCACAATAGACATGAACACTTTACAATTATGGTTTAGTATTGAAATGGGCCTGTATAAGGCTGGATCTGATAAAACCTTACCCTCTTTAGGTATTAAAGCTACCACTGCTTTCTTTCAGGACTGTGGTACTTCTCCTCCTCATAAGATATTGTTAAAGAAAACCTTCCACATCTTTATCAGTTTTTTTTTCCTCCCAGCTTCCAAACCTGCACAAGAATTCCATCTCTTTCTGGGGACTTTACTGCAGATTGGTTATACATCACCATTTTTATCTCATCTCCTCTTATCCAGTTAGTAATTGAGCCTCATCTACCTCAACCTTGGCATATTTAATTTTCGATAGACATTTCCATTTGTATCTTTTCTTGATTTTCATATTTCTCTGCCTACTTTCTGTTGTCTGAGTCATTATGCGAAAAGTTTTTGTGCTCTAATGCTATTATCAAAAAACAGTTGCTTAACAGCAATCTTTCTAAGCTCATGCATATTATTGAGGTAATCCCTTATTTTCCGCCTAGTGTTATGCACTTGATCATCTTCTTGTTCTGTGAGATTCACCCTATTCTGCAATACTTTCACATTTGTCAGTCCCTCTAAATAATTCTTGTTACTTGTTAAACACAGCTCCCTTTCTTTTATTTCCACCCTATTTTTAAACTCCACCTTAATTTTATCCCACTCCCTGGCTACATTTTCAGAAGAAATTTCTATCCTTTCTAACAGCTCTTGAATAATCTCCACTACCCATTACTTAAATTCCTCTCTTTTCAACAGATAGGTGGGAAAGTGCCAATATCTTATTTTTATTTCATTACCCTATGTTTTTATTTTAACTATTATTGGCACATGATTTGAAATAGTTACTTGGTGGGTATCAAGACCTTCAATTAAATGCATGTTCCTGTGAAATGTAAATTCTATCTAGCCTAGCCCATTTTTTATTCTTGGGGAATAATATGTGAAGTCACTCTGAACTCCTACTACTAAATTCCCATCTTCCATGCCAAATATTTTCATAAATGTCTTCAAAAATCTACCCTCCTTTGTTATATTTTCCCTTCTGGGCCTCCCAGACACACCCTCACTGCTGCAAATCAAGTTCTAGTCCCCACCTATAAGTAATATTCCTTGCTGAAAACTGATCATTTCTCCCAGAATTTTCTAAGTTCCATTACAGCAGTTTTAGGTGGAATGCAAATACATGCCAGTGTAATCCTTCTCCATTGCCAGTAGTCCCTTAGCACTACAAAACTGCCATTATTGTTTTTCTTCTTCAATCACTATTGGAGCTCCTCTTGCAATTAATACTAATTACGGTATAGTACTCATCTTTTCCTTTGTCCCAGGTATTCTGCAGAATAACCATCCTGAAAACCTTTTGTTATTAAATTCACAGGTTCATTTCTTTCTAAGTGTGTCTCCTGTAATATAACTATTTACACTCTGTGTTTAATATAGTTCACTACTCTTTCTTGTTTGTATTTATCTGTGAAGCCATTTACATTTAAAGACATTAAAGAAAGCATCATTGTATTACAAAGTTATTCACACCTTTTATGTATAACACTGTTTTTGTTAAATGTCTAGTTCCAGCTTTTGTGTTACATGCATGCACTGTTTGGTGGGTTGAACTTTTATAGAGTTCTTTCTTGCCATATCCATGATCCATGTGAGCCTATGTCACATCTTATAAGTCCCAAACTGAAAACCACACTCACAGACTTCAGCTAAACTAAAAAAGGTCATCCATGATAAGATGCATGGTGCAGCCTGTCATTTTAAGTGTTGATAAGTTTTGTCTTATCTTTATAGCTCTCCCAGCTGGGAAAACCCCTAAATGTTTTCAGAGAACATTAACTTCCTCAGGAAAAACCCTGAATGCTTTCACAGAACATTATCTCTTAACCAGTTTATCTTTTTTTTCTCTCAGCCAATCACTTTCCACCAGACTGTAGCCAGTTTCTCTTTATCAAATTGTCTCCATGGAAACATGAGAACCAGGCAGCCAGTTTCTCTTTATTTTTACTTATTTTGCAGAATTAAGCTGCAGGATTCTTACTGAGCTTACATGTATTTGCTAGAAAACAAGCCTCATAATATTCCACATTCTTTTTCATTTACTTGCACTCTCTTAAAACATGCTAATAAATCAATCTAAGGTCTTTAATGCAGTCATTTCACCATGCAAGAATGAGAAAAAGCACATTAATCTTTCTTTCATCATGCTTTTTAATGAGGTTTTTGTATGCATTGCAGAGCCTACATGTCTTAAAACTGAACAAGAGAGGGAGAAGGGAGAAAGAAAAGAAAAAAAAGACAGCAGCTGTTTACAATCCCCATTACATTTAAAAATAACTGAAAAAATGTATAGCATGTAAAGAAAACTACATGCCACAAAATCAGTACTATTTAAGGAAAAAATGTTTACTTACAGCTAACTTTCTCCCTTCTCTTGCCCACCCCAAAGCATTTTTCCAAACATTAATGACATGAAGTAGGGCATATGCTTTAGAGTCCACCACGAGTCCAACAAATTCTGAAAAAGGTCAATATTTCCAGATTTTATTTTTCTGTCATATTTCACAAATATAATTATTGTATTGTAGTCCCATATTAAGTTGCTAGTTTTATTACTGTTCATCTCTGAAATCCTGTCTCTGCTTCATTTCCAATGTACTCTCGAGTCTTCTAGTCAACTCTCATGCTCCCTTCCTTCTCTCCAACATTTTCCATTGAAACAGTGGAAAAGGTTTCACATGTGTGGTCTCTATATGGTCTTTCTTAACAGAAGAACAAGAAACCAAATTGCCATCTGTTTCACAGCTCACTTTTTATTGGAAAAACTTTTGTATTTCTTCCTTAGCATGTACTTCATTAAAAAATGATTTTATCCCTCCAGGGAAGAATACCCTGAAGACAGCAGGGAACAGAAGTTTGAATCTCACTCCTGCATCTCAACATTCCCTGAATAGGGGAATACATGTGCTCCTCTTCTGTCTGGTGTACGAGTAGTCATTCTCCACAAACACTCTGCTGTCTCCCACTTTTAGTACTTTGTCCTTCTGCCACAATTTTGTCAGAATCAACTCATTCTACTGGTAGGATTGCATCTTTAGTATTAAAGGTCTAGGCTGCTTTCTTATAGGCAGGTCTGGTGCATACACACAATGGGCCCTTTCAACTGAAAACTCCTGCTGTGGAATACCTGTCCAGTTGCTTATTTGCACTTTCAGAAAATCAATGCAGTCTGCTCCTTCCAGCTTCTTTGGTATAGCTGAAAATCTCAGGTTTTCCCTATGTGCTCTGTCCTCTAATTTTGTTATTTTTTTGAAACATCTCTTCCTGAACAGTCTCATATTCAGCCATTCTTTTCTTTATTTCGACCTCTGAGTTGTGCAGCTTTATCATCTCATCTGAATATCTGTTTAAAGCTTCTTCCATTTTTCCAGCCTTTTGTTGTTTATGTCGATATACTACATCAGTGTTTTGCTTAATTTAAACAGGTCTGTATGCAGTTGTCTTATATCTTCCTGTGGGTTACTGGAAGTCACGTCTGAAGGTTGCACTGCTTTTTGCTGAACAGCTGCAAAACTCTCCTCAGTCCGTGTTTCTTCCTCACTTTTTGCAGCTGATTCTTTCTAGGTTTTCTGTATTTCTTTATTCCTAACATCCAGGCAGTGCACTTAATAGTCAGTTACTGAAATTTACCCATAAACACAAGTCTGCTGGCTTCCTCTGCTGAGTTTCTGTTTTCACACTGGGAGAGCTAGAAACAAGCTGTTACTCAATGTGCAGCAATCTTGGAAGTCCTTGTTAGGAAAACAGTAATAATAAATGTCTCTGCCCTGATATAACAATATACAAAAATAAGAGGGGTGAGGGATGGTGTGGCTACTGTAGCAGTAATCATTCAAGAATCTACTACTGTACTATGTTCTTTATTTGTGGTAGCCTAAGCAATATGGGACGATTACCTTAACTTAGACAAACTGGAAAGAGGAAGGCTAAGGATCCAGGAGCACATGGAGAATAGTCCTAGTAGAGCCTGTCTTAGACCCTGAGAAGGAATCTAGTTCATAGTGCATTGTAAAAGTATATGCAAAGGACCAAGTTGCTGCTTTAAGAATACTTCTAGAATCCAACCTTTTCCAAAAAGCCACAGAAGAAGACAAGGCTCTGGTAGAGTGAGTTTTGACCTTGCCTGGAATAGTTTTGCTGAGGTGTGAGGAACAAAAAGTAATAGCATGAGACAGCTATTTGGAAATAGTCTATTCCCTTTTTCCTTACTTTCACTATAACTGAACGACTGCTCAGAAGTTCTGAAAGATTTGGTTCTGTCAAGTTAGGACTTGAGTTGTCTCTGGATATCCAGGGTATGAAAGAACCTTTCTACCTGATTTTTAAGATCTGGAAAGAAGAGAGGAAGAAGGACAGCTTGGCTTAGAGTAAACTCAGATAAAATAGTTGTGTAAACTTTTACCATAATGATAGATGTCCTTCTCTTCATTGTTGCAGTATTCTTCACAAGAGGCAGTTCCCTGTAGTAGGCGACCACCTGATGTTGGCCAGTATACAAAAGCCTTTTATTACTGTAAGGTGCATGGTACATCGCATGTAGGCTGCAATTGGACATCGCCCATAAAAGTGACATGCATGCACCATCCTAAGAAATTAATGCCCCAGGAGGGAAGCCAGCCTACAGAAGTAGGGTGTGATGCCAGTGCACTGGCCCAGTAATTAAGGTGTCTCAATCCTCACCACTAACACCAGTGAGGGATGTGCACATTGGGAGGATGAACAGCACACACACAGTAAAGTACAATTTCCCTTAAGAGCACACAGAGATCACAGTCGGTCTGGGGCTGGTTTCTACCTTTCTCTCCAGATCCGCAATAAGACTCCCACTCACACAGCTTTAAAGTGGAGTCCATAGCCAGGGTTCCAAGCCAAGTCCTCCCATCACTTTCTCTTTACAACCAGTGCATTGTGTCTCTGCCCAAGTAGCTGACACACACACACACACACACACACACACACACACACACACACACACACACACACACACACACACTCACACACTTTGAGATTTGATTTATACACAAACACACACCTGGGGAAGGCTGGCACAGGTTTACTAGCTATGCCTCCTTCTGCCTACACCATAAGGTAACTAGCACTGCCACCAGAACCCCTACTTATCAGCTACTATAAGGCCCTTCCGAAAGGGTGACCAATTCCACTGTGTAATGTTACTGTTATCCAAATGGTAAGTGTGACCAAACTTTTAAGGCTATTCTGGAGTTGCCTATACAGTATCACCAACTACATGTGGAAGTACTCTTAAGAGCTTAAATATCTCTACAGTCTCACATAAATATAGAAAACATCTACACTAATCTTGCTATATTCCTATCTATCTCTAAGAGAAACTATGTTCTACATGTCTTACTTACACAGCAAGACAAATACAGATGAGAAGTGCTGAACAGATGTTTACAGATACAGAAACAAATACAAAATGCACTCTTTTTCTCTGAGATAGTTCTTAAGTTAATAATACACATTACTGCTGGGTTAGATGATATCACTATTTGACACTTGCATCTAGTTCCCAGGTTAAACAGAAACCAACAGAATTTAACATGTCTCTATGAAAACCACTTATTTTTTAGAAGCTGACAATTCTCTCTTAGAAGCTTGCCAGAAACTGGAAGTCATAAAATAATTACCTTGGAAACCTGTAATTACCTCTGTTTCAAACAATAGAAAAAAAATTTCCAGCTAAAGACATTCTGTTTTCTAGTTCTGGTAAACACACTCATAAAATTCTTTATTTATTTTCTCAGAGTTTGCAAGCTAACTCTGTATATTCCAACTTTTACTATGAAATTGCACATTTGCATTAGCATATAATTTATACACATTTCTGCTCTTTTCCAGCAGGGTGCACTGTGATCACAGTATTGAAGCTCAGTACAGAACATTAGAGTTTTCTTACATTTTTAAGGAAAGCATACAAATGATATTACTATTCACAAATGACATAGAATTAGTTATAAAACTCTAGCTGGGCTGACAGCGTCACATTTCTCCCTCCAATAAGAACTCAAGCTAGTTTTTCAAGTGCCCCTTGAGAAACGTTGCTTGAGAGTTGAGCCTATGTGGGAATACCTTACCCCATTCCTTGTCTTGAGATTCCAGCTGTCTTGGCATTGCTGACCCCAAAACTGTGCTGCAGTGTCCCATCATATGCCTGCATCCCTAAGCTCCACCACAGTAATTTAGGATTTTCCTGGCTGGCTCCCTGTAGCCATAGATCTCCCTCAGACTCCTCCTGCCTTGTACTGCAAATGCTCAGCACAAGGGACTCCTTATCATGGTAAGGTTTCATCATGTTAACGTGGTACAATTTGTACCCTTGCCTCCTGCCTAGCAGTTCTACCATGTAGCTGACATCACTGACGTTCCTTACCACGTTGTAGGGTCCCTCCCAAGCTGCCTGCAGCTTGTTGTGTCTGAAAGGAATGAGAACCATCAACTGCTATCCTACAGCATACTCTCTAGCTTGATCATTCCTGTCATACCAGACCTGTTTCTGCTGTTGGGCTTTTGCCAGGTTCTCCTGGGCTAAGCCCATGAGTTCCCTGAGGTTTAGGACATATGCCACAACAGACTCCTTGTGGGATTCACACTCACCCTCCCACTCATCTCAAATTAAATCTAAAGGCCCTCTCACCCTATGCCCATACAGTAACTCAAAGAGTGAAAAACCTGTGGATTCCTAAGGAACCTCTCTGTAAGCAAACAACAGATGGGGCAAATATTTGTCCGACTCCCTCTTAAACTGGTCTGCAAATGCCCGTAGCATGGACCTAAGTGTATAGTTTAACCTCTCAACAAGACCATTAGTCTGAGAGTTTTAGGGGGTGATCTTTAGGTGCTTCACCCCACAGTACTTCCACAGACAAGCCAGCAGGTCTGACATGAAATTGGCAACTCTGTCAGTCAGTACTTCTTTTGGGAAACCTACCCGGTTGAAAATCTCTAACAGCATTTGCCGCCTTTTCTGCTTCAATGGAGGACAAAGCCACTGCCTCTGGGTATCGTGTAGCATAATCTACTACCACTAGGATATACTTTTTCCATGTGGAACTTGGGGTACTCAGAGGCCCCACAATATCCATAGCTACCCTCTGAAATGGCTCCTCAATCACAGGCAAAGGTATCAAAGGAGCTTTCACTTTGTCTCCTGCTTTGTCAACCTTTTGGCACTGCTCACAAGTCCTGCAGTACACTGTTACATCTCTGGAAATCCCAGGCCAATAAAAGGTCTGCATAATATGTCTCTTTGTATGTTTTATGCCCATATGACCTGCAGAGGGAATATCATGGGCTATGGCTAAAAGTGCTAGACGGTAGGCTGTGGGCACCACCAACTGATGTATTCTCTCACCCTCTAGACCTCCCTCAGAGATCCAATCTCTATACAGTAATCCTTTGTCCCAGTATACAGATTCCCCCTTCCCTTGAGCATCAGGTGCCTCACTAGCAACCTGCCTCAGGCATTGTAATGTAGGGTCTGAGTGCTGAGCCTGTCTCAACTCTCTCTTTATAACCCTTCCTAGTTCCCCTTACACAGGAATCTGGCATCCTCTGATAGTAGTGCCTCACTGTCAGCCTGGGTACTACTACTCACATCTGCCCTTGCAGTCAAGGGAACATCAGTACCAACAAGTAGCTGTGGCTCACCTTCAGTCTCACTGCTGCAGGGTAGCTCCCTCCTTGAAGTAACCACCTCAACAGTCCTGGCTGCATGTGTGTGGTCTGTCTGGGTCTCCCCCAGGCTTCCAGACTCACATGTTTGTCTCCAAGCCTGACTGCATGTAACTGCATGAACAAAATCCTTCCATATCAGGACATCTGCAGGATGGCAATTTGGTACCCTTGTTGTCTCAAGACAACCTACTATTGGCATTGTGTCATTCCCACTTACTGGCTCCCCTCACCTTTTTCCCCCACCTTGCCTCCATGGACATCTATATGTTACATGGCTCCACTGGTTGCATTTAAAACATTTAAACCTTGGTCCTGGATGTGTACCTGCACTAGTGGCTTCCCCTGCTACTGTCAGATTCTGTTGAGGCAGTCTGAGCTGCCCACCATGGGTTCCCATAGACCCATGAGCAGCACTGGGTGTCCCTTTCCTGTGAAGTGATGCCCTGCTTCCTAGGTATAGGTCACCCTTCTTCCCCAGCCCATCTGTAGTAGAGCATTGTATATCAGCAAACTAGAGCCTTATGTCCTCAATCAAAGTGCTAAGGGCTTGTTCTCTCATCAAAAAGTCTGCCAGCCCTTCAAAAGTGGTGACCTGACATCCACTCACCCACCTATGAAAATAAGTGCTTAGTTTTGCAACATATTCACATACACTTTCATCTGCCTTGCGTCTATGCTCACGAAACTTTTTCATATAAGCTTCAGGTGTCAGCTTAAAAAATTCTAGCAAACAATTCTTTACAACATTATAATTTAAAAGGTCATGATCAGACAGTTTGGAAAGAACATTTTCAGCTTTACCATGGAGTAAGGGGGTCAGGAACCATACCCAGAGCCCTTGGTCAACATTATACTATTTACATACCCTCTCAAACATATGAATCAAACTATCAGAATTATCCCCCTCTGTAAACTGCAGAAGAAATTTACTGACCTTTTCATGTTGTCGCTGCCTCTCATTCTCCTCAGCTTCCAGGCATAGCAGTTTCTCATTCTTCTCAGTCTCTAAATGCCTCAGTCTCTCTGCTGCTTCCATTTACAAATGCTTGGCCTCCAACTCAAGTCTCTTTAACTCCAGATGGATTTTTAAATCCTCTGTAAAAAGGTTGAGCTGTCCATTCCCTGAGTGTTGTATATCTCCACTGCCAGTCTGATCACCCTCCTGGTTGCTATTCTTGGATACAGCTGTGACCAAAGCTGCAATCATGTCTGCCTTAGTCAGGTTGGCATGCACCAGTCCTTTAGCCTGGCACATCTCAGCCAACTGGATCCTTGTCAACTTGCCATACTCCTCTGCTGAAATGTTTGCCTGCTCACCCTGACTAACTAAGCTAACAAAGAAAAAAAACCAATTGTGATATGAACTCTGAATGTTCATTGCCTGGCTGATTTAGAGTACAAAAACACCTTCAGTGATCGTTGTACACAAGCTACAGGAATTCAATATCAACACCACTATAAGCCAACTAATATGTGATGTGGTTAACTCACCACTATCAACCAATTAATATTTCATGTGGATATCCCACCACTGCCAAGCAATTAATATGTGACGCCCGTGCACTGGACCAGTAATCATGGAGCCTCAATCCTCACCACTAACACCAGTGAGGGATGTGTATATTGGGAGGATGAACAGTACACACACAGTAAAGTACAATTTCCTTTAAGAGCATACAGAAATCACAGTTGAGGGTTGGTTTCTCCCTTTCTCTCCAAATCCCCATTAAGACTCCCCACTGGCACAGGTACAGAGTGGAGTCCTTAGCCAGAGTTCCAAGCCAAGTCCTCCCAGCACTTTCTCTGTCTAACCAGTGCTTTATGTCCCTGCCCAAGTAGCTGACACAAACACACACTTTGAGATTTGATTTATATACAAACACACACTTGGGGAAGGCTGGCACAGGTTTACTAGCTTTGCCTAATTTTGCCCAACCATAAGGTAGTTAGCACTGCCACCAGAACCCCTACTTATCAGCTACTATAAGGCCCTTCCCAAAGGGTGACCAATTCCACTGTGTAATGTTACTGTTATCCAAATGGTAAGTGTGACCAAACTTTTAAGGCTATTCTAGAGTGGCCTATACAATATCACCAAATACATGTGCAAGTACTGTAAGAGCTTAAATATCTCTACAAAAAAACAGCCACCATTAATAGGTTTAAATATATTTAATAATAAATAATAAAAGTACAATGAAATGCTTTTTAACTCAGCACAGTGACAATAGAGTTCACAATCACAGGAAATACTTTAAAATAACAAAGTAGGACAGTCTCACATAAATATAGAAAACATCTACACTAATCTTGCTATATTCCTATCTATCTTTAAGAGAAACTATGTTGTAAATGTCTTACGTACAGAACAAGGCAAATACAGATGAGAAGTGCTGAATGGATGTTTACAGATCCAGAGACAAATACAAAATGCACTCTTTCTCTCTGAGATATTTCTTAAGTTAATAATACACATTACTGCTGGGTTAGCTAGATGACATTACTATTTGACACTTGCATCTAGTTCCCAGGCTAAACAGATACCAACAGAATTTTAACATGTTTCTATGAAAAAAACTTCTCTCTTAGAAGCTGACAATTCTCCATTAGAAGCTTGCCAGAAACTGGAAGTCGTAAAACAATTACTTTGGAAACCTGTAATTACCTTTGTTTCAAACAATAGAAAGATTTCTAGCTGCAGACATTCTGTTTTCTAGGTCTGGTAAACACACTTGTAAAATTCTTTATTTATTTTCTCAGAGTTTGCAAGTTAACTCTATATATTCCAACCTTTACTATGAAACCATATGTTTGCATTGGCATATAATTTATACACATTTCTGATCTTTTCCAGCAGGGTGCACTGTGGTTACAATCTTGAAGATCAGTATAAAACATACAGTTTTCTTATATTTTTGCAAGCATACAAATCATATTATTATTCACAAATGACATAGAATTATTTGCAAAATTCTATCTAGCTGGGCTGGCAGTGTTACATAGGGTATGAACATTCAATATGAAAAAAACAAAAGTCATGGGGAAGTAGGGAGGGATTGGAATACTGCAACACTGAAGAGAAGGGCATCTTGTCATTATGTTAAGATTTTACATAAATATTCTATGTCCTTCTATTCATCTGTTGCAATTATTATTCACATGAGGGAGAGAGACAGTACACAAGCTCATGAGAATATGGTGGAGGAGGCAGCAATAGAGCTCTGCAGAAGCCCATGTAGTATGGTGCAAACCCTGCTATAGACTTAGGAAATACCATTCAATTAGTAATGTTTGGTGAAGATATGTACTGAAGTTCATGTAGCTGCTTTAAGAATAGAGTTAGTATCCAGTCCTTTGAAGAAGGCATCAGATGAAGCTACACCCCTCATGGAGTGGGCCCTAGTTGAAGAAGAAAGGCTTTTTCTGTGATTAACATAACAAAAGAAAATAGTCTTAGAAATCCAAGTAGAACTAGTCTGTTTGAAAACAGCCAAGCCCAGAGCTCTGGGATGGTAGAAAACAAAAATCTGATTTGACTTCATGATAGCTTTGGTCTTGTCTAAGTAAAATCTAAGTTGTCTGTGAACATCTAGAGTGTGCAGCACCTTCTCACTAGAATTTTGGGGAAAGGGGAAAAAGGTAGGTAAGTGAATGGACTGGTTTAGTGACAACTCATTAACAACCTTGGGCATAAAGGAAGGGTTGGTATGCAGGGGCAGCCAGTCTTTATGGAAAACCAAAAAGGGGGAAAGGCCATAAGGGCCTGGAGCTCAGACACATGCCTGTCTGAGGTTAAAGATAGAAGTAGTATAGTTTTCCAAGAGCAATATTGCAGGGAATCTGAAGAGGCTGGCTCAAAGGGGGAGAGGGGGTAGCCAGTTTTTCCAGTACAAGGTTAAGAACCCAGGGAGGTGGCATAGATTTCCTGTGTGGTCTAATATGAATGATGCCTTTAAGAAATTGTTTAGCCTCAAATCTGCTAGCTAAAGGGGTAGATATAGGCAAACAAAGCTGACATGTGGGCTTTCACTGAAGAATAAGCAAAGCCAGCATTGAGCAATTCACACAAATAAGATAGAACCAAGGGGAGTTCCTCTTTCAGTGAATCCTGGTTTTGTTTAAGACACCAAAGTGAAAATCTTGTATACCCAGATAAATTAGATTTTCTGGTATTGGGTTTCCTGGTCTTATGCAGGACCCTAAGCACGTCCTCAGAGAATAGGTGTCTAAAAGGAATTAAAACCATATCACCCACCGAGCCTAATGTAGGGTAGGCAAGTAGGGATGGAGGAGAATTCCTTTGTCTTGCATGTGTAGGTCCACTCTGTGAGGTAACTTGTGGTGATTGCCCTTGGCTAAATGCAGGAAAAGAGGGAAGCAAATGCTGTCTTGGCCAGAAGGCAGTCAACAGCAGGATTCTGGGTTGTCCTGCTGTATTTTGGACAGGACTTTTGAAATGAGAGGAAGGGGAGGGAATGCACAGAGAAACATCTCTTTCTAAGAGAATGAGAGGGCGTCTACCTTCCAAACCAGATAATGTGGAACTATGGCACAATACTGTGGAAGTTGTTCATGAAGGAGGCAAAGAGATCTGCTTGAGGTATACCCCACTGGTGGACAATGCCCAGAAACACATGCCTTTGAAGCATCAACCCATGGGACTGTGTTAGGGACCTGCTCAAGGAATCTGACACACAATTTTGGGTTGATGGGATGTACACTTCCAGTTAGTCACCTGATATTGGACTGCCAGATCTCAAGCCTGGAGAGCTAGTTTGTATAATAGGTACAGTTTGGTCTCCCCCACACTTGTTCACATACTAGAGAACTGCCATATTGTCTGTGAACAACTTTAGAGGTGCTGGGTGGAATGGAGAATGAAAGGTTTGCATGGTTAATAGCAGCGGCTTCATCTTCCTTACACTGATGTGTTTCTTTAATTGAGAAGATGAGCAGATCCCTTGTGCTTTCAGGTTCCTGAAAGCTGCTCCCCAGCCTACATCTGAAGCATCTGTGAACAACTCTTGATGTGGTGGCAGAGGGTGTAAAGGGAGTCCTGAGTTGAGAGACAGTTGTTGTAGCCACCACTGAACATTCCTCAGACAGGGAATGAGGGGGATTGAAAATCCCAGATCATGCAAATTTTGCATCCAAACTGACTTTAGATACCACTGTAATGTTCTCATGTGAAGTCTGGCAAGAATAAGCATGGGAATGGTGGATGCCATGAGGCCCAAGACCCTGAGGAACTATCTGACTGAAATGTGGTGAAGAGGCAGAAGGTTTTGGAAGTAGGAGGTGAGGTCCTGTGCCTTCTGCGGAAGGACAGTGACCCTCATGAGATCTGCCTGTATTCTGCATCCCAAGAAAATTAGATCTTGAGAAGGGGGGGAGGCAGTGATAGTGGATTTTATGAGGTTTATGGTGAATCCCAGACTTTATAGAAGAGAAATGGCAAAGGAGATATTTTGTTCCAGCTTCTCTGGGGAGGTAGCTAGAAAGAGGAGGTCATGCAGGTAAGTAAAAACATGAATCCCCTGAAGCCTGCAGTGGGCAGTCACAGGGGCTAGACATTTGGTGAAAACCCTTGGTGCAGTAGAGAAACCAAAGGGCAAGGCAGAGAACTGAAAATGCCAGGAAGACACAGAAAGACGTAAAAACTTCCTGCAGATGGAATGGATTGGAATGTGCAGGTATGCATCTTTGATATCCAGGGAAACCATGTAAGCTTGAGGTAGAATAAGGGGGAACAAAGTCTGGATGGTCAACATACGGAAGGTGGGTACCATTAGGAAAGTGTTGAGATGAGAAAGGTTGAGGATGGGTCTCCAAAAACCATCCTTCCTGGGCACCAGGAACAGGCTGCAATAGAAACCTCTTCCTTTTTGGTCTTGGGAAACATTCTGAAGAGTCCCTTGGTTCAGAAGGTCTACAAGTACCTCTGGAAAGGAAGGTAGTTGTTCCGTTGGTGGTTGTGGGATGCCCCTGTTGGAGGGTAAGGAATTCCATACTGTAAAGTACACTTTTTGAATGATAAAGAGAACCCAGGAGTCTTGAGTTATGTTTTCCCAGGCTGGCAGGGATATTGAGAGACTGTGGAAAGGAGAATGTGGTTGAGATGACTTGGAGAGTCAGAGAGAGGTTGGCTTGTCAGGAAAAGGCCCTTTCTGGGACGGAGTACCTGGAGGAGCCCTAAGCTGCTGAGGTCTCCTATCATCCTTTTTTGTTTTAGGATGAGGAGGTTGTGAGTGTCTACATACAAAACCAGGTTTGACAAGGTAATTTCTTTGGAACTTAGGCATTGGGGAAATGAAAATGTGTTTCACTTCTTGAAATTCTTTACATTTTTCCTGCAGGGATTTGACAAGGTTAGCAGCTGCAGGGCCAAACAAATCAGAGTTGCCCAAAGGTGCATCCATAGGTTTATTCTTAAGGTCCTTAGGTAAAGGCTGGAGACTTAGTTAGGAGAATCTCTTAAGATTGAGCCAGAGGTAGCTGCCCTGGCAGAAGCCTCTGCAGCATCATAGCTGCATTTGACGGAATGGTATGCTACTTGGGTGGATGCCACAAGCAAGGATATAGCCAAAGTCTTATTTTCTGAATCAGGTAAATCAGAAATGACCTGGAAGTGTTGAGACAGGAGTTCTAGGGCAGATTTAGCCATGTGTATTTGGTAATAAATGGCTCTGAATGGTAAAGTGGCTGAAGTGTACACTTTTTTGCCCACCCTTTCCAAAGTCCTGCTATCCTTATCAGAAGGTAGGAGAGTAGTTGAAGGCAATTGCCTGGATGGTTTGTCTGAAGCCACTGAGATAACTGAAGAGTCTGCCAAAGGACATCTGAACAGGAACTTTTAGTCCTCAGGGATCTTGTAGAATTGGTTGGGCTTCTTAGGTGCAGGGGGTTAGGAGTCTGGTGTCTGGGAGGCAGAGGCAAAGGCATCAGGAAATGCAGGTAAACCAGGTGTAATAGCTGAAGGACTAAGGTATTCCACCTGCAGGAACTCATAGTATATTTTATGTACTTCAGATACCTGAGTGCTATCCCATTTAAAATGATCCCTCATTTTTACCAAAGTCTCTCCAAAGGTGAGATCTTCTATGGGAAAATCATTCCCATTGGATTCCTCTTCTGGGGAGGCATAGTCTAAAGGGGATGGGATCTATGAGGAGTAGGCCAAGAATTCCTCTTCTGAGGATGCCTCTTCCTCTGATGAATCCTCTTCCCTAACTCTTTTAGATGGTGAAACAGTCCAAGGAGAGGGAACTGAAAGCCCAAAGGAAGCCTAAGAGCCATACGAGCATTAAAGAGACCTTGGGTGAATTGTTGCCACTCACTTTGTGGATCTTTTGGGGAAAACATATGTTTCGTCTTCTGCTTCTTTTTAAGATGCAGGTCTGCCCTATGTAATTAGGAGGCCCCAGTGTAGGTCTACATTCAATATGGTTGGACTGAATCTCTTCATTCACAAGGATCTGAGGTACCTCCTTTGGGCCTTCAGAAAACATAAGCCATGGTTCCCCCTTGTACATTTGAGGCAGATGCCTGCTGGGCCTCTGCAAACATTCCTATGGTTGAATCTAAGGCAGCCTCAGGATTGGGCTTGGCTTGTGAATCAGTACCAGGAACTGTACATACCTCTGGGCTCTCATCTACCTCGAGAGGCATCTGTCTTCAGAGACACAGCAGAAGGTTCAGACTTCATTTTTTGGCCTTCTGCTTAACAACTGATTTGACCTCAGGCCCTGAGGATCCCTCCATCATGCTTTATCTAACAACTTTAATCACTGGTTCTCTAAATAGATGGCTACAGAAGGTAATTGACTCATTAAGGTCTTTGGCACAAATGCCTGAGAAATAGAACATGATTTGTTATTATGGTTAGGCCCTAAGCACAACAAACACTGGAGGTTGGCTATCCTTATGGGGAATTTGTCTTCTACACTGGAATTTGCCTTTCTTGGATGACATGAACCCTAACCACAAAATAGTAGCAATAACAGAAATCCCCAATGGGGTACTTATCTGAAAAATCGCTGAAATAGCAAACAACCTGGGTGAGCAGACTGATGTCAGAATAGACCATTCAGACTGGTGACAGAGAAGTTCTGGGGATGGTGTGTGTATATACGTCACTTTTATGGCCGATGTCCGATCACAGCCTATGTGTGACATACCATGCACCTTACAGTAGTAAAATACTTTTGTATACTGGCCGATGTTCGGTCACCTATGGCGGGGAACTCCCTCATGTGAAGAATACTGCAACAGATGAAGAGAGGAATATATCACTGTATTCATAAAAGAAGGATTAATTTAAAAGAAACCCTGTCTTTGAAAAATGAGATAAGATTGACCCACCATAAGAGCTTGCAACTCAAGCACTCTTCTTGCAGAGGTCAAAGGAATTAATAAAACTGTTTTCCATGTACAGAACCTGAGGTCAGCCTGATGAGCACATGGAGCAAGAGTTAGTTCTGCTCAGATTGTCTACCACACAGTGTTCCTCTGATTGAATGTGAGATGCATGCAGAATGAGATTGTGCTGAAAATCTATATCCCAGACTATCATGCTATTCTGCACACAGGGTAAGATATGGTTCCCACTTGTTTATGTATCACATCACTGTGGTGTTGTCTGTAAACACTTATAGAGGTCCCAGAACCACAGATGATTTATAGAGTTGAGAGCATCTATAAGAGCTAACATCTGTTTTATGATGATGTGATATGGCCTGTCTTTTTTTTATTGCAAAAACTGAGCACTTTTATCTCCACAGACACTTCTTTCCCAGCAAAGTCTGAGACGTCTGTAGTGACTGACTGTGCTGGAGCAGGAGAACTGAATGACATTGCTACTTTCTGCAGTGAACCAACTCTAACCTGTCTTACCTTTTGTATTCAACCGTTACTCAACTGATATTATGGCTTCAGAAATCTATGTTGATAATCAAATAAAAGAAAACCAAACTTCTAGTCTTTGGCCTAAAAGACAAAAAGACTGATCCCATGCCCATCCATATAAACAAACCATTTCTGAGACAGTTAATCACTAAGAATATGTGAAGATAACCATAAATAACAAACTTACATTTTTCAAGCATGTTAACTACAATGTGCAAGACATTCATAAAAGGATTGGTGCCTTGCACTGAATAAAAAACTGCCTAACTCCATCCTCAGAAAAGGTCTTTGCCAAGCAGCCAGCTCACTGCTCATATCCTAATTACTCTAACGAATGACAGTCACAGGCAAACTTAAGAAAACACATTACGTAAATTTGATTTCACTTTATACAAAATAGCAACATTTGTAGCTTAACTACTGCACAGTTCACACGTGATGCACTGAATAAATTTGGATTGATGTCTTTCAGTCATATATTAAACTATATCCTCCTCACATTTATCCACAGAAATGTATACAAAGAACAGCTGTGTAAGTATCTACTATAACAGTAGATGTTTGAATGGATCACTGTTGCAGTAGCATTTAACTACATAGGGTATCCTGCCAAGGATATCAAATGTCTGGCCAGTCTACTAAAGCTTTTGGACACCTTCCTTATGTATCATATGTCCGATCAAGCACAAGAATGTGCTAGTATGAACAGGGATGTACAGGTGCTAAAATTCACAGCTTTCTTGCCCTAAAGAGGGACACTGAAACCTAAAGTTCTTGATTCAAATGTCAAGAAATAAAAATATCATGTTAGAAAACAGGAAAAGATAAGATAAAATCTGCAGTGTCCCTCAAAGTTTCAGTAAGCCAAGTGTCACACACTTAGCCCAAAAAACAAAACACTGTAAGAAACATTCCACCATGTGTTCTCAGCGGAATAACTATACAAAAATACTCCACATATTTGAAACAATATGAAGCTAGTACTGGTATTAAAAAGAAGTTATGTCTTACCATAACGTTTCATCTGTGTTGTCGATCTTCACTTATCCTTGACTGTGGGGTCTGTTCTGTATCTCAGAACTGACTTGGTCAATATTCCAGCTTGTGCCTTCCAAAAACTCTCGAGCATAGTTCTACCCATAATTCTCTCAAGATTACCTCAGATCAAGTTTGCATAACATAATGACAGACCAAAAAGAATAACTCAGAGACCATATCTGTACTCATAATAGAGTAACATACACCAGAGGGATAGATCCACTCTACCAAGAAGCCCAAAATGCTGAGGGAAGAAGGGTGGGGATGTCAAGGATAAGTGAAGATCGATAACACAGATGGAACATTATGGTAAAACATAACTTTTTTATCTGATGTTGTCAATCTTCACTTAATCCTTGACTGTGGGACAAGAGTCCCCAGCTACTAAAATCCTTAGAGGTCTCACTGAAGAATATTCCTGAGCACCATCAAACCAAAGGATGCTCGTCCCCTAGAGACCAGATCCAACTTGTAATGAGTGATAAAGGTATGTGGAGATGCCTAAGTAGCTGCTGTGTATATGTCATCTATAGAAGTCCTGGCATGGAAAACTGCAGATGCCGCTATTGCACTCATAGAATGTGCTTCAACAGGTCCCAGTGGCTACAGTTTCCTTTTATTGCAAATACAGCTTATGCAGTTCTTGAGCCATCTAGTTAGAGTAACCTTAGAGACTGGCGTGCCCATAGCAATAGAATAGAAGAGAATGAAACAAAAAGTTGATTAGATTTTCTGAATTATTTTGTTCTGTATAGATAAAACCATAATTGTCTGTGAGCATCTTGTAAATGTACACAATATTTGCCTTTGTTTGGAAAATTAGGAAAAATACTGGAAGTTGTTTTGCTTGATTAATAATGGCACATAAACAAACACCCATGCGTACGGATGTGCATGGACCAAACCAACAAACAATGACTGCAAAAAACAAAAAGGTCCAGCAGCACAACGAGGGTGAAAAATTAGAACTCCTTTAATGGGGTTGCTCTAAAAACATACAGCATACCGGTTTCTGTAACAGCCTTCCTCAGTGCTTAATAACAACATAATATTAACAATCCCTTATATAGAAAGCATCATTAGCATACAAAAATACCATTGGTTGGTTAGGCTATCTAAGACAACTCATTAAGCCCAGGTTTAAACAAACCCCCCAGCTAAATAATCCAACCTGATTCTTTATTATTTAATAACGTGTGCCAACCAACTTTAGACATACATTGGCCCTGGACCCTATCAATAACAGTGAATATAAACCTAGCCATTTTGTGTGTTATTTGACCTTTTGGTATTTTGCTATTTTCACTGGCAGATAGCCTAACCAACCAATGGTATTTTTGTATGCTGATGATGCTTTCTATATAAGGGATTGTGAATATTATGTTGTTATTAAGCAATGAGGAAGTCTGTTGCCGAAACCGGTATGCTGTGTGTTTTTGGAGCAACCCAATTAAAGGAGTTCTAATTTTTCACCCTCGTTGTGCTGGACCTTTTTGTTTTTTACAGTCATTGATTAATAATGGTGTCAGATACTACTTTTGGTAAAAAGGAAAGATTTGTTTGCAAGGACACTCTGTCCTTATGAAAAATTAAGTAAGGGGGCTTGCAAGTTAAGGCCTGTAACTCAGATATTCTTCTAGAAAAAGTAATAGCAATCAAAAATAATGTTTTCACAGATAAATACTTCAAATCACAACTTGTTGGTGGTTCAAATGGAGACTTAATCAGAGATTGTAGTACCAGATTCAAGTCCCAAGGAGTAGATGGATCCTTGTATGGTGGTTTCAGCAATAGTGTACCTTTCAAAAAGGCTTTACAAAATTTATGTGACATTAGCACCGTGTCATTTTAAACCATTATGGAAATTTGAAATTGCAACTAGATGAAGCCTTATAGTTGAGGAGGATACCCCCACATCAAAAAGCAATGCTAAAAATTCAAAGACCTTGTGAAATGGTGCAGAATATGGATCGAGATTGTTGTCTGTAGCCCAAGTTAAAAATTTTTGCCACTTACTACTGTATAACCACGTAGTAGAAGGTTTCTGAGAGGCTAAAACAATTCATTGAACAGGGGCGATAAGATCAGTATGTCTGTCAATCATTGGAACTGGAGAAGCCAAGCTGTGAGCTTGAGGATTTGAAGATTTGTGTGAACGAGTCCCTCTGGGTGGGACAATAGGTCTGGAGCTGGGTCCGTGTCCATGGTTCCTGAATCAAGTGAGGCCACAGAAAGGGAAGCCATATCTGTCGAGGCCAGAATGGGCCAATGAAGATTATCTTGTTCTTCAACCTGTTGGCTTTCTTCAGAAACTGGGAGATGAGAAAAAATGGGGGAAAGGCATACAGTAAACTGGGGGGCCAATTATGGAGTCGAGTATCTCTGGGTGACACCCCCAGTTGGGGGATCAGGGTGAAGTAACTGCTGCACTTGTTGTTGAGAGGGAATGCAGAGAGATCACAGCAGGGCTGGCCCCATTGATGGAATATCCTTTCCACCACCAAAGGGTTAAGAAACTACTCATGAGGCATCAGGATTCTCATGCTCAATTTGTCCGCAATCACATTGGAGCTCCCCAGAATGTGTGTTCCAATTAGAAAGCGGTCAGTAGAAATTGTCCATTGCCACACTCTGACAGCTTCTTGACAAAGAGGGTAAGATCTGGTTCCCCCCTTGTTTGTTGATGTACCAGACCACTGACATGTTATCTGTTTGGAACACAAGTGTTCCAGAGGGAAGGGTTTCTTGGAATGCTTGTGATGCCAGAAGCACTGCCCTTAACTCTAGAGCATTGATGTGCAAATTGGTCTCCAACTGGGACCAAGTGCCTTGGAATGTCTTCCCCAGATAATGCCCCCCCACCCTATCCAGGCTGCATCCATGGTCACTATGGCTTGGGGTTGGGGAGGGACAAAGGGATGGCCCAATAGGATGTTGTTGAAATGCAGCAACCAACTCATGTCCTGTTTGCATAAATTGGTGATTCAAATTTGACATGACATTGGTTGTGCTAGAAATAACCATTCTTCTTCTTCTTTCGGCTTTTCCCAGTTAGGGGTCACCACAGTGGATCACCTGTCTGCTCATGATTGGCAGTGGAGTTTTACAGTGTCGAGTTGCCAGCCAAGTGCTCAACCTTCCACAGAAGGCACACACATGCACGCACTCACGCCTAGAGCCAATTTAGAGTATCCAATCCACATAGAACATGTCTTAGGGATGTTGTAGGAAACCAGAGCACCCAGACAAAATCCACACAACCACAGGGAGGATATGCAGACCCTGCAAAGAAGGTACCCCAGCTGAGGATTGAACCAGAGAACCTCTTGCTGTGAGATGGCAATGCTAACCGCTGCAGCACCGTGGCCGCTAGAAATAACCATTGTGACGCCAAAAGCCATTGAAGAATTTGCATGTGAAACCTTTTAAGTGGAACTAAGGTGATGGTAGCTGACATGGACATCTGTAAAACCAGTCTTGCAGTCACTGTGCTGTTGTGAATAATCTGGCTGACTTGTGATTTTTATCCTTTGAAATCTTTCTTCAGGTAGAGACGTGATACAGGTGCTTGTGTCTAACACCAATCCGATGAACTCCAAACGCTGTGTTGGCTATAGATGGGATTTTTCATAATTCACTGTAATACCAAGTGAGGAACAAGTCTGAAGGATGTAGTCCCTCACTTGTAGTAATAGATGCCTGGTGGTTGCGGTAATGAGCCAGTCGTCTAAGTATGGAAACACCCGGAATCCTTGCAGTCAGAAGTGAGCTACAGTGACTGTCATGCATTTGGTGAACACCCTAGGGGCTGTGGTGAGACCAAAGGGCATGGCTCTGAACTGATAATGACTAGCTCCCAGCCGGAAATGCAGAAATCTTCTGGAGTGTCCATCTATTTTATGTGATAATATGCTTCCTGAAGATCTACTGAGCACATCCAATCATCTTACCCTAAGAAGGGGAGGCTAGACTAAACTGTGACCATCTGTAATTTAGTATGTTGAACTGATTTGTTTAAGACACTCAGATCCAAAATTGGTCTTTAGTACCCAGATTTCTTTGGCACTAAAAAGAACCTTGAGTAAACTTCAGATCCGAGCTGGTCTGATGGGACTATTTGGATGGCTCTTTTGTCGAGCAGTTTTTGAACTTTGAGTATTGCGGCATCCCTGTGACTGGGTGGAATTTCTTGGATTCTGTTTGGTTGTTTGAATTGTTTTGCTAAGGGAATATTGTAACCTCTGGTTATGATCCTCTGACCCAATTGTCCATTGCTATGGTTAGCCAGGCAGATAGGTGCAGGGAAAGTTGATCCCTGACTGCCTTCAGAGGAAGGCAATCAGGCCTCCATTCAGGAGCACATACAGGAATTACAAGGGAAGGAATCCCTGGAACCCCAATTTTGTGGACACCTCTGCCTCTAGCACTGTGTCTTCCATTATAACTCCCCCCTCTGGCCCAGGGGTAATCGTTACCATGTGAGTCATGGAAAGGCCCTTGGGACTCTTTGTACCATAGACTTCCACTTCCCTGATTCCTCGAATAGGGCCGTTGGGGAATGGAAAAGCATACACCTATGGCAGAAAGTGTCTTTCCATCCTTCTCACATCTGGCAAGGGTCCCTTTGACTTTGAGGCCAAAAAGGGATGTTCTATCAATAGAGTCATTTATGAAAGAAGACTTAAATGGCTCTGCAAACTCACATACAGTAAATGCACCCAGGGAGTGCTGGGTAGTTATCAGCATTGGAGACAAGGCTTTGACTGGTGCTGATGCAGTCAATACCAGGAATGTCAGAACTGGACACTCCAAAGACTCAGTTGGAGTCAGCGGAGGAAGGAGGATGGAGTGAGAAATTAGTAAGGTTCTAGGGCCAGAAGTGTAATGAACTGAGGAAGTGGCTAATCCTCTCACCATCAGGAGCTGGTCCACTAGCCTCATGACATCAGATTCTGTGAGGCTCTTGCTAAAACAGACAGAATGGACTGATGGAGACTGGGGCCTATCCAAAAGGGGGCTTGGAGGTTGGTCCACAAAAGGGTCAAATCTTAGAGAAAATCTGGTTCTCAGTAAGTCCTTAAAAGAAAACTGCTTCGGTTCCATAGTCTGTGGAACGGAGGAGTGTGAAATGGTCTACGTTGTAGAAGTAACAGGTATCGTAGATGCTGGAGTCGAGGTCAGCACTGATGGTGCCAATGAAGAGAGGTGTTTTTCTTTTGGTTCTGCTAAAACTATGGGAAACAGAGAAGATTTAGCATTTTTAACAGTCAGTTCTGATGAAGCTGTAGGAACTGAATGACTCCTTTTTTTGGAAATCCCTTGCCTAGAAGACAAGGAGGAAGAATGAGAACTAATATCTGTTTTGGAAGTAGAAGATATGGCCTCCTTGAAAGAAGATTATATTAAGCCTTTACGTATCAGTTTGTTCTTTCTTTCCACAAGGCCCTGGAGGCTAAATCTATGACAGATGGCACAGTCTTTATAAAGGTGCACTGGGCCCAAGCAATAAAAACACAAGTCAGGTCCAGATTGGGCAGTTTATGGTTACACTTCTAGCACCTCTTAAAGCCAGAAGTGCCTTTAGACTTTTCAGCCATGGAAGATGAAGGTCACACTCACACACACTATAAAGAGAAAGAAATGGAAGGAAGAGAAAAAAAGTATTAGCAATGATACTAAAGGGTTACCATAGCGGTAAAAGAGAAAAGGAAAGATGTACCAATAATGGTACATGAGATTACTGTAAAAGTAAGATGATGGGAAGGTAAAAAATACCAAGGATGGATAATAGAGGAGTTGGGTAAAGAATAGATTGTTAGAGAATAAACAATTGAAAGATAGTAAAAAAAATGAGAAGTTACACTTACAGTTGTAAGAAATTGCTAGCTCAAAAGCTAACAGGAGACATGCAGATCTGGCGGCAAAAGAGATCTGAAGTAATCTTGAGAGGAGCATTATGGGTACAGCTAAGCTTGAGAGTTTTTGGAAGGCATGAGCTGGAATAACGGCTGAGTCAGTTCCAAGAGACAGACCCGAACCCACAGTCAACGATTAAGGGAAGACTGACAACATCAGATCTGTTATTAAACTTAAACTTAAAAAATAATAAAAAACAAAGCTGTCTGACTGAATAAATCTCTTACAATTAGTAAATCAAATAAAAAATTCAATCCATGATAAGTTGAATTCATAGTTTTTTTATTATTAAGCACAGACGAATGATCCCTAAGACTTAATGGTTAATACATTGAAGATCACTTATTTAAATACTAGTTGAAGTAGGAGTGGTAAAGTTTCCATTGTAAATACAGATCAGACCAAGTGTTGGTAAAAAAAAAGAAGAACAACCATCATTCATTCCCTTAAAATAAAGTAATTAAATGGATCAAAGCTAACTTAAAATACCATGCTGTTCAACATTCCTGAAAATCTCTCTCTATTTATTTATTGCATTCTTATAAAATTAAAAAAAAACCCCAAAAAAAAATAATAATAAAATAAAACTATGTTTTCACCACATTAATTTACCCAAATCTTTTAACTAAAATAGCTTTCAGTTCTTCTTCATGTCTGTGCACACTAGAAATTCCAAGTTTTACTGTCTGTCGAAATTTGATTGTCATCAGAAGTAAAAACAGTTCAAACTACTAAAAAATCGAATTAATTTGTATTCCCAATACATAGATTCAATTCTAAGAGCAATAATTTTTATTTATTTGTATTATTTTATTTCAGTTTGTTAACCGGGAAAGTCCATTGGGCCAAGATAGCCCGTTTTCAATGGAGGCCCGAGGAGAAAAGCTCCAGACAGAAATACAATATACAATGCATTAGTACAGCATATAAGAACAACAGTTTAACATTTAATATACAGCAAGACAAGATTTTACATATCTTGAAATGTATGAGCTGAGTCAATCACGTATAAGATATTTTCAAAAACAATAAATTCATGTTCATTTAATACAATACATGTATTTAGGAAAAGGAATTTTAGAAAGATGAATTGAAGCTGTGGCAGAGATTTGAGTAGAATAGAATAGGGATAGGTGTCAGGAATCAGGTAGGATGGGTACAGGAGCATTCCCAGAGGGAGGAGAGGTGATAGCAGAGTAGGGTTTTAAAGGAGGGTTGGTTTGGGGTGGTTCTAAAGTCAGGGGGAAGAAAGTTACATAATCTGGCAAGGAAGAATGATAGTAGAAGTTGCCTGGGTGTGTGTAAAGGCTTGTAAAGTTCTAAGAGGTTCTGATTTGTGAATCTAAGTGTTCTATGTGGCTGGTGAAGTTTTAGGGAAGAGGAGAGTGATGGACAGTTAGAAGGTTTAAAAATCAGCTTGTGCGTTGTAGTTAGTTGAATGAAATTTAGGTAGCCTGGGAGTTCCAACCAATTTAGAGCATGTAGAGAGTTGCAATGGTGAGTAGAGGATTTGGATCCTGTGGCAAACTTTGACATTTTGTTATACATGAGGAAAATTTAGATTTTAGGATGATTGGAGGTTAGAGAGTAGTGGAGCTCCATACAAAAGGGAGGGTAGGAGGAAGGTGGTAGATAGGAGTTGTCTAGAAGACAGAGAAACATAGCATCTGTATCAATAAAACAGTCCAAGTTTTTGATGAGTCTTTTTAATATCAGTTTGTAGGTGGATGTCAAATTTTAGCTGGTCATCGATAAGGACACCCAGAAGTTTTGTATGGGGAACTATTTCAATAGATGTTTTGTTTAGGCTAAGTATAGAGAAGGATGCTTTGTCAACAGTAGTATGTCTAGAAGGGGTAAAGATCATTATTTTGGATTTGGAGGCATTTTGGGCTAGATGATTGTCAAGCATCCAGGACTCAGTGGAGGAGAAGGCCTCTTGAGTAAGGTTTATTAGCAAGGAAAAAGTTTTGGCTGAGCAGATAGGTTCATAGGTTCATAGGCTGATACTAGGCTATCTGCCCTAGAGCATTTACAAGCCTAGCCAGAGTGTGTTTGGCTTTCGCCACCCTTCTTAGATTAGTTGACTGTGCCTCTGTATAGTAGGTCACAGAAGATAGCCCATTTAAGGTTAGTTTACCATGCCTCTGTCTAGCAATGACACAGAAGAGATCTCAGGGGTAAAGTTACGATCTCCCATCCAAACGTCAAGATTCTTCTTGAAGAGGGTCATTGAGGGGCTCTGTCTGACATGGATTGGGATTTTGTTCCAGAGTGAGGGGAGCCTCTGGGATATGAATCTGTCCCTCCAGCATGTTCTATTTATTTCTGTGCTGAGGTTTAAGTCACTGGAGCGTGTAGTTCCGATGGATTTGGATTTCTTGAGGTGGAGCATGTCCATTAATTCTGGGTTGGACATGGCTTTATACATCAGGCACAGATCGCCTCTAAGTAGGCGGTAAGCAACTAAGCAGAGCTGGAGTTTCTTTAGCCTAACTGCGTAGGGCATTTGTTTGAGTCCCTTGATCCTCTTGGTGAGGTACTTTTGGGGTCTTTCTAGTTGTAGCAGGTGTCGGGTAAGGTACATCCCAAATGGGGCATTGTATTCAATTGTGGGCCTGATGAGTGATGAGTTGAGGGGCACAATGACCTCTCTTGATCTAGATATGAACCCCTTCATGATAAGCTGGGCTATATAGAATGTCTTTCTATCCACTTTGGCAATGTGATTGTCAAAGGAGAGATTGCAATCTACTTGGGTCCCCAAATCCCTAATTACTTCTTCCGTACTTAATGGATTACCACCTATGTGGTAATTTGTGGGCACTTTGTTTTTCCCAAAGGAGATGACTATGCACTTTTTGGCATTTAGCTTTAGGCCATGGCTCTGGCACCAGTTATCCGTCTCTGTGAGACCTTTTTTGAGGATGCTTGTGTCAGCCGATGAGTCGATTATGGCAACCAGTTTGCAGTCATCTGCAAACTTTGTCAGCCATAGTCCTCCTGTGTTAGCCTGTACCTCAGAGAAATATATACCAAACAAGAGAGGTCCCAGGACTGAGCCTTGTGGGATGCCACTTGTAACTGGTTTAGAGTCTGACATGGCACCTGCAATTCCGACCATGTGGGTTCTATCCCTAAGCCAGTTTGCAACCCATCTTGTGACATAGGGGTTGATATTTAAGCTGGTGAGCTTATTTATGATGCCCGAGTGGGGTATTGTGTCAAAGGCTTTTGCAATATCAAGGTAGGCTGTGTGGACTACCTTCCCTTCGTCTATGGCCTTGGTGACTGCTTCAAAGAAATTGACCAGGTTCAAGAGGCAAGATCTGCCCTTAACAAAGCCGAATTGGGTAGGATCCAGTGTTTGGAGGTTCCCAATGTCTTTGTTTATGAGTTCCATGATGATACGCTCCATAGCTTTGCAGACCAGGCTAGTTAGGCTTATAGGGCGATAGTTTCCGGGGTCCGTTGTGGCACCACCTTTATGGAGTGGGACCACTGTTGCTGTATGTTGGGTACATATCCTGTTGTAAGGCTGAGACTGAACAGTAATTTTAAGTGAGGGTTCAGTTCTTCTTGGAGCTCATGTAAAATGCAGCCCGGGACACCGTCCGGTCCCATTGATGCTGTGTTTTTTGCTTTGGAGAGGGCAGTTCTCACTTGTGCAGCTGTGATGTCAGGGAGGCTACACTCTGTTGGGATAGTCATTTGCTCATTTGGGGGGGGGGGGAGTTTGCACTGAACCTGTCTGCCAGGATGTTGCCAATGTCTGTGGGTTCAGTGTATTTTTTGTCATTTTGCACTAACTCAGAGCATATCTGGGAGTTTCTGACATAACTAAAGAAAGCCTTGTGATAGTGGAATCATCTTCGTATTGCACCAGTTTAGCATTGGGGATCTTTTGGTGGAAATCATTGATGAAAATGTTAAATAGTAAAGGACCCAAATTAGAGCATTGGGGTACACCTGTTGGGGTGTGAAGAAAAGAGGAAGTGCAGTAGTTCCATTTTACAGCTTGTTCCCTGGCTAAGAGATAGCTGGAAAACCATTTGATAGAAGAGGAGGAGAGATTAAGATGGGAGAGTTTAGAAAGCAGAATCTCATGAGAGACAGTGTCGAAAGCTTTGGATAATTCAAGGAGGAGGGTAGAAACCATGTTCCCAGAGTCACTAGAAGAGTTAATGATTTCAAGGAACAAAAGGGCAGTAGTGGTGCTATGTCTTGGTCAAAACCCATGTTGGGTAGGAGTTAGTAGTTGGTTGTCCAGTAGGTAGGGTAATAGTTGGAGGTGAATACATTTTTTGAGTGTCTTAGAGATAAGGGATAGGATAGCAATATAGCAAAAGTTGGAGATTGAACAGTTTGTACCTCCTTTATGGAGGGGGATGATGAAGGCTTTTTTCCAGAGGTATACTACATAGGACTCCTGAATGGAGCAATTGATTAGGATGCTGATTGTAAGGGCTATGTCATCAGCATCTAGCTGGAGAAAATTGGATGGAATGTCATCTGGGGCATTAGGGCAAGGTTTTAACTTTTGTAAGAGCTTTTTTATAGTGTGGGTAGGAATGGATTTGAGAGTAAAAGGGGAGGACTTAGGGTTCTTGGGTGTTGAGTTTTTGGTATTACTTAAGTTGGGGGGATGTTGTTAGGGAAAGAAGAGGTGAGTTTGCTTATGGAGTCAATGAAAAAGGAGTTGAATTGGGTAGCTAGGTGGAGGTCTGGTATGTCTGGGTCAGGGCAATGGTTCTCTTTTTTGCCTGGGAATAGTATTGTTGAAATACTATTCCAACATTTTCTGGTGTGGTTGTATGATTATTTTGAAGTTTAGTTTAAGGTAGTAGGATTTGCGGTCAGTGGCTATTTGTTTTTTTACTTGATTTTGCAGTTGCTTGTATTCGGCAAGAGAGTTGGGAGTTTTGCATTTCTGATAGTATTTCCAGATTTTATCTCAGTGATGCATAAGTAGTTTTGTGTCTTTAGTTAGCCAGGGGGCTATTTTGAATCTATGTCTTTTGGTTCTACTGGGGACAAAGTGGTTAAGTATATCAGTGAAAATTCTACTGAAAAGTGAGACTGCGGCATCTAAAGGGAGGGACTTTAGAGGGTTCCAGTCTATCTGTTTTAAGGCATTAGAGAAAATTAGGGGGTTGAAGTTTTGCATGTTGTGGGTAGTAATTTGCCTGTGCTGAAAGAGGAGGGTGGAGGGGGAATGGCGTATGTAGGCAGGGAAATGGTCACTAAGGGGGTCTGTGAGAGTACCACTATCAGAAACTCAGTTTGGGTGGGGGACTAGTATCCAGTCAAGGGTGCTACCTGTGGTGCAATCTTTATTTGGTCTAGTAGTGGTTTTGATTAGCTGTGTGAATTGATATAGGTTGATGCTTTGAGAAGGGGTGGATGAGTCAATGGAAGACCAGTTTATGTTGGCATCTCCTAAGATTATTGTCTTATTGTTTATGTTGGAGGTGAACCAGACAAGAATATCTTCCAGAATATGGATATTGTTAGCAGGTGGAATGTACAGAGAGGCAATGCATAAAGTTTTATTGTTGTTTACTTTTAGAAGGGTGAGGGTTAGCTTGGCAGTGTCAAATGAGGGTATGGGCTTAGTATACGGTGTTACTGTTAAGGAGGAGGAGAAGAGTAAGGCTACTTCTCCACCTTTCTTTTGGGGTCTGTCACTTCTTATAAGTTTATAGTTAGGGGGCATAATTTTGGTATCTTTTATGTGTGGTTTTAGCCAGGTTTCTGTGATAGAGAGAATATCAGGTTTGTTATGAGAGATCCAGGCATGAAAGTAAGGTATTTTATTACAAAGGCTTCTGGCATTGTGTGGCAAGGAGAAAAGATTTGTGGTGCAGGGGAGAGCTATGTGAATGTGGTTTGGAAGTGGAGTTGTGTGAAGGCCCTGGGTTAGGGTGTATGTCTCCAGAATGGAGGAGGAGGGTAATAGATTTTGAGTAGAGTATGGATAGGTATCTATTTTCTAATGGGTCATAGGTGTAGATATTGGAACCTAATGAGGTGAGTTTGGTGGGTATGGGAAGTGGTTTACTAGGAGTAAGGAAGAGCTTCCTTTGAAATAGAAAAGATTCATTATATTTGTAGAGGTGGGGGAGGCTTGGGTTGTAGAGAGAAAGTCTTTTTTAATGTAAATTGCAGTTGTGTGAAAGGGAGGGGAGTGCTGAAGCTGTGGGAGACTAGTAAGGTAGAGCAGGCAGAAGAGGATTAGGCTTAGAAATAAGGGTAGTAGAGCATAGGCAGGTTTTGTTTGCATTATGGGAGGCAGAGTAGGAGTTAAGTGAGAGGGATATGTAGGAAGAGAGATGGTTAATAAGTTTGAGAGGTGAGGATTAGAATGGAATGTGTGAGGGTGTATTCACAGGGATATGGAAGGGTGGAGAGTGATACAAGTAGTGGGCGGTGGGATGGTGTAAGACAATAGGTGTAGGATAGTGATAGGGTGTAGAGGGAGGGAGGGACCTAGTTTGATGGGTGGGGTTTGTGTGGGAGTGGTTAGAGAGCTATAAATGTAGATGCACTGGAGGGTGGGGGGGACTGGGGGCAGGGTAGGGGAGAGGAGCGAGTCCGCAGAGTGAACAGAGTGGGAAGAGCCAAGGAAGGAAAATTCCAAGCCCAGAGGAGAAAAAAGATAAGGCAGGGAGTAGTTTGGTTCTTTCCTGGGGATGAGGTATGAAGTTCCTTTAGGGAGAGGCTTACTCTCTTTGATGACCAGCAGGATCTGGATAGGAGAATAGATGTAGCACAAAGGCTGGAGAAGACTATGGAAACTATAGAGAGGGAGAATAAAAGTAATGGGTAAGACTGCAGTTTACAAATGACTAAATAGTGATGCGTTAACAGCAAGGCGTATTTACAAGTTACAGAGGTACTAGGCTGAACACAAGCAGTACATAACAGGCAGCAAATACCACTTTATACAAGCTTAAACATAGCTAGAACACTGTTTGGCATGCTAACATGCTGGTGAGACTAACATTCTGTTATCAAAATGTAGCACTAGCCCAAGCTTAATAATATCCCTGTAAAATAGCGACCGCTAACACATAAAAGTTTGTCCAGGAGTATCAGTGTTTAATATTACTATACAAGGTGCCTTAATGCATTACAATAGTAGAATTGGCATAAAAAAATGTTTCTGATTCAATTACATGAACAGACGCTTGCTTACTGCTAAACATTAAGAAGATAGGAGTTCAGTAGCTGTACTTGGCCGTAAATGCATTGCAAGTAGCAGATAGATGCATATACGAGCTACTACTCTCAAAACATTCCACATTAAGCATCAGTGAGAAAAAAGCCATACTGTGTTGCATGTAGCAGATAGATGCATATACTAGTTGCTGCTGTCAAATACATTAAGCTTTAAGTGTTTAACATTAGGAAAGAGGAGTTCAGCAGGTGGACCTGAGCCGTAATGCATAAAACTGTTTCTGATTCAGTTACATAAACAAACGCTCTCTACTGTTAAGCATTAATTATAAAGGGAGTTCAGACACTGTGCTTGAGACGTACTGTATTGTAAATAGCAGACAGATGCATATGTGAGTTGCCACTCTCAATTACTAGTGCCTGCACTCGCTACTCACAAAATAATTCCTCCAAATCATAGTAGTCTAATAGCATTCTTTACATGACATGGTTCTAGTGTGAGTGTAGTACAGCTCTGTGATAGGCATGCTTACTAGATATTAGCAGGCACAGTAACAGAGATGTATGTTACAAAAGTCATTCTGTAGTATACAACAAACAGTGCAGACGTACAGAGGCAATATGAACATACATGGACAATGCCAAAAGTACGAAAAATACCTTAACAACAGATATAAAAAAAAAACCCACAAACCTACTAGGAGGTGAATATGCTGAGGCAGGAGACATGCAGCAGCCAAGAGTAGAACAGGGTGTTTAAAGATGACGCCCGGGGAGTATGGGAGCTTATGATACGTCTGGGGTTGGGTGTGTATTACATGGAAGGGGGAGGAGTGATGATGAAGTGAGTGCAGGTAGCGACCAGATAGATCAGTACCTTCCTCGAGGTACGAAGAGATGGGTATTAGCTTCTAATAATGTTAGGAGACTTGACTAGAACCAGTGGTGGAGGAGGGGAGGTTAGTGGTAGGAAGGAAGGGAATGTGGAGGAGAAGAAAAGCTTCTAGGGGTACAAAGAGGAGAGAAATGTGAGGAATAGTGCAGAGGACAGAGTGAGAGATAAATGGATATAGAAGATTCTAAGCCAAGAAGAGAAACAATCAGTGGAGTAGAAAGGTAGGATTGGAGAAAAAAGTATGCAGGAGGGGGGAAGGCAGTTGTAGTGGTGGGTGATAGGGAGAAGAATAAGGAGATGTAGGGAGATAATGAACTATGGACACCAGGCTACAGCAGTATAGTCAAGGTGGTGGAAAGAAGTACAGCTAAAGGGGATATTAGAATTGTGTACTGGCTGCCATCTAGTGGAGACATCTATGTCTGCAGCATTGACCACAGTGAGCATTCCTGAGCCAGGGGAAAAAAAAGAAGGAGGAAATGTTTGGCTAAAAAACGTGGGATAATGAGCAAGTGGGGGGCAATATTAGGAGGGTTTGGCTGCTGGCTGTCCTGATGGGGTGCATGCACTAACCACCTAGTAGGGATAAGGCACAATCAGTTATTCATTAATTTTTAAGGCAAGCAAGTTACAAACACACATACTTTCTGGAGTCCCTTTTGGAGGAGAAAAAAGATAAGGCAGGGAGTAGTTTGGTTCTTTCCCGGGGATGAGGTATGAAGTTCCTTTAGGGAGAAGCTTACTCTCTTTGATGACCAGCAGGACCTGGATAGGAGAATAGATGTAGCACAAAGGCTGGAGAAGGCTATGGAAATTTCTGGAGTCCCTTTTGGAGGAGAAAAAAATATAAGGCAGGGAGTTGTTTGGTTCTTTCCTGGGAATGAGGTATGAAGTTCCTTTAGGGAGAGGCTTACTCTCTTTGATGTCCAGCAGGACCCGGATAAGAGAATAGATGCAGCACAAAGGCTGGTGAAGGCTATGGAAACTACTAGGAGGTGAACATGCTGAGGCAGGGGACACGCAGCAGCCAAGAGTAGAACAGGGTGTTTAAAGATAAACTTGTAAGTTATAAAAAATGTGGAAATGTGTGGCTAAACTGACCCAGAACTCATCATTTTAGTCGTATTTAGGTCTTAAGTATTATATGTTTTAGGCAGTTATACAACACAAACTTCGTACGTAAACAACATACATGACAGTCTGTACAGAGGAAACAGAAACAATGTATAACATATGTTCCTGTTTAAAACCTATGAGTTTAAAATATAAAAACACACGATATGCACAAACAAGGGGTATAAAGGTGTAGTTTCCAGTGTGTATCAATATATAAAAGTGTATATTATATGTGAAGCAAAAGTTTTAAATTCACTGCATGTTCGATGTCACAGAATTTTTGTGCATGCGCAAAGGGGCTATATTTTACAGTGTCTGAAAATAGAAAGAAAAAATGTGTCAAATACTTCCAGTTTAAATTCTAGATATTTTTACAATGCAAAGCCAATGGCAAATGTCCAATCTACCCAAAAATGTATCTCTGTAAAGTGAACCTAATGCAGCGAAGAGGAAAATAAACTTGTATATTTAGCCACCATGTCAATATATACTGCGCATGCTCAATGAGATCCATCTATGTTAAATCAATGTTAAACCTTCTCCGTAAAATTAAATTAAACTACAAGGGCTACCAAAAGCAAAAAATAGACAAAAATATATGAAAAATAGAAATATATCATCATATATAAAATTGTTACTAACTATATTAATGTAAATAATTATATTTATGTAGTTAATATATGTAACTACATTAAATCAGAAAAAAAATGTAGATTCAAAAATCAATAAAATATAAAAATTAAACTATAACAAATGTGTAAACTAAGATGTAATTAAAATGTGTTAACTAAATAATAAAATAATGAATTAACCCCTTAATTAATACAAACCATATTATTAGAGAAAAATAAGACTCAGAACAAATTGTAAAAGGTATTGCAAATGTACATGTGTCAGCAACTGTAATGCATCATTAAGAAAATATGTCACATGGATCCCACACTGGCCAGAGGAAGACAGAAAAATAAAAGGGGCAAGAATGGAGGGAGGGTGTTAGCACTGCAACAGCCATCTAGTTGAACATTTGCTGTTATTACTGTTATTGTAAATTAACTTACACAGTTGTACTATGTTCATCACAGATCATTGTTGCAGTAGCCTAAGATATATGCAATGATCACCAAAGTTTAGGAAGCAAGGGCGAATGCAACAGGCCCACAACCCATAAGACCCTGGAAAATAGATCTAGCAGACTTTGTTCTGGCCCTAGGGAAAAATAACCAATGTTATAGTGTTTAGTGAAAGTGTGTACTGCACAGATGACCAAATAGCTGTCTCTAGAATAGTTCTAGAGTCTGCCCACTCATGAAAGGGCCCGGAAGTTGCCACAGCTCTAATGGAGTGAGCCTTGTCATTCTGAGGGAGACTTTTTCCAAGATAAGAATAACAAATCTAAATTATCTGAGACAGCCATCCAGAAATGGTTTGCCAGGAAACTGTCTGGCTTTTCCTCTTGTCATCAAAGGAAACAAAGAGTTGCTCTGACATTCTGAAATCATTAGTTTTGTCCAGCTAGTATCTGAGTTTTCTCTGGACATCCAAAATACAAAGAATTCTCTCTCTCTCTCTCTCTCTCTCTCTCTCTCTCTCTCATCTGTTTTGTGAGGTTCAGGGAAAAACACAGACAGATGCATAATGTGCTTCAAAGCAAACCTAGGGGCACTTTCTAAGACTCACCCTGTCTTTATGGAAGACCAAAGAGGTTCAAGAAGACATGAGGGCCTGCAACTAAGATTCTTGCCTAGTCGAAGTCAGAGCAATTAGTAAAGCCGTCTTCCAACTCAAAGACTGTATTGAAGAACTAACTGTAGGTTCAAATGGAGGTAGAGTTAGCTTTTCTAACACAAAATGAATAATAATAATAATAATAATAATAATAATAATAATAATAATAATAATAAGTAGGTACTAGGCTATCAGCCCAAGAGCCTACGTAAGCCTAGCAAATAAGATTCCCTGGCTTACGCCACAGAAGAAAGTTAATTTCCTGTGCCACTGTTGAGCAGAGACATAGAAGTGATCCCCGGGGTGTATTTCCTATTTCCCATCCACTCATCAAGATTTTTCTTGAAGAGTGCTAATGAAGAACTTTGCTTGACATAGATGGGTAGCCTGTTCCAGAGTATGGGAAGTTTCTGGGATAGGAATCTATCCCTCCAGCATGTCCTGCTTATTGTGGGTCCCTAGAGTGTGTAGCTCAGAGGGATTGGGATTTCTTTAGGTGTAGCAAGTCCAAAAGCTCTTGGTTTGACATAGCTTTATATGTTAGGCAGAGATCACCTCAGAGTAGGAGATATGCTACGGAGTAAATCTGGAGTTTTTTGAGATGGTCAGTGTAGGGCATCTGTTTGAGGACAGTAATCCTCTTTTTGAGGTACTTCTGTGGCCTTTCCAGCTGCTTCTGATGTCTTGTGAGGTACATTCCAAAAGGGTGTTGTACTCTATAATGGGTCTAATGAGTGTGGAGTAGAGGGGAGCAATGACCTCTTTTTTTCCTGGATGAGAACCCTTTTATGATGAGGTGTGCCATGTAGAAGGACTTCCTGACTACTGTGGCGATGTGACTATCAAAGCAGAGACTACTGTCCAGCTGGTTCCCAAGGCCTTTTATCACACATTCGTTGTTAAGTAGATTGCTGCCTATGTGGTAGTTCATGAGTACAGAGTTTTTACCAAAGGGATGACACTGCACTTTTTGGCATTGAGCTTGAGGCCATGGCTCTGACACCAGGCATCTGTCTCAGCGAGGCCCTTCTGTAGGATGTCCACATCATTTGGAGACTCGACTTCAAGTTTGCAGTCATTGGCAAACTTCATTAGCCAGAGGCCTTCTGTGTTAGCCTGTACGTCAGAGAAGTCGATACCAAACAGGAGAGGTCCCAGGACGGAACTCTGTGGTACTCCACTTGTCACTGCTTTGAGGTCAGATTTGGAGTCTGCAACTTTTACAGTGTGGGTTCTGTCAGTGAGCCAGTTGGCAACCCATCGTGTGACGTAGGGATTTATACCTAGTTTAGTGAGTTTAACTATAATTCCAGAATGGGGGATGGTGTTGAAAGCCTTGGCGAGGTCAAGACAGGCTGTGTGAACCACCTTACCCTCATCTATGGCTTTGGTGACTGCCTCAAAGAAGTCGATCAGGTTCAGAAGGCATGATCTGCCTTTCACAAACCCGAACTGGGTGGTATCCAGAGTTTGGAGGTTACCAATGTCTTTGTTTATGAGTTCCATGATGATAGGTTCCATGGCCTTGCAGACCAGGCTCGTCAGGCTAATAGGGCGATAGTTCCCAGGAGCAGTGGTGGCTCCCCCTTTGTGGAGTGGGATAACTGTTGCTGTGCGCCATTCAGTGGGCACAAAGCCTGATGTGAGGCTATTATTGAACATGGTGCTTAAGTGGGGAGCCAGTTCATTCTGAAGTTCATGTAAAATGCAGCCTGGGATGTTGTCCGGTCCCATGGATGCTGTGTTTTTGGCTTTAGAGAGTGCAGCTTTTACCTGCATAGTTGTGATTACAGGGACTCTGCATTATTCCTGTATAGATATGGGCCCTTTAGGGGGAGGGGGGGTAAAGTTAGCACTGAACCTATCTGCCAGGATGTTAGCAATATCAGTTGGTTCTTTAATTTTTGTGCCATTGTGCTGTAACTCAGAGCAGATCTGGGTGTTGCCATCGAGATTCCTGACATAGCTATAGACTGCTTTGTAGTTTTTGTTAGAATTAGTGGCAATTTTGTTTTTGTAGCTAGCTTTGGAGGATCTTATAAGGAATCTCAGATTCTTACTGAGGCTGACCAGGGAGCTCCTCCACTCATGGGATTTTACTCTTTTTTGCAACAGTTTCTTCCTTCTGTTGTACAGTTTGTTTATGGCAGGGGACCACCAGATTGCCTTCTTTTTTTGGAGGATAGCATCTTGTTTCTGTTTGGGATAGCATGATCCATGCACTCGTGTAAGTGCTTATAGAGTGCATTTATGTAGGATTCAGCAGTTGTAACTGTATTGTCCATCTGTATGGGTGTCATGAAGTTCACCACTTCTGTCTTAAAAAGCATGAAGTTGGCTTTGGAGAAATTTTTTACCGTGGTTTCCTTAATGGGGGTGGGATATGAATATCAAGGGTGATTAGTTATGGTCAGATCAGACCAACGAGGAGTTGACTTCAGGTGTGGAACACCGGTCACTCATGTTGATAATGACTAGGTCTAGGATATTGTTGCCCCTGGTGGGGGTGTGGATAAGTTGATCCAGGGCATTGGAGTTTATGAATTCCAGTAAGCGTTGAGCTAAGGAGTTGGTACACGAGAAGTTTTCCCAGTTAATGGTGGGGTAGTTGAAGTCGCCCATTATTAGGGTGTTTGGTTGAACCCTAATAGTTTCCAGTACATCAAGAAAAGAGGAGTGGGAATCCTGGGGCATGGTGGGGGATCTGTAGCAAGCTAAAATTTGGATTGCAGTTTTGCCCGGAGTTAGTTGCACTTGGATAACCTCGGATGCATTATGCTGAGCAACTAGCCTGGAGGTGTGGCTATCCTTAATGAATATGGACACACCTCCGCCTTTGGTGTTTTGGTCCAGGAAACATGGCCGAAAAGTGTGGTATGAGTTATAGCCTGGAAGTGCAGGGGTGCTCCCTGGAGCCTTGAACCAGGTCTCAGTCACTGCACAGATATTGATGTTCTCCATTTTAAGAAGTGTCTCGAGTGAGTGCATTTTGAGATTTAGACTTCTAGCATTGGGTAGCATTACCCTCAGTTTTTGCTTGCCTGGTCTTGTTACAGTGGTGAATTTGTTATTTGAACCTTGCCTAAAAAAGGCACTATAGGGGCAGCAAAAGCCTTAGCCAGTATCCAGAATCCCAGGGGTGACAGGTGCAGGCCATCTGTGGCAAAGCATCGTGGTCTGTTGACCATGTCATCCCAAGCAGACAGATACCGGATCCCCTTAGAATGACATCAGAAGCTTAGCCAATTGTTGAAGTCAATCATTTTGTCCTTGTACTGCTGTATCATTCTGGGCGATGGCAGAATGCTACTCATGGCTAGGGTCACACCTGCCTGGGCTACAAGATTGGAGAGCTCTTCCATGTCTCTTTTCATGTAGTCCAGGGAGGTACGTCTCAGGTCGTTCGCACCAACATGGACAATGACAGTCATATTTGTACTTGTTGTGGAGTGACCCGAGTGCGTGGGTTATGTGACGTATCCTGGCACCCGACAGGCAGCTGACAGTAACCTTCTCCTTGTTTAGCCTGGTGAGTGGGACATCAGTGTGCCTGACTATAGAGTCACCTATGACTAGTGTGTTGGGTACGTTGTTTTGCCTTATTGGCTGTGGTTGAGTGGCACACTGAGTCTGTGGGCTATGTGTCATTTGGGTTGTGTTGGGGGATGGAGGCTGCTTGTATTTCTGCTTTGGAGGTCTCTGTTGCTTAGACAGATTATTACTGAGAGCCTCTGTGAATGTTTTTGTGTTACCATGTGTGGATTTTGGTGGTGTAGATTTAGTGAGACTATGTGATAAGTGTGGTGTGGTGCAAATGTTTACCTTCTCCTCATGACTGTCAAGTTCAGTCTTGGTTGGAGAGAACTTTATCTCCAGTTTGGCTAGATAAGTGCATCTCTCAGAGGTTGTAGTGTTGGGTGGTAGGAGGAGAGAGTTGTCTGTGTACATGAGGCAATTTCTACATTGCCTCACGATGCCCAGATTCATCAGATATACAGGAGAGAACACTGGAAGTTGACCCTTGGACATACCTGAATAAAAAACTGTTTTCCTCTAGATAAGTGAGGAAAGTGGGTACAAGAGCTGTTTTTCTCTAAGCAAGTGAGAAAAGTAAGTACAAAAACTGTTTTCCTCTAGGTAATGAGGAAGGCTGAGGGCTATAGTAATTAGTAGTGTATTTAGTGATTACAAGTTCTGAACAAGTGCTGAGCACGAATAAGCAAATTTAAGTGCTAAAACTAAGAATCTGTATCTGCACTGGACGAGTTACAGGACAGAAACAAGTGCAAATGCAGGCTTTCAAATCAGAAAGTTGAGAGAGATGGAAGAGATTGCCCAAACGGCCAATAACTACAATTTCTGGGCCAGAACCACTCCTTATGTGGTAGACAGGTTACCTAGTGCTTACCACTCCCACTGATAAGCTAGAATGCTTCCCTCCAACACAGAAAGGCTTGGGGGGCTCAGAACATACATACAGTCCTGGATACAGTAAATCTGTATCTGGAACACTAGTTACAGGAAAGGTAGGAAACAGGCTTACAGTTTTTTTTTTTTTTTTTACAGAAAAGTAGCTAAACAGTAGTAAAAACAGTTCACATGCAGTGCAAGCTAGCAAATTTGAGTATCTAGCAATATTAGACCAAACACAGTTTAAAAAATGCAATTAAATTAAAAAGGACTAAAAGCAAGTGCAGAAATTAGGTAGAATGTGGTAAAGAGATGGGACTGGGGGAGTGTCCCAGATCAAATGTACAGTGGGGCGGGCAACTGCAAAAGCCACCAAATGTAAACTACAAGCCAGAAATAGGGGAGTGGGTGGGACAAAACAGTTTCAACAGAGATCTAAGCAACAATTAACAGTACAAACTCTAAAACCAAAACAATATACTCAGCTCTGTATATTTGCCGATAGATTGGAAAGGAGTCTCTCAGAACACAGGTTCCAGCAATTAAATGCAGGCTGTTACTAACAGGTCTAATTTTATGGGAGTGATCCTATAATAATAATAATAATAATAATAATAATAATAATAATAAAGCACCACAAACGCCCATCTCAGTTTCCAAAACACCATAAAGCACATGAGAAATTCTAGTCACTTAGTAACATTTATGTTCCTTGACCTAACAAAGGCATTCAGCACTCACTAAAATCTACTCACAGAATTTTCATCAATCAACCTCTCTCACTTAACCCTGTCATGGTTCCATAGTTATCTCAGAAACAGATAGCTGGCAGTAAAATGGCTCCAAGACTTTTTACCCTTTTTACCTCTTTCTATTGGAGTCAAACAGGGTTCAGTACCTGCCCCCACATTCTATATCTTTATGAGCAAACTGCATAGCCTCCAAGCATGCAGCCATAAATACAATAATCATGTGATGCCACCCTCATCTGCTGTGCCTCAACCCTCTCAAAACATAATGACCTCACCCAGGACTCTTTCTCATCCACTGAAACATGACTAAGAAAATCTCACCTACTAATGCTCTTCATCTCAAAACATTTCTCAGGCCAAAAGCAATCATAAAATATGCAATAAAATAGCATAGAACACCAGAATAAAAACAGTACAACAATCAAAGCTACTGAGAGTCGTAATACATAAACACCCAAAATGCGATCTTCACATTCTCCAAGCTATTAAAAACACCAGAAACTTGGTTTATTAAATAGAAGAAAACACCATCTCACTGACAGCATAAGAAAAATCTTTATATCAACATACTTACTACCGTCTATCCTTTGTGACTCCCCCATCCTGATTAATCTTCATAGCATCCAAAAAAAGAAAAAAAAACTAGACAGCTGTTACAACAAAATTCCTGGATTTGTCACCAATCTACCTACAAAATGTCACTACTGCATAGCCTTAAAACAACTAGAGCTCCCAAGATATTTTACATACATACAACTACTTATTGCTATAAACCATAAAACTGTCCAGTACTACAAAACAACATAAAATATTATTCCCCAGCCAGGGAACTACGCTTTCAAAATAAATCACTTTTACTCACCATAAAATCTAACAATATTGCCAGTGACTCGCTCTACTCCTGTTGTGTCTCCAAACTGTGGAACTCCCGACCACTACACATAAAGACAATTGAAAAAAAAAGTTATGTACTCACCATAACGATGAATCTGTGTTGTCCATTTTCAATCTTCCTCAGCTGATGGGTCTCAGACCCAACCTCAGCTTCAGCTCAACCACTACACTAGATTCACGGATCCAACTCTCAAGCTCGTCCCTTGCCCCTAATGCCACACCACCCTAAAGTACCTCAGATCAAGTTTTCTGGACCCATAACAATAGTTTATTCTGTACAGATTAGATAGACGGAAACAACACAGATAAAACTGGAGTTGAAATAAGGCAGTAAGAATTCCCAAGAAAAATCCCTTAGGTGTCTTCCAGGAAGAAAAGGGGGTTAGGTGGGTGGGATATTCAGGAAGAATGAAAATGTACAACACAGATCCATCATTATAGTGAGTTCATAACTTTTGTATCTGATGTTGTCATTTTCATCCATTCTTTAACCGATGGGACACAGTCCCCAGCTAGATGAACCTTGGGTGGTCCACATGGAAGGATATTGTGGAGTACTGCAGAGGTAAAGGCAGCACTGTCTCTAGAAATTTAATCCAACTTGAAATGAGCAATAAAGGTATGAGCATTGGACCACGTGGCAGCTGCACAGATGTTATCTATCAAACCTCTTGACCAAAATGTTGAAGAGGTCACCACAGACCTCGTTGAATGGGCTCTTAGTGGTTTAGGCAAAGACAAACTTCTCTGTTTATAAACAAAGGATATGCAATCAAACTATTTGGCTAAAGTTACTTTGGAAACTACCATACCTGATCTGGTATGACATTGGTCAGATTTTCTGAAATCTTTTCGATGAAGATAAAATTGAAGTTGCCTGTGTATGTCCAAAAGATGCAGCATATATTCACCTTTATTAGAAACCTTTGGGAAGAAAACTGGGAGGCTGATGACCTGATTAATGTTAGACTCAGAAGCAACCTTGGGCAAAAATGATGGATTAGTAGACACTCCGTCCTAATAAAAGACCAGGTATGGAGGCTTGAAAGAAAGGGACTGAAGTTCAGATACTTGATGTAATGGCATCTAGGAAAAGGGTCTTCCAGGACAAAAATGTTATGTCTGATTTAGCAGAAGGTTCAAATGGACTTTGAGTTAAACTTTGAAGTAAAATAGCAAAGTCCCAAGGAGGAGCAGGGTCATTGACAGGAAGCCTAAGTAAAAAAGCTGCCCTTCAGAAAGGTTTTGCACAATTCAGAAGAAGCCAAAGAAGTGTAATTTTCACCGTAATTAAAATTAGCTATCGCAGTGAGATAAGCTTTGATAGTAAAAAAGCTAGCCGCCTCTTGGAAAAGGGATGCTAAAAAATCTAGGACTGTGGAAGTTGAGGCAGAAGAGGCATCCAAATCCCTCTGGAGGGCCCAAATAGAAAATCTTTTCCATTTACTTCTGTACACCTTCCTAGTAGAAGCCTTTTCAGAGGACAAAAGGATAGGTTGGACCAGGGAGGAAAGCCTGGGCTTTGTAGCCATCACTGAAACTGGAGAAACTGTGCAGTCAGCTTGAGGCCTGATTTTTCCAGATGAACTATCCCCGTAGGATGACACAAGAGATCTGGACTGGGATGTAGTATCCAGGGTGGATACAGAAAATGAGGCCATAGGAAGGGGAAACCAAATTTGACAAGGCAAAAAGGCACAATGAGGATTACTGAGCTCTTTAACTGGTAGACTTTCTGCAAAGATTTGTGGAGCAGAGTTAATGGGGATAAGCATAGAGGAGATCTGTGGGCCAACTGTGGACTATAGTATCTCTCGGTGACTCTCCCAGAGGAGGGATTAGGGTGAAGAACCTGTTGCACTTGTTGTTGAAGGGGGAAGCAAATAGATCACAACATGGCTGGCCCCATCAATGGAAATTTCTTTCCACCACTTTGACACTGAAGACCACTCGTGAGACATCAGAATGGACTTGCTTAGTCTGTCGCAAGCATATTGGATTTCCACAGATGCATTGTAATAAGAAAATATCCAGAACAGCTCATCCACTGTCACACTCTCACTGCCTCATGACAAAGAGGGTAAAACCTGGCTGCCAACTGTTTGTTGATGTAGAAGTGGAAAAACGTACCAACGAACAAGAACACTATGAGAGACTACTTCTTGAAATGAACAGGCATTTAATAACTCCAAATTAAATGTTAGCGCTTTCGGCTAAATCGAATATTTAGCCTTCCTCAGACAAACAGCAGAACAGGAAATCACATTTCTTAAAATCCATTCACAAGACCAATTGAAATAAAGTGCATTTTTCAATTTCGTGTAACTAGGGTTATCTTAAAGCGGAATAATACATTGCATGTATAAATCTTAAGTAGAGGTGAAATACCTCTGCATGCAATACAACAAAATAACATGTTATACTTTGTTGCAAGTAACTTTATTAAATAAGATATTTACACAGATGTTTAATAATAAATACATTCCATACTTGCTAGGTTACTTCATCGTACACCTTGCTTTATACGTTTATGATATTTCAAAATGCTATAAAACACTACCTAAAAGGCTAAAAAATATATATTTGTATGTATATTCTATTGGTAATTATGCGAAAAATTAATACTAAAATATTTCCACATATATAAAAATTTAAAAATACCAATTTACTTTCCCCGTCCAATTCATATGTAGGACTCATATAATAATACAACATTACCTCAATACATTCTGTTAAAGAGTGTTTGATGTTAGATCCATTCAAAATCTAAACATGAGAAACATCTCTTAAATATGTTATCTGTTATACGATAACCATTTTAACACACATTTTATTGATAAATTGTCATTAATGCCAGGTACTAAATGTGCCCTTGTTCGTATCTGCCACATCAGTTCATCTATCTCTAACCTGATTTGCCAAGGGCCACCCCTTACGTCTGGCATTATTTGTTGGACTATGACAAAGCTGAAAGAATGTCCTATGTTATCAATAATGTGCTTAGCTAAAGCATTATTGACATCTTTTCTGCTGATAGCATATATATGTTCATGTATTCTGGTCTTAATTCTGCGCTCTGTCTTACCAATGTAAAAAGCTTTACATTGGTTACACAGAGCAGCATATACCACGGATTTAGATTCACAGTTGTAATGTTTGTTTATTTTATATGTCCTATCCTTGATAATAAAATGTGTGCCCACCCTAACAAATTTGCATTCTGCACAGGCACCACATTTATACATCCCATTCGGACGTTGAGAAATAAACTTTTTTGGTGCCCTCTCCAAAATGGCTTTGAGATTTTGGCCTCTCCTATATGTTATTTTGGGTTTATCGCCTAATAATGTAGACAAAGTGCTGTCATGATTAATTACATCCCAGTTCTTGTTCAAAATCTCCCTAATTTTTTGAAAATCTAGCGAGAAAGTATGTAAAAAAGACACACTATAGTTGATGTCCTTAGATCTGTCCCTAGTTAACGGACAAACCGTAGTAAATGCAAGTTCTTCCTCAGTGAAAGTTTTATTATTGAGAAGTGGGATAAATTGACCCGACTTCCGTTTGTTAAGGATAGGACATATAGAATAAACAAACATTACAACTGTGAATCTAAATCCGTGGTATATGCTGCTCTGTGTAACCAATGTAAAGCTTTTTACATTGGTAAGACAGAGCGCAGAATTAAGACCAGAATACATGAACATATATATGCTATCAGCAGAAAAGATGTCAATAATGCTTTAGCTAAGCACATTATTGATAACATAGGACATTCTTTCAGCTTTGTCATAGTCCAACAAAGAATGCCAGACGTAAGGGGTGGCCCTTGGCAAATCAGGTTAGAGATAGATGAACTGATGTGGCAGATACGAACAAGGGCACATTTAGTACCTGGCATTAATGACAACTTATCAATAAAATGTGTGTTAAAATGGTTATCGTATAATAGATAACATATTTAAGAGATGTTTCTCATGTTTAGATTTTGAATGGATCTAACATCAAACACTCTTTAACAGAATGTATTGATGTAATGTTGTATTACTACATGAGTCCTATACATGAATTGGACGGGGAAAGTAAATTGGTATTTTTAAATTTTTATATATGTGGAAATATTTTAGTATTAATTTTTTGCATAATTACCAATAGAATATACATACCAATATATATTTTTTAGCCTTTTAGGTAGTGTTTTATAGCATTTTGAAATATCATAAACGTATAAAGCAAGGTGTACGATGAAGTAACCTAGCAAGTATGGAATGTATTTATTATTAAACATCTGTGTAAATATCTTATTTAACAAAGTTATTTGCAACAAAGTATAATATGTTATTTTGTTGTATTGCATGCAGAGGTATTTTACCTCTACTTAAGATTTATACATGCAATGTATTATTCCGCTTTAAGGTAACCCTAGTTACACGAAATTGAAAAATGCACTTTATTTCAATTGGTCTTGTGAATGTATTTTAAGAAATGTGATTTCCTGTTCTGCTGTTTGTCTGAGGAAGGCTAAATATTCGATTTAGCCGAAAGCGCTAACATTTAATTTGGAGTTATTAAATGCCTGTTCATTTCAAGAAGTAGTCTCTCATAGTGTTCTTGTTCGTTGGTATGGTTTTCCAGTTCAACAGTTTTTCGTTTATGTTTGTTGATGTAACAGACTACAGATGTATTGTCTGACTGAATCACAACTGTTCCGGAGGAGAGAGTCTCTTGGAAGGCTTGCAATGGTAGAAAGATAGCTCTCATCTCTAGGACATTGATATGTGAATTGGCCTGTTCAGGGGACCACATGCCTTGGACTGTCCTTCCTAGAAATGACCCACCCACCCAAGATGGGAGGCATCCGCAGTCAGAGTGGTCACTGGGAGACGTAAAATGAAAGGGTGGCAATTTCATTCAAATGGATCCACCATATTATATTTCTTACAAATGTGTATAATCCTGGCTGAGGTACATGAGGGCTGTTGAAGAATAGACCCCTGAAATGATAGGGTCAACTGTAGAATTCACATATGATATATGGCCAATGGGACTCGACCTATTGCTGCTGCCACAAACCTTAAGGCCTAAAAAAACAGTTGTGCTGGTGGAGACAAATGCAAGATCACTTCCTTTACCTGGGATCTGAGGGTCTGTGTTCTTGTTGGAGGTAGAGATGCTATCTGATTGATAGTGTCTAGATGAGTACCTATGAACTCCAGGCTCTGTTTAGGAACAAGATGCGATTTGTTGTAGCTGACTGTGATGCCCAGATGGTGGTACAACTGGAGCAATTAGTCCCTTGCTTGTAGAAGTAGATGCCTGGTTGCAGCAGTCAAGAGCTGGTCGTCTAGATATGGAAATACTCGGAATCCCAGCAGTCTTAGGTGAGCTGCTACTACTACCATGCATTTATTAAGCACCTAGGGGACTGTGGTGAGACTAAAGGGCAGTGCTCTGAACGGGTAATGACTATTTCTCAGCTGGAAGTGCAGATATCTTCTGGAACACCTGCTCATTTTTATATGATAGTATACATCCTTAAGATCTATCAAGCACATCCAATCATCCTTTCTTAACAGACGTAGAATGGAATGAACTGCGACCATCTAGAACTTTGAGTACATTACATATTGATTTGGTTTGCTAAATTCAGGGATGGGTCTCAAGTCCTCTGTTTTCTTTGGAACTAAAAAGAACCTTGAGCAAATTCTGGATCCTATTTGGTCTAGAAGGACTTTTTGGATGACTTTGTTTTCTGGCAGCTTTCTTATTTCCAGAGCTGCTACATCCTTCTGATTGGGTGGAACATTGGGAACCATTCTCATTTTTATGGCGTGAATTTGAGAAAATAGTATGAAATAGCCTCTGAATATGATCCTCTGCTCCCAGAAATCTGTTGTAATGGAAGCCCAGGCTTTTGGTGCAGAGACAAGTGTCCCCTTACTGCCTCCAGAGAAAAATAGCCGGGCAGCGTCTCATGAGTGCTGATAGAATTTATCCAAGAGAAAATACTTGAAAACCTGGTTTTGTGGGCCAACTCTGCCGAAAAGGTTGCACCTTCCGCTAGAGCCCCCCCCCCCCCCACACACACACACACCTCTAGAAGAACCAGCTCCTCATAATTCTCAAGGACCTTGAGATTTATGAAACCACATTTTTCTACCTCCTGGCTGATTCCGTAGAAAGAGTCTCTGTGGAGTATAGAAGTGGATCTGAATGGCAGATGAGGTTATCTTTCCTGTTCAGTTCCGGAGAACATTTATTTACTTTTGAGCCAAACAGAGAAGATCCATCAAATAGGGCATTGATGAATGAAGACCCGAAGGGCTCAGCAAAGTCACAGAAGTGCATCCAGGCAGGTCTTCTGATGGCTATACCTGAACCCGCCATCCTTGCGGTGTCCTCTGCAACATGGAAAATCAAGCTCTTGGATGCATTAGATATGCATTGAAGAGTGGCCAGTTGTGAATAAACCTTATTCTGGTCCTCCATGGACATGGACCCAGAAATAGATTTGTAAATCTTTTTTATCAAATCCCTTTGCAATGTGATAAAATGTGCCAAATAATTTAATGACCTCAGGACAAAAGTCACTGAGGCATAGACACACTTCTCAAATCTGTTAAAGGCCCTAGACTGTTAGGGGGATGGACAGATGTGCTGTGCTCTGTGAACTCTTTCCTAGTGGTTTCCCACAACCATAGTATCCACAGGAATCCTTTACTCTGTGTGCCCTGTCTTTGTGGAAGGGCTAAAAATTTATCATGTCATTTAGGGATTGGCTCTACAGTAGCCGGATCCTTCCATGCACAGAGTGAGACCAGATCTATAAGCTCATCAGACAGAGGGTTCACCCAAGACGTAACTTAGCCATACCCAAAGGCTTCCAGAAACACCAACTCCTCCTGGGAAGTGGGTTCAGAAGACCATGCACCTTTTTGTTTTAAAATTTCTAGTAGTTCTCCAAAGGAAATATCTTCAGGTTGAGATCTGGGGGACCCTTCCCTTTCCTTAAAATCAGTGTCTTCTGTGAGAGATTCCTGAGGGGAATCCCAGTGTCTCCTCTTACATGGCCTCTTCCTAGGGATGTCATCAATGAGATGGTCTGGTTTGGTATCAGAAGGGGCAGGAAGTCCCTAGAGGTTGTCTGGATGCTCACTCTGGTAGGCTGTCCCATAAAAACTCAAACCCATTGCTGGAATAGAAGCAAGATACAAGGGGGCAAAGTTGTCCTCTCTCTAGGTAGAGAGAAAGCCCTCTCCACTAACTCAAAGGTGGAGGGTCTAGGAGAAACAGAGGTCTTCAGTGCCAGAGCAGAAGAACCCTGAGCCAACAGACTCTGAACTCCCTCCCCAGATCCCTGCCTCAAAGAATGAGTCAGACCCAGGCTCTCAAGTGCTAGGGGCAGAAATGTCTCTGAAAGCTTTGGATTTCACTCCATCCTCCCAGAGTTGGTGCCAATGCTTCAGCTCTGAGAGTCCTCCCATTCTGAAAAAATAAGAGCTGGGTGCCTCAGGGATGCTGTCAGAGTTGAAGAATCAACTATCTTCATATCCGACAAAGACATCCTTAGGGTTCTTGGATCTGAGGACTCTGAAACTCAGTGTCAGATCAGAGAATCAGTTCAGAGGAACACTGGTTCTAAGGTCTAATGGGAGACAGAGCCAGGATCACTCCCATCTGGATCTGAACTCTGACGAACTTCATCATCATCATCCTATCTACTTCTGCTTCAGACAAACTCCTGGAGGACCTAAGGGAACAGCTGGTTTATGGTGGCCTGGAATGCCTCCTAGTTGTTGCCTGCAGAATAGGAAAGTGGAGCTGAGGGGAAATCGGCTCCAGTGAAAACCTCAGTGATCAGATTCGAGGAGGCCTGTTTCCATCTAGTCAGGTCTGAAAATGTCAGATCCAATTTTTTGGAAATCTTGACAGGCAGCTTGGAGAATGGAGCCAATGTAAAAGAGCAGTCCTGAGACCTTTACTTAGAGTCTTTATCTTTGGGGATAGAATGAGTCTAACCCTTTTCAGATTTCTTAGAGGTAGTCTGAGCCGCATTTGTCAGAGAGGAAGAGGAAGATAGAAGAAGACCTTTAAAGACCATCTTATTCTTCCAGACACTAGGGGCCCTGCAGTTAAAGTCAGCACAAACAGAGCAGTCCATGTCTAAATGGGCTGCACCTACACAGTTCACATATTTCCTGTGGGCATCTGAACTGGGGATCTTATGCCTATAGGAGATACATTTTTTTAAACCAATAGGTTTATCAGCCATTGTAATAAGGCAGTAAAAAAAGAAAGAACAGCAATAAAGATTTTTTGAGAAAATCAGTTAGAGGGAAAATACCAACAGTGGTGACTATAATTATCCTCTCAAGGGTATAAAGAAAAGAACGAATAGAGAGTAAAGGTAAAATATCAGTGATGGTACTTAAGAAGTACCCAACAGAAACAGGTAGGAAAAAAAGAAGTATAACCTGACAAATAGAACTCAAAAAACTTATAGGAATGAGAGCTGAGAGTGAAAAAATAAATAGGTATATAAATTAGTGCAAGTAGAACAACTTACATCTTCAGAATATTGACAAAATCTCACTGTAAGGCTCAAGTGAAGGAGATCTGAGTGATATGGGGGCAAACAAGATCTGGGGTACATTAGGTTGGTGGTGCATTATGAGCAAGGGTAGAGCTTAAGAGCTGGATCTGTGAATCCAGTGAAGCAGGTGATCTGGATCCAAGGCTAGATCTGAGACCCATCAGTTGAGGAATGAATGAAAATGACATCAGATCTAAAGTTTTCAAAAATCAACTTAAACTGTATCTAAGTACTCATGGCAATGCTTCTTCTCAACCACAGATTAATATCTTAACTGTAAGCACCAAACACTACTGTTTAGTTGTCTAATTACTATTTCATTGCATCTTAATACTGCTGTATGCAGTCTTCTGCCTCCTAATCTTCACTCCATTTTAAAGTACAAGTCCCTCTTATATCACTTCTCATTCTTTAAAGTTATTGTATATCACAGTATTGTAGGATATGATTTAGGTTCATGCACTTTAATCTATTTTTTTGTTTAATCCCAAGTCTCTATACTACAAATGTTATCCTATATGACTTTTACTCTTTTTTTGCTCAGTTGGACTTTTCTGGTCAGCAAATGGAAATAAGTAATAAATAAATAAAATTACATTCCCAGGCTGAAGACACCTATTGTTTAGGTGGTCTGATATGTAAAACCCCTTTCAAAATCTGTTTGACTGAGAATAAACAGGAAAGGCAGGATCTAATAACATACAAGGAGAAGTGGTGGAAAGGTGTACAAGAAGTATAAGTAAATCCTGACTTAGGCAACTCACACAGATACTGAAAAACTACTGAAGCCCTCACATAGTATGGATCCTGGTCTCTAATACGGCACCAATTAGACAATCTCTTCCACCTAACTAAATACAATTTCCTAGTAACAGAATTTCTAGCCTCCTTTAATTCCTACTGCACATCCTTAGGGAAGAAAGGTATCTAAATGGGATCAAATAACTATCACCCATACAACCAGATAGATATTGAGAATGTCAGGGTAAATGAAAAATCTGTCATCCTGTGTAAGTAGGTCCACTCTATGGGGAAGTTGTTGGTAGCTGCCCATGAAAGAGAGGTTACCAGAAGCATCTTTGAAGAGTCCTTCTTTATGTTTAGTGAGACTCTGGTCATTACAGGAAAGGCATAATGGAACATTTCTGTCCCTAGGAAAGAAATAAAGTGTTTTTTCTAGCCTTTTTACAAGGTGTCCTGGCAAAGAAGTGTTGTAAGCGTCTGTTGTTAAGGGAGGTAAACAGATTCACTTGTTGAGTTACCCACAGCTGGACAATCTTCTGGAAGACCTCCACTCATAAGGCTCTGTCCTGGATCTGCTTAGTGGGTCTTCTATCATGTTCTGCCAACTCTCAAGCTACCATGGCTAATCTGCACAAGGGACAGGACCTTGCTCCCCCTTGTTTTGCTTATGTACCACACAACTGTGGCATTATCTGCTATGACTAACAGTGTTCCTGGAATCAACAGGTGTTTCCAAGCTTTGAAGGCTTTTTATCAGGGCCATAATTTCTTTGTGGTTTATGTGTTTATAACTGAAAGAGGATTTCATATGCACAATTTTGATGCTCCCTTGAGAAGCTCCCCTAAACAAAATCTCAGTCATCTGTTGTAATTGACTAAGTAGGAATGAAGGCTTGATTGGCCCACTGGAAGAGTTCATTTTTGATGAATCATATGACTGGAAATGAGATGGACTGAAAATGTTGGTGTTGGGTCCATACAGATTTGAAGAACCACTGAATTTTTCAAATGTGGGGTCGAGCTAAAAAATCATGAGGATTGATGAATCCATGTAACCAAGAATTCTAAGGTATTCCCTTGCTGTGGAACTGCTCTGTTGGGCAATATTTATGAACTGACAATTGTAGAAGAAAACATTTCTATAGAGGGAAGTAAGCCACCATGAGAGAGGAGTCTAGAAACCACCCTTGAAGCACTGTCCTGTGAGAGGGAACCAGAGAAGATTTCTATATTATACATGAAGACTAGAGTGTGGAAAGATTCATAGAAAAGTGAAGGAACTGTAGAGTTTTTTGGATAGAAGAAGTCAGAATGAAGTGTTCATCCACGTAGAAATAGACATGAATACCCTGACATCTGCAAAAAGCAATGGCTGTAGCAAGGCCTTACAGCAGCAGACAGAAAAATGGCAAAAACTTAAATTGAAAGTGCATTCCCAAAGCAAGGAATCTCAGATAACATCTTTGGTCATTGTAAACAGGGATATGAAGAAAGGCATCCTATAACTAAGAAATCCTTGGGAGGAAGAACAGGGAAAAGAGACTGCAATGTCAACATTTTGAACTTTGGAACAATAAGGAAGGCATTTAGAATTAAGATCCAGAATTGGTCCCCGGATGCCTTTCTTCTTTGGTACTAGAAAAATCCTTGAATAAAAGCTTTTTTCCTGTTGGGAAGGGGAGCAGGCTTTTTACAACTTGTTACAACTTGTCTAATCGGATTTGGGGAAACAAATTAATTTGGTTCCTTGGGAGAAAGGGGATCACTGACTGTATATAGAGAGAGAGATGCTTACTGTAGTTTGTAGCTGTATTTGATTGTTTCCAGTACCCCAAAATCTGATGTTATCTGTCTGTAAAGTAGTAAAGAGTTGGAAATACTTCCTTTCAGATTGGGAGGATGGCTAAAGTGGGGAGGGAAGGAAGAGGATGAAGTTGAACAGGTGTGAAATGTTTCTGAAAAAAATGTCCAGAGCTGGTGGAATAATTCCTGTGATATGTAGAAACAGTGGAAAGAATTGTTTGACTCCCCCAATTTAAATGTCCTCTTTTCATCCTCCAACTGTTTAAGAGTTTCAGACATGGAATTTCCAAAAAAGCAAATCCTTATCCAAAGGAGTATTCAGAATTTGGGCTTTAACATCTTAAAGGAAATTTTGTAGTCTAATACGGGCATTCCATCATATTACACCTTTGTCCTAGATTCAGCATCCACTGCATCATATGCACAGAACTAACCAAATTCAACAGATAGGTTGGTGAATCAGAAGCAGGAAGGTTGAAAATTAATTACTGAATGGCAGCAAACATGGAAAGCAAATATTTTGCCATGTATCTCCAGAAGTTAATTGCTCCAAAAGGCAATGCAGAAGAGGCATACACCTTCTTTCCATACCTGTAAACCCCCCCAATATCCTTTTCACTAGGGACAAGTGTAGAGGAAGCAAAGGGTTAAGAATTACTGACCCTGTTCATAGAAATCACAGCTGGGACAACAACTGGATTTCTTAAACTACATCTGTGACAGTTTTCTACCTTAAAAGGGGGTTTAGAATCAGAAGAAGAACAATAAGTATTAAGGACATTCTCCAAAGCTCCCAGAAATGGACAGAAAGCTAAGGGTTTTAGGTAATCTATGCCAACCAAATCATAGTACCTACCATTATTTATTTATTTAGAGCCTCAGAAACTTCTCTTTCATCTTTGAGATGGTGTCAGTGAAAAAGATTTCTTCATAAGGAGAATCTGAAAGCAGGCTGTCTTCAGGTTCAGATTTACAAGGAATGAGATAACAGAATTAGAGGGTCCCTATTACATGACTGAAGATGCATTCTGTTGAATGGGTCTTGACTGAATGTAACAGAATGAAAAGGCAAAATAGTGAAGTGGCTTTTAAGTGAATTCTTTTCCGGGGAAAGAATTTGCTTGGCTGCTTCCGTTACTTTGCCGTTTTCAGCACTGTAGTGCGATCTTGGAGTTGGTTTATTTAAGTAGAGGGTGTGGGGGCAAAGCCCCCCAGTTCATGTAATGTTTTAAAGTTTTTTTTTTTTTGGAACAGTGATTTTTTTCCCTTGGAAAAAAATCACTGTTCTGAGGTTTTGACATTGTAAGCTTTCACTTACATGGGGGCCGATTAATCATTGTTCACTTTTTTAAGCGTTCAATGATATAATATAGACCCAATTTAGAGATTGCCTCCTTCACAGAGGAAGAAGGAGAGCTCTTCCTTTTTGCCTGGGAAGCCACTAGAGTGGAAGAATGAAAAGACTGTATAGCCTTAATAAGCATCTGAGCAAAATTGTACCAGTCTTCATGACAGCCTTTCTGACTGGAGGGTCAAAAAAGGGGGAAAAAATGTTTAGTCTTCTGAGATTTTCTTCATCGCTGTCTCTAGTCTGATTATTTTAGGGAAAGAAGCAGAAGACCAAACCGCCACTAATGACTGGGTTACCTCCTTCCTTGCAATGACATGACTCTCTCCTCATCTTCAGTAAGTATAAAGCACAGCTTCTCCTTCTCAGCTCAGGAAGCCTGAAGTCTGGTATTATTAGATGTGCAGTATCCTTGGTCTTAGTGGCTTCCTGTGGAGCCTCAATGGAGGATCCAGGTAAATTAGACTGAAGGTCTGAATCCAAAACTACCACAGCTATACCATCTGCCTCAGTCCACAGAAAGAGGTGTACATATGAAATTCTTCTGAAACCTATTTTAAAATGTTTCTTTTTTTCTTAACTTGAAAATAGAGATCCTTTGAGAACCAGAAGTCATGATTGTGCTTGCCAAAACTTTCACATGTTAATTTTCAAGAAAATGTCTTGAAATTGAATCTACTTCTAATTGTTTTTTTTTTTTTTTGTAGAAAAGGATAAACAGATACCACAACATTTAATGTTATGATTCTTCCCTAAACAGAAAAATAAAAACAGGCCAAGGGGGCATCTTTAGATGCATCAGGCTTCCCATTTCTGCATGACATATGCTGACAATTAAATAAAATTTTTACAGAAAAAAGGAATGTTCCCAATGAGGCACTTACCTGCCCAAAAAACTTAGATGAAAGCAGACTGACAATACTGAAGGCACTTAGAAGACAAAACATCCGATTACGTGTACCAAAGGCAAGAAAGTTCTAAATTTTGGTGCCTGTGCATTCCTTTTTTATACTAACACTGTCATGTTTGATGAGATGAACAATGTGTCAGGAAGGTGACCACAAGCTTTTGTAGATTGTCCAGATGTCCAATATCTTTGGTAAGATATCCCAAATAGCTAAATGCTATGCCAACAGCAATTTAATGGTGAACACGTGCAAATCTTTTATCCTCTAATCGGCTACAAAACTGAACCGCAACTAAAGTCATTCGGCAAAAACGTACTGATGGTTAAAAACATTTTCAAAAATAGGTGACTGAGCTCCCAGCTACTTCCTAGTCAGCTTATAGAACTCTTTACCTCAACAATGCCATCCGACATAAATAACTTTGAATCTTTCATACATGCATATTTCAATTCAACACAGTATTTTCCTATCTTAAATATCATGTCGCCTAATTATTTTTGCTTTCACTTAAACACTTTCATGGTCTCATCTCATTCATTTTATCCCACTGAATACAGGTTGTCTCTACAATGAATGTCTTTTCATTACTCCATAGTCCCCTTCTTGATTCCAGTCATTCAGTCCTGATACCTTCACCTAATTAATTTTCCCTTTAGCCAATAATGCCTTAGCCTCAGTGGTGGCTGGTGACTTCAATTAAAAGGGGGGGGGGGGCTGCAGGAGAAAGTTGAATGGGTGGGGCCAATGGGAAGGGGTGTGGCCAACTAGAAAGGGGTGGGGCTATGCTCAAAACCACAAAAACTGGGACTTTAATTAAATGCTGCCTTGGGTGCCAAACCATCATTATGAGAGTCCAATCAAGACAAAATGAAGTACAGAAGAAAAAAAATAAATGCATTGGCTACATGACAGCTTACTTAATATCTAGATGGATACAGAAAAGTTGTGAGGCATGAAAAAATAAATTACTTTTTAGATACATTGCTGAAATGCCAGTCAAAATCAAGTATAAAAAAACAAGCAGCACTCAACTCAAACCACTCCTCCTTGCACTGCAGTTCTAATTATAATTTATATTCAGCTTTATAAAAGTACCAAGTAACATGCTGAAAGTAGCAATCTCTGTGATACGCCCACTTGTAAAAATGTTTCTTATCCAAAAAAGACCTGCTGCCTGACAGCAACTATCTACTTTTTTCATGGGGAAAACATGATCAAAGTAAAAAATGAACAGTAAACAAGAAACAAGCTCAAGATAAATTGCTTAAAGGATTACTGCACAGGTTATGGACCACACAAGATAGATTGGCATTCAGTTTAGTTTACGGGTAAAGCCTGCAAAGATGACTGCAAGTCTCCAACAAATGTAATGAGCTTCTGAAAATACTGTAATCCAAATACTGTCATATACATTTCAATACCTAATGCTTATACGTTATCTAGTTATGTAAATATTTTCTGCATGGCAATAACAAAAAGGCTTTCAATGTTGGTAATTCTTTAACAGTATTCCTATTAAAGCTTACTTGCATCTTACAGTCTCAGACAAGCTTACCTGATGGTCATTAAAGCATTGCTACTTAAACACAGAGCAACAGGCACTCAACAACATGCATTTTCTGAATAATAAGAAGCATAAATCAACAGTATAAAAATATGACAGAAAACCAGAACATTCTGCAAAATCAAGGACAGATGAAAAGCCACTGTATAACTTTTGTCTACCTTGGATGGGGGGATACTCTGTACACTTACACTGCATAACTGCTCTTTGCCTAGCTTGGACACATCCAGAGTCACTACATGGGGGGAGTGGGGTACAACAAGTATGTCACAATTTGAAATGTCTCTGGCTGATGGTGCTGTCTCTGACACATTTGTCATACCTCTAAAACTCAGAGCAAGAAATCTGCACAAAGCCATATATAGAAGTGGGACAAAGGCCCAAAAATAAGGACAATTTTTAAATATTGCTCTTATAAACTTAGAAAGATAATAGAATAGTAGGTCTTGCATTAGTATGAATTTTCTGAAGGGTATGAAATCTGAAACTCAAATGTCTGTCATTATTTTCTAACTTTAATCTTTAATGATTTGCCACTAATTTGCCAGAAAACCACAATTATATGAAAATGGACCAAAAATGTTATACAAAAATATAAAATAGTCACACAATACACTTGGGAACCTGTCAAAGAAGGGACACTTTTTTAATATTAGGACTGTTAAGTTGAGCAGCTGACAAAAAAAGAGAATATACATGCATTTCTGAAATAAAAATAATCTATAACTCTGATCATTACAATTATTTATTAATGTTAAGCCCTTCACATTTAATTCCATAATTGCCTTTTTGCAGAGGGATTATTAGGAGGAGAGCAACATTTTGAGCCAAAGTCGGGGACAGTTGAGAGGTTTGGATATACTTAATTCTATAAAGCGTTTTATTTGCATGTACCTCTCAACATATTAATGCAGGAAATCTGGACAAGGCCAAATATATTGGGGGAACATACAGACAGTACTAAAAATTGCTCTTGTATAATCTTAGACAGTTGATAGAATATCAGGTATTGCTTAAGCATGCATTTTTCTGAAGGGTATAAAGTCTGAAACTCAATGTCTGTCATTATTTAGTGACTTCATTCGTAAATGATTTGCCAGAAAACCACAAATGTTATGAGAAACAAACCAAAAATAAGAAGCAAAAATCTACTCATTCTGCAAAAATCTGTTCAGTGGAGAAGTATAGTTCAGCCAGGGCTGTCTTTGAGTTTGCAACCCTTCCCCCATCACAAAATCATGGTCAAATGGGGCCTCCCCCCTGCAGCCATTCCAATGTCTCATTACTTGGCTATTTCATTCCATTAACCATAAACACTGTCATGTGCCTACTACTTTATTTCTACGATGATTTAGATTTCATTTAAAAAGTTTTATATTACATTTTACAGCACAAACACTAATAGACATCTGCTAAACAAAGCAACACAGTCTCACAATGAAAATAGACGTTAGAATTAAAACTTCTCTGCCCTTGAAACTCAAATTCACTGAAGCAGCATTGAAACCCACATTCAAAGAAAATACATCTGGCCAGTGGCAGATAAAGATTAACTTTGGGCTGTTTTCAAATCATAGGCCCCTTGCACATGAAACATTCATGTGTTCTTTGATACACCTTCCTGATTGTATTAAATTATATTCCTTGTATAATACAGTACAGTTGTTAGAGGGAGTTTTAAATTTATTGTTTTGAACATTTTTCCAGTAAACAGTGAAACAAAATGCATGCACCAATAATGACAAAACTGCCCAGTTCAGAACATTTCCATCATAAAAGTCTACTCAAACTTCTACTATCCACTAGTGTCAGTAAATATGCACAATCTCTGCAGAAGTAAAAGTCATCTAAATCATTCCACATTAAAGAGATCTGTAACTAATGAAGAGGTAGCTGCTAGCAAACAACTTTATATTTCATTGTTTCATCTGCAAATAAAGTGCCTGTTGCCCTTGAGGAATAAATTGCCCATGTTACATTAAAAAAATTATAAGCTAATAATATTGTAATAGGGAATGGATGGCAAACTGATAACAGGTTGATAGTTACTAGGTATCTCCACCAAAGAGGACATTCTCAGGACTGCAGCATCCACCCCTTTTAAAAGTACAACACAGTACAGTTTCAGCAATGCATCTACATACTGTGGGAGTATACCCAACAGTCTTCTCCATCAAAAGCAAATGCACTACTTGTGCTATTACCAATGCAAGCAAAGTCAGCATAAGCAGTACTAAACTTCTCTTCCCCTGAAGCTCTTAGCTCCTTGTAAAATCCACTCGACACTCAACTGTATCTCTCAACTTTGCAGCACATGAGCACAAGAAATCTGGAAAAAGCCAAGATTTACTGGAGGGGGACAAAAGCCCAAAAGCCAGGGACACATTTTAAACATTGCTTGTATAACCTTGGAAAGTTGCTAGAATAAAATGATGTGCTACCACCATGCATTTCACTGCCAAAACTTGAACCCAGGACCCTGTGCGCTACAATCAGAGCATCATACCACTATGCCAAATCAGCTGCTTCTTGAAAGATATGAAGCCTGAAACTTAAATGGCTATCATTTAGTGAATTCAGTTCTCACCATAGCTCTCAATGTCTTAGCACAAAACACCTGGACAAAGCCAATAATGGGGGAATACAGCCCCCAAACATATTCAGTGAATTCAGTTCTCACCATAGCTCTCATTCTTAGCACAAAAAACCTGCACAAAGCCAATAATGGGGGAATACAGCTCCAAAAATAGGGACAAATTTCAAATATTGATCTAATAAACTTAGAAAATTGCTAGAATAAAATATTTCATGTTAACATGTACTTCTGAAGAATATGAAGTCTGAAATTCAAATGTCTGTCATTATTTAGTGAATTCAAAATCCAGAAAACCACATATTTTTTGAGGAACAGAACAGAACAAAAAATGAGGCAAAAATCTGAATGCTTTTCTCAAGTGGTGGTGGGTCAGGAATTCAGGCTCTTGCTACCTGCACCCAAGGTTGAGGGTTTGAGCCTGGGTTACTCTCTCTAGCCACCAGTTATAGTTAACTGGGGTATTCATGCAGAGTTTCCCATGAGTTCAAATTGCAGCAGCAGCTCCTGTTTCTCAGTGCCAGAGTGCCACTCATGCATGTGCTGCCTCTAGCTCATTCCGAGCATGCACAGACTGCAGACCTTGCAGACCAATCCCCTTCCAGTCATGGTTGTAACTGCATAGACATCTGGGGCATCTGTAGATTGCTGCCTTCTTTCTGAATCTGGACTGGTTAAACAGCAGTCCGGATTCAAGTTTCCAAGCACGCATGCATGGAGTTCCGGGATTTTTTTTCTTCTTAGCCTAACATACTCATCAATCCTGATATCTTCACGGAACACTTCTAAATGTCAGCCTCTTACCTGTTACTTTCTTTTTCTTCTACCTTTCCACAGTGCAATTACATATCATGTAACTTTGATTCTTAGCTGTAAATACCACACAAATACAATTAAAATTGTTGCAAAAGTTTTTCTGTTTAGATTTGTATGTTGTTTTTGTTGAGTTATTTATAATTGAATGTATTTCAAAATGTTCATGTTACTTTAAATACATAATTGCAATTTAACTAATTATGTGATTGTTGTAAAAAAATTATAAATAGCTGGTTTTTAAAGATGGAGTTTGTCTGAAGAAGGAAAGATATTATTCTTTCCGAAAGTGCTAATTAAATTGTTTTGAGTATTTTTGTGCCAGCTCCTATTACTTCACTTTCTTTTGTTTTTTAGTGGTTTGTCGTTTCTTTGAGTTAAATTTTGTTGAGTTATTGCATTGTTTCTTCTCAGTCCCTTTTGAAAATATGACCTGCCCTGTAGGGCTAACAAATCAAAATATTATTCAATAAATAAGTTAAACAAAAAGCTGTATACATGTTACAAGTAGACAACTATATAGCATTCACACTGTTACAACAGTATTTTATACATATCATTTCAAAAATATTTTTTTTTAAGAATACACATACTGCAAATGTATTTGACCATTTTTAATGTGGAGACTGCTGTTCATGTGTGGAAATAATAATTTTACTCAATAGCTGTATATAAAAACAATGGAGATATATTTCAAATGCAAGAAATATTTTTAAATTATATTTCTGATACTTCTTTAAAATCATTATCAGCAATGTCAATAATTTTCCCCATTGTTTATTAAAGCCGAGACAGTCTAACAGTGCAAAGGGAACAGAGAGGCTTAAGTCTGTGGGCCATAGTTTCAGTGGTACAGGGTTTGATTCCCTCAGCCCTAATTTGTCTACTGTGTGATCTGATCTTGAGCAAGTCACTTAACCTATGCTTGAAAGCAACTGTGAACTAGGGCTAGGTTTTTTAATGGTCCCCCTGGACTGCAAGCCTAGTAACTACCTATGAACATGGCACTCCATGCTTTCTCCTTACCTTCCAGTCACCACCAGTGCACCAAAAGGCTCTATGCTTGGTCCTCCCCTCTTTAACATTTTCACTAACACCCTTTATACTTTCACACAACAAGCCACACTAATAAAATACTCAGATGATTCCACTCTCATTTGCACATCTGATAACAAAGTACACCTCCAAAGAAATTACTCATGAAGCTTTAACAGCCACTGAAACATGTCTTTGTAACTCACAACTCATGCTCAATACAAATAAGACTAAACTACTACTTTTTCCCCAAATCACTCTCTCTCTTGAAAAAAAAAAGCAAAATTTAAAGTCCTCTCTCTTGATAATACAACTACTGAAGCCATTCCTCATAGCAAACTATTAGGAGTGATAGTAAATGATAATTTTACAAGTAATCTCCATGGTATCCCTGAAGTCTCAAACAACCCACTAAATAAGTACAGTGGGTCCAAAAACAAAACAGTGTATGAACCTTCTCTGTGTTGAAGATTTTCAGTCCATATATCTCTAGTTAATCACTGTATATTAATCACATCAGACAAAAGTAGTAGAAGTAGTGAACTTAAACTCAAGTCAAAAAAATAATAAAAAATATATAATTTGAAATAATGTACAGAATTACTAAGTATTTGAAAGTAATCCAAGCAAGGCAGGCTGTCTGTTTCCAGTTGAAAATCCTTTATTAAGTACACAGACAAGCAATCCAAGTAAAACAAAAATAGAGTAATAGTATCCTTACAAGCTTTCTAAATATATATATACTTTTTATCAGGCATGGGAGTGGTTTATTGTGCTGTAAAACAAAATGTTTATTAAATAGATTATTAAGTCTGTGATTTAATCCAAGACAATATACTGCATGGCTGGAAATATATCAACATTAGTCCATTTGGCAATCAAAAATATATATAAATATATACATATACACTTTGCATGTAAAAAATCTATTGTAAAAATTATATTCTATTTTCATAACATATTGTTAATAAAGATCGCTTTCATCCTTCTAGACTTCTTCAGGTCTGTGTACAAGAACCCTAAAAGCTATCTATAAAATGTTATTGTATAATTAGTTAGTATTGTTATTACACATCATTCTGAATAAAGTGGAAAAAAACAGAACCAGAAAAAGAAAAAATAAGAAAAAATGTATGATGAATTCTCAGCTAGAGCATCTTCTGCGTGGAGACATGCATGAGTGAGCGTACCTTTGTTGAAGGTTGTGTGTCAGAGCTGGCAACTCGGCATGTGAAAATCCACTGCCAATCATTAGCGGACCGGAGTTCTGCTGTGGCGACCCCTAACCAGGAAAAGCTGAAAGACACAACAACAACAACAACAACATGGAAACAAAAATACTTGGATCGCTTGTCTGTGTAGTTAAAGGATTTTTGACTGGAAACAGACTGCCTGCCTTGCTTGGATTACTTTTGAATACTTAGTATTTCTGTACAATATTTCAAATTACATATTTTCTATTATTTTTTTGAGTTTAAGTCTATTATTTTTTTGAGTTTAAGTTCGCTACTTCTGCTACTATTGTCTGATCTGATTAATATACAGTGATTAACTGGAGATAAATGGACTGAAAATCTTCCACACAGAGAAGTTTCTTACACTGTTTTGTAAATGATAGTTTTGCATTCAACCTGCATATACAAAATTGCATAAGAAAAACCCATAAAAAATAGGGATGCTTTACAGAGCCAAAAACTTTATTACCGATTCAACTAAAACTGCACTTCCCACTACTTATCTCCTCCCCACTCTTCTTTATGCTGCTCCCATCCTTACTAACCTCCAAGCTTCACAAAAATTAAAACTTGAGCAATGCTATAACAAAGTTGCTAAATTTGCACCACATACAGCTTTTAGAACCCACCACTGTATAGCACTAAAAGCCTTAAAATGGTTAGAAAGTACAGATATGTAAAATCTTATTATAAAGATAGATGCCCTTCTCTTCATTGTTGCAGTATTCCTTATGTGAGGGATTCCCTGCCTAGGGCACCCCAATGTTCAGACAGTATACTAAGGCCTTAAGGCTGCATAGTACATCGGATGTCACAGATATGCTCCCCACGAATAGTGTAGGGCATAAAGGTGACATCAGGATGTATCATCCTCAGAATGAAAAGCCCCAGAAGGAATGCCAGTCTAAGGAAAAGAGAAGAATAAGCTCATCTAAAAAGGAAAAGAACCAGGGGTGGAGGGAGGGAGTGAATACTGCAACAGTGAGGAGAAGGACATCTACCTTTATTGTAAGATCTTACACGACTGTAATATCTATGTCCTTCCATTTCACTGTTGCAGTATTTATTACAACAGGGAGAGTGCAAAAGCTCAGGAATAAGAGAAGGAGGAGGAAGGACTAGCACAGCCCTCAAGGAACCCATGGAAAATGGCCCTAATAAAACCAGCCCTAGCTCTAGCTATCCTATCTAACTTATAGTGCTTGATAAAAGTATGCACAGAAGTCCACCTGAGAGGTAGATCCCAAAAGACAAAATGCAGAAGTTATCCCTTCAGAGTCAGGAAGTTCAGAAATAGCAGGCCTGAGACAAAACAGCCAAAATAAATCTGGACATATGGGTCTGATAATTAACAGTTCTAAAAGTAAGGGTAGTGAAAGTATATACTTTTATACCCAGCCTGTCCATAGCCCTACTGTCTTTATCTGAGGGAAGTAATGTAGTGGAAGCAGCAACTTAGAGGACTTATCAGAATCCACAGACACTACAGAAGGATCAACAGAAGGGCATTTATAAAGAAATTTATAATCCACAGACACCTTATAAAACCTATCTGTTTTTTGGGAGCAGGAGGCTGAGAATCCAAAGCCCTGGACGCAGAAGAAAAAGCATCTAACAAGGCAGCCAAAGCAGGAGAAACTGCAGAAGGCCTAACAGACTCCATTTGGAGCAGCTCATAATACCTCTTCTGAACTTCTGAAACCTGGGCACAATCCCACTTTAAAAAATTCCATCATTTTGGAAGTGGTATCCCCAAAAGAAATCTCTTCAAAAGGAGTGTCAGGAATAGTGCATTCCTCTTCTTCAAAACCATAGTTTAAAGAAAAAGGGATCAGCAAATAATGGGTAAGGGATTCCTCATCAGAATCCACTTCCTCCTTAGATGAATCCTGTTTCCTAGACTTCTGAACAGGAGTTGAAGACCACAGAGGAGCTGGAACAGAAACATACTGAGGAGGCTTCAAAGCCATAAGAACAGCAAACAAGCCCTGAGTGAAATTCCACCAATCACTCTGAGGATCTTTAAGAGCAGGAGAGATATGTTTAGTTTCCTGCTTTTTCTTTAAAGGGACATATACCCTATGAAAAGTAGAAGGCTCTGACCCAGGTGGCAATCAATAATAGTAGTGGGCACCTCTTCCCTCACCAAAATCTGAAGAACACCTCTAGCCCCCTTGGAAATTATCAGCCATGGTCCCCTCTGAACGTCCAAAGCAGAGGTCTGTAAAGCCTCCAGAGACATGTATGAAGCTGGATCCATGCCAGCCTCCAAAGCGGTAGCAGCAGATGAATCTAACAGAGAAGCTGGACACTCCTCCAGGCCTTCAGCAATCTCAAGAGGGACGTCTGGTGGAGATGACACAGCAGAAGAAGCAGGCCTAAGTTTTTTGGCCTTTTTTTTTCATGGATGGCTGATCCTCAGAGTGGGAAGTGCCTTCCATAACATCTTTCACCAAAAGCTTAAGAGGCTGATTTTCCAAATAAATAGCAAGAGAAGACAGCCGACTACAGAGAGTCTTAGGAAGAAAGACCTGGCAAAATGGAACAGGACGTATGGTCGTGGTTAGCACCTAGATAGAACAAGCACTGCTTGTGGTGGTCTTTATGAGGAGTCTGTCTCCCACACTGGCATTTGCCCTTCCTGGATGACATGAATCCCAAGCAACACAAACAAAAAAAGATAAGATGCAAAAAACCCTAACGGGGCACTTATCTGAAAGCTTAGTGAAACAGCAAAAAAGCAGGCAATCAGACCGATGATCAAGAATGATGTTCAGACTGGTAGCAAAGAGGTTCTGGAGATGGTACATCCCGGCATCACCTTTATGCCCTACACTGTTTGCAGGGAGCATATCTGTGACATCTGATGTACCCTATGCAACATAAAAGCTTTTGTATACTGGCCAAATGTCGGGTTGTCCTAGGCAGGGAATCCCTCAAGTAAGAAATACTGCAACAGTGAAATGGAAGGACATCTGCCACATCAACAAATATATACACAACTTCCTACCACCTATAAAATTATCCAGCATCCATCTGCCTGTCCAGCACTAAAAAAACATTCTACACAACTATGTTCTCAGTCTGTCATTGCGATCCACTGGCCAAAAACTCCTGTCTGTCTACAAACCTAGCAAATCTGCTGGGCATTGTCTGTACTTGCACAAGGTTGCTGAGAGTGGAACTCCTTACCTGTAGCCATCAGGTCTATACCCTCCCTCCCATATTTCAAAACCACTCTGAAAAACTTCCTAGCTAAAATCTAGCTCTGTTCTTCCTCAAAACCTGGATAAACTATATCCCTAAATGTGAACAAGTACCTTTTCATTCCTTATACCTCTAGTTGCCAACTATTGCCGTTCCGGCTACGAGGATTCCTACCAAGTTATGGATAACAGTGGTATGTTAAACGAGTTGTTAAGGGTCATACAGACCCATTCTCAAAGCGGAGACATACCTAGTGGTTCCGTTCATGATATTCCATGTGCACAGAGCAGCCCGAGGGGGAATGTGGTCGCTGGAGTGACATCAGAAGGGCGCGACGCGGTAACACGAGGAGGACAATCCGGACTAGATCGTGTTAACCGGAGGGCAGATGAGACAAACAAACAAAATTTTGAACCAGAAGAAGGAACAAGCAGAAAGCAGTATATCGAGTTGTACAAGGATGTAGACTTTAATATATGGTTAAACAAATCATTTCAACCCAACGTAGCTGAAAAAAGCAACCGTAACCGAAACGAAATGACTTTTAAGGACAAGTGTAAGAATTTTAAAATCTTATTAACTAAATACAAATCCCTAGCGATAGAAAATTGGTACTTTGACAAGTGTATTAAACAAAAAATAGTACCAAAGGGTTTACGATTAAATAAGTTTCCGAACAATGCTTTTGAAGATAAACATTTTTTTAAACATGTTTGTGATATTTTTAATGACTGTGGGCTGGCTATGTTAAAATTAATGATGAATCGGAACATAGAGATTATGGAATTAAAGAAGAAAGAGATAGATAATTTGTATAAATTAATCAGTACTGACTTGTTATTCCCAGTGGAGGAATACAAATATGTTTATGTTAAGGTTTTGCATGATACTGATTTTGTTATTGACACTAATATCAAAAGAAAATTAAAGAAATTAGAAAGGGACATATATGAATATGAAAATGGTTTTGCTTATTCAAACAAAAATACAAAGTTTTGGACAGAATAAGATGTCTTACAAATATAGACAAAATGATAACAACAGGAACTACAGACAAGGGGGAACAGGATGGAATAAATATAAGAATCAAGATGTGCAGGAATATGGTCATTACAGAAATGAACAATTTTATTCTGGTGACAGTGACAAAAATTTTGATAGAACACAGTTCCCTTTAGAGATGGAGGAATGAAGGAGGTCAGAGAGACTGAGAAATCGGACTCAGCAACCCTCCTATGCACAAGCAACAATGACCAACAGTGTACAGCAGATGGGGAGACAACACAGATAGGGGTCTCCCTAATTAATATAGACAAAGTAATTATAGAAGAACTGAATGGGGAACACATGTTTGTAGAACAGGAACAACAGGTTAATATAATTAATACTTTTAATAATTTCAACATTTTTAATTACACTGACATGGTTATTAGTGAGGAATTTTTTAATTTATTTATAAAAGGTTTTACTTTTGTTCCTGTAAGCAAGCCTAAGATAGAAAATATAATACTGGATATTAGGATGTTTACACGTAAACTGAATTTTCAACATTTGTTTAAAGACAAAGCAGTAAAAGATAAAGGGGATAGTTTAACTAGACTAAGTACATACAACCCCCCACTTCAACATGAAATTTTAAATTTTGAAAAATGTGTAATTAACAGAGTTCGTAGTGAGTACAGAAAAGGAAGAAAATTGAAGAAAAATTTGACCAAGGCTGAGGCTGTTTTATTGGATAACTTGAGTAAAAATGATAAGATACGAATTATGAAGCCTGACAAGGGGAGAAGGCTGGTGATAATGGACAAATGGGACTACATTAAGAGGATGAAAGATATTTTGGATACCGAGGAACATTGTAGCTTGGTAACCAGGAATGAAATAAATATTTCATATAGAAAAATTGATTTGATTTTAGATGACAATTTACTTACAGGTATGATAGATACCAAATTATATAATTTCTTAAAAGTTCCCAAACCTGTGATACCTGCTATCTTCGGTATACCCAAAATCCACAAATCCTGGTCTGACCCCCCAATGAGGCCTATCGTAGCCTCCCAAGGATCAAAAACGCAGCCTTTAGCAATCTACGTTGATACAAAAGTTAAAAAATTTTACAATAAATACAATCATATCTTAGTAGATTCTTGGGATTTTTTGGAAAAAATTGGGAGAAGCATTTATACTGATGAAACTCTTTTTATTACTATTGATGTGAAAGATTTGTTTTCTGTCATTCCTCAGGTCTTAGGTTTAGAATGGTTTGAGGATATGTTACAGGAAATGAACATTTTAACAGTTGAAGAATTTAGATTAGTTTTAGAAAGCATGGAATTGGTTTTAAAATATAATTACATGTATTTCGAGGGTGATTACTACCACCAAAAGGACGGGGTTGCTATGGGTTCAGCCTGTGCCCCAGCATTTGCCAATATAGTAATGCTGTATTGGGAGAAGAACTATGTTTTAAATTCTATTTATAGTCAATACATTGGCCAATATTTCCGTTTTTTAGACAATATTTTTGTCCTATGGACAGGATCTTACAATATGGTGAATGAATTTATTAGTTACATTAATCAGACAACTTCATTTTTACAATTTACATATGAAGTTGGGAGAAATGAAATTCACTATTTGGATATAAACTTGAGTAAGGATTACAATAATAAGTGTTATAAATCACATATTTTTAGAAAGGAACACTACTCTAATGCGTATCTACACTTTGATAGTGATCATCCTTACCAACTTAAAAAGAATATTATAAAAGGACAGATGATTAGGATGGCTAGAATGATTTCAGATGAGACTGAATTTTTGGACGAAATCAACAATATAGAGAAAATGTTTATGGACAGAGGATATCCTATGGATTTTATTATCCCAATTAAGGAATATGTAACAGCAGGGAGAGGTGTTATATATACTCCATTATTGGTTAAGGAAGGTGCGCTAGTTTTTGAAGTAAATGCAGTACTTAATATTGATATTAATATTGATGCAAATATAGTACTTAATACCAATTATACTAATGAAAATGTCAATAATGTGGACAGCAGGAGCAATAGTTTGAATATACAGGAAAGAGTTAGGGAGGGGGTTACACCATATTTGACCCTTACTTACCACCAGGGTATAGGTTGGTTGAAAAAAAAGCATACATGAAACATGTGAAATGTTCAAAAACATGGCAGTGAGAATGGATGTCTTCCAAAACAAGATTGAATTCAGCTTCAGAAGAAATAGAAATATTAAGAATATCATAGAGAAGGACAAAAGTAGTAGTAGTGGAAGTATCAAAAAGCAAGGGAGTTTTGCTTGTGGTAGATGTGCACAATGTTGTTACATAGCTGGATTGAAAGAGGTTAGAATTTCAAATCTGCAAATTACACTTAAAGCTAGGAAATACTACAGTTGTTATTCTAGAGGGGTGGTATATTTCGTCTTCTGTAAAGCCTGTGATTGTTATTATATTGGGAAAACAGAACGCCACCTCAGATCTAGAATATATGAGCATATGAGAGACATTAATAAACGTAATGACAATAATGCACATTACAGACATGCTTTGACTTGCACACATGCTGACTTTAAGTTCTGGGTATTGGAGGAAATTGCCTACCCAGAAAGAGGAGGGGATTGGGAGACACGTTTGGAATACAAAGAAATGATATGGCAACTAAGGTTAGATGCTTGTGGAAGTAAAGGACTCAATGACCACATTTCTATTAGTCCGGCATTAAAAGTACTAGCAGGTGACCCTAAGAGACACAGTAGATGAAATTTAATTAATTATTTATTCATTCAATTAATTTTAATAAATATTTAGTTTTATTGGTTTTGTATCATATTTTACATTTAATATTTAATATTTAATATTTAATATTCAATATTCAACATTTTAACATTTAATATTTTATATATACACATATACATACAATATACATATTTAAAAAATTTTTTCACTATATATTCATTATATATATATATATATATATATATATATACATATATATTTTATACATACTTACATAATTTTTATATACACATATCAAGTTATATTCCTCATTAATTATTTATTATATATAAACACATATACATTTATACACATGTTTTGTTCTATTTTATGTTGTGTTTTGAATATTTATATAATTACCTATGTCTAACATATTTGACACTGCAGTATTTGGTGGCATTTATGACAGCAGTGGACCCAAGATCTTTGGGGATCTGTGAAAAAGTTTTTTATGTCTGGATTCCTTATTTTTGTACTTTTTGTACTTATGTCTTGATCTTTCATGACTGTAGTTTTTATGTCTGAATTTCTCATGCCTGCACTTTCATATTTGTACTTTTTATACTTGCATTTTTATACCTGCAATTTTCAAAATTTGCATTTTTGTTTTATATTAACTTTTCATATTCAGCATATTTACATTCAGCATTTTTTCCATGGATGGTATGTTTATATATATATGTTTTATTGGTGATTTCTTATCGATTTACATATAGATATATATATATACATCGAAGTATTGTATAGTGATAGTTCAGTATTTAAAAGCCACAATTTGTTTAATAATTTGGGTTTGTGTGGTCGGTTCAGTTAATCAATTCCTTGTATTAAAGTATTCAGCCAGCCCCAGTCAAGAAAAGCAACGAAGGCCAGTTATATTTCATTTCGTTTTATATTAATTGTTAATGATGTCAGTTTCTGTGGACCAATGAGTGTGAATTATTTGTTATAAAAGAACAATTTAGTTTATACGGTAACAGGATTCTGAAGAAGTCTCATTGATGAGATGAAAGCGCTAAGTCTGTTACCTATTTATTATTTTTTCTGTTTAAATAAATATCAGTTTAATTTCAATCACTCTGTGGTCGCAATTAGAATACAAAGACAACGTGATTGTGGTTACTGGACAGCCTTTATTGTGTCGGAGCAGCGTTGAGTTTAGTTTTTGTGTCTTGTGGTGGATTTTTGACTTTGATTCCTTATACCTCCTTACTCTCCCTTTTTCACTTAATTCCTTATTGCAATCTAAATTCTCTTCTTTGACTTGCTCTCTAAATATATCATAAGCCATATTGCAATTCCTGTTTGTATTTGACTAACTTACCATTAATTTCTGTACAAACTATCTAAAATTTCTCTAATATTAAATGATTGTCATATACTTTGTATCAATTCTTAACCAAAGTTTTTATATTATGTCTAATTTTAATTATAATTTTTTTAACTGCAGATGTTTTGTTTTATTTTTGAAGACAGTATAATTATTGGTCTTAAATGTTTTGTAATAATTTGGAGCTTTTCTCCCCAAGCCTCCGCTGAAAATAGGCTTCTACCCAGATGGACTTTCCCGTTAACAAATGTCAGTAAATAAATAAATAATAAGGTGTTGCATCAGCTGTTGCCACTTCTCATCATTCTCCTGTCTCCTTCAGTAATCAATCCTGCCTATCTCAGGTCTTTTCTCATGCAATCTATCCGTCTCTAGACTAAATGTCATCTCAACTTGCGTTCTTCCTATCCTGTATGGTACTTCATCACATTAGTTTAAATTTCAAATGTTGGAAGCTATTTGTGTTAATAAGAGACAAAGATGGGGGGTGGGGCAGTAGCAAAACAAAACTCAGTTATTCATAAATATTCTTGAATAATTCTGTCCCATATGGTCAGAATTGGTAGTATTCATTGGTACCTGCTTTTAAAGCAAGATAATTTAAACATTGATAGAGTTATTGAACTATACTTTTAACTGAGTAGTTGTTTTTTTTTTTTTTTTTTTTTTTTGTAAGTTGGGCGGATGAGTTTTTGCTGGATTTGAGCAAGTGCTCATAACAAAAAATGTTAGCAGTGCTAAAATGATACAATTGTTGAGAGCTGCTTTTGACAATTTTTTTTTCATCAATTCATACATTGTAGGGGTATAGTCTTGTATCCAAAAACCATGGATCTTGGTGCAGGATGACCTAATGCTCCCCATTCTGTTAGCTAATGGACCCTGCTGGCCTGGGGAAACCCATGGAAGGCAGCCACAAATATGAATATCTCTGATCCATGGCAAGGTAAATTAAAAGACAGCTCCCAGGATCAGAACAGTCAGCCTCAATCTTTGGCTTATCAACCAGAGGTTAGGCAGTGTTAACACCCTGAAATACATGGCAGACAAGAAGCTTCTTCTTTTAAAACTTCTTGCTGTCTGCGTTGAAACACCAGTACTTGTGGTAGTGCTTCCCATCATGTTCCTCCTCAAAACAATAATGGAAAAGTTGTTGTGGATCCTGAATTGTAATTTGCCAGCCACACGGACATGCCATTGATTTAAATCCAGGCATTAAAAACTTGAACTAAGTGGCCAAAAAGATTTGTTGGTTTCAGGAGCAGGTTTACTTATGTAATGTCTGAAATGTCATGTTCACAGTATGCATTGGCGCTACACACACATGCCCTAATTGTGGGATTTCCTAGGATAAATGACAATTTGTGATTGGTGAGAAGACGAAGCCAATAGCAAAACCCATCAGGGAGGGTCCCAATATTAGATCATCTTCTACGGTGTGGTTTGCTGTACTATATCCTTCTGTCATTCCTATGTCTTTGGGTAGTATAGCATGTTATGTCATCTAAACCATGGGAGCCAGTTCCAGCCTGCATCTCTTGCAGGACTGCAGCCACAACATATCTTCTAGCTTTTACAGTGGTAGTACAGTTTGTAATGTTTGGTTTGCAAGGAAACCATAGCACAGGCTCACCAGTACCTTGAGTTGCAAGAAGACAGAGCACAGCCTCACTGGTACCTTGAGCTGCAACACCTGCCCCAAAAGAAAGCTGATGCAGCTATCCCTGTTGTAAAAAGCCCTTTAAGTGCTCATTAGTAGAATAATAGCAAAATCAAGTACCATTGTCAAGCCAATAGGAAATTGTTTGCCTATAGAAGCCGGTAATTATTTCAGGGAAAGGGGGAAAATTTTGACAAAAGTCGCTAACATATTTGGTCCCCGATAAGTTCATAATTGTGAAGTCCTCTCTCAGTGATATTTGCAGATGGAAGACTGGATGCTAACTTGGTATCACACATCACTTTCTGCATAAAAGAAGGACTGGTACATAAAGCCACCGTTGCCCTTATAAAATTACTGGAAACAATGGACATCATCAATGCTTATGGTTCAGGGCAGATCTGAAAAAGGTCCTTGTGAATCAATGTTCTAGCCTGTTAATAAAATAAAAAGTACTAAATAAATACATTTGGAGGATGAAGCAAATCCAGCAGGAAAATGTTAGTAAGGGAACAGATTTCTAGGCAAGAATTTTCAGAGCATAATAGGCTGGCTCAGCTGAAGGCTTTGTGAATTTTTTTTGGTATGGAATCTAACTTTCATAAAGAAAGAACTACCTTCTGAATGGCCTTCAGATGAAGAACACCTTTAAGCAAAAGCTTACCTGGAGGCCAAGATATCAAGGTAGACTTCCCATAGCAGACAAGCAGAACATGTATCTGTGCACATTTAAACACAACAAAAGAATGTGTGTAAATATAAAACCAGTCCTCCATTACATTACTGAGATTCATCCTCAGCTGGTTGTCAGTCCCTAGTCTGATGTTCTTCGATAGTACAACATCCCTATAGGAACACAGGGAACATAGATTTCTGGATAGAAATGCAGGCAAAGACACCTGGATAGGGCAAATTGCACAATAAAAAAATCACAAAGGAGGAATGTCACTTAAAAAACAAATTTAGTGAGGCAAAAAAAAAAAATATATATATATACATATATATATATATATATATATATATATGGGTCTACTGTAAAAGACCGAAATTCCACTTGTTCGAAAATGAACAGTGGACTCTCAGTTATGCAAAATGCACTTAAGTGAAAGTGCACTTCCGCAAAGAATGGTTCATCGAACTGTTAAGGAGCACAGGTGCTGAAGCACAATACAGTAGGGAAAGGGAATTTACGTGTTTCCCCACTGTAGTGCAATCTCGGAGTTGGTATATTAAAGCAGGCAGGGTGTGGGGGGGGCACAGCTCCACAGATGGGGGTGCAGGAGGGCTTTCCCCCCTGCAAAAACAATGTTTCTGTGTTCTTTATCGGTTCGTTGAACCTATGTTTGCGGAAGTGCACTTTTGCGTAACTGCGGGTCTACTGTTCATTTTTGAAACGTGAGTTTTTGTTTATTTACAGTAGGCTCACACACACACACGCATATATACATATATATATATATATATATATATATATATATATATATATATATATATATATAAATTGAAGTGATAGGCCATCTGCAACATGAAGGATTTAGTGCAGAAAGTCAGACTCATACAATATTTCAAGATAATGAAGCAGTGAATCCTCAGACAAAGTAGCATCACATGGATCAAAATGCATCTGAAGAAGATATGCCATAAGGCAATGTTCTAGAACCTTCTGTAGGAAACTCACATGAAAGTCCAGTTAGAATTGCAGTGTAAGAGAAATATCAGGAAGCAGTAGAAATTCTAACACAGGCAATACTGCAACATTATTAGCCAATGAATTCCCAGATGGAGGAATAGCAGATGGAGCAGGATGCATCTGAAGATATTACATAGGACAATGGGATGGAACACTGAAGATATGGCATAGGGTGTTGGGCTGGAACACTGAAGATATGGCACAGGGTGATGGGCTGTAACACTGAAGATATGGCATAGCACTACGGGCTGGAACACTGAAGATATGGCATAGGGACATGGACTGGAACCTTCTGCAGGAGACTCAAATGAAAGTTCAGTTAGAAATGCATGCAAATGAAACAACAAGAAAGAGAAAACAAAGAGCAGGCTCTCAGTACAGAAGAAAATTATCTAAGGGAAGACCTGCTTGATTTTATAGAGGACAGACATATTAAGATGGATGAAAGAAAGAAATTATAAAAAGAAAATAAGACTCAAAGTGTTAGAAGACTGGTAAAACAGATGAGTATAATAATTAGGACTATTAACAGAAATTCATATTTAAATGTAATCTGGATGAATGGATGGGTAACCCCAAATTAGCCCCTGGTTTGGTGCCCTTGTCCCTCATGGACATAGGCAACATAAAATTGTTCTGCTTGCCTCTGGATTATTCGTACTTAAAATATAAGGGCTGTAAACTTCATGAGAATGCATGTCTAGGCTTCTATAGGTCCTCACAGATCAATAACTTAGTAAGTACTTATGAGCCTATGAACCACTGTGACATATAGGATACACTACTGTGCATCTAAACTAATAACAGATAAAGTATTAACACAAAAACATAGAGTAACAAAGGAAAGGAAAGAAAAGGAAGAGAATGAGTAAAATATGTCGCCACAGAATCATGAATCAGAAAAAAACTATAAAGCAACTAAGACAATGCATATCATTGCTGGAACCTGTATCTAACAGAGATCTCAAACTATCTGGAAATATACAGAGCTAAGTATTTTTTTGGGTTCTTCAGAATTGTGCACTGTAAATTGTTGCTGGACTAATTTTATTCAGAGTTGTGCACTGTTATTTTTGATTCACTGTATAGTTTTTCACATCTCTGCTGAAAGTGTTTTGTCCCACCTCCCCCTATTTTCTGCTGTGTCTCAAGTTGGTATAACTGTTTTTTTACAGCTTGTGTCATCTATCTGAAGGATTACTTGCATAATAATAGACCCTGTTAGTTAACAGACTGCATATCATTGCTGGAACCTGTGTCTAACAGAGCTCTTTTCAAACTATCTGGAAATATACAGAACTAAGTATTTTTTTTTTTTGTTCTTCAGAATTGTGTACTGTAAATTGTTGCTGGACTAATTTTATTCAGAGTTGTGCAATGTTATTTTTGATCCACTGTATAGCTTTTCAGATCACTGCTGAAAGTGTTTTGTTCCACCCACCCTATTTCTGGTTTGTTGTTTAAATTTGGTGGCTTTTGCAGTTGCCCGCCCCACTGTAGATTTGATCTGGGACACTCCCCCCAGTCCACGTTCTACCTAATACACTCCTTCTGCACTCGTTTTTAGTCATTTTTAATTTAATTGCATTTTCTAAACTGTGTTTGCTCTAATATTGCTACATATTCAAGTGTGCTAGCTTGCACTGCATTTGAATTGTTTTTACACTGCTGTTTTAGCTACTTTTCTGTAAATAAAAAAAAAAAAAAACTGTAAGCCTGTTTCCTACCTTTCCTGTAACTTGTGTAGTCCAAATACAGATTTGCTGTATGCAGGACTGTATGTAAGCTTCTGAGACCCCAAGCCTTTCTGTGTTGGAGGGAAGCCTTCTAGCTTGTCAATGGGAGTGGTAAGCACTAGGTAACCTGTCTACCACATAAGGAGTTGTTCTGGCCCAGAAATTGTAGTTATTGGCCATCTGGGCAATCTTTTCCATCTCTCTCAACTTTCTGATTTGAAAGCCCGCATTTGCACTTGTTTCTTTCCTGTAATTAGTCTAGTACAAATACAGATTCTTAGTTTTAGCACTTGAATTTGCTTATTCATGCTCAGCACTTGTTCAGAACTTGTTGTAAGCTCTAAATAAGCTACTAATTACTATAGCACTCAAACCTCCTCATTATCTGGAGGAAAACAGTTTTTGCACTTACTTTCCTCACTTGCTTAGAGAAAAATAACTTTTGTACTCACTTTCCTCACTTATCTAGAAGAAAATAGTTTTTTATTCAGGCATGTCCAAGGGTCAGCTCCCAGTGTTCTCTCCTGTCTATCTGATGAATCTGGGCATCTTGGGGCAATGTAGAAATTGCCTCATGTACAAAGACAACCCTCTCCTCCTACCACCCAACACTACAAGCTGTGAGAGATGCACTTATCTAGCAAAACTGGAGGTAAAGCTCTCTCCAGCCAAGACTGAACTTGACATTCAAGAGGAGAAGGTAAACACTTGCACCACACCACACATCACATAGTCTCACTAAATCTACACCACCAAAATCCACACATAGAAACACAAAAACAATCGCGGAGGCTCTCAATAATAATCTGCCCAAACAACAAAGACCTCCAAAGCAGAAACGCAAGCAACTTCCACCCCCCAACACAACCCAAATGACACATAGCCCACAGACTCAGTGTGCCACTCAACCACAGCCAATAAGGCAAAACAACGTATCCAACACACACTAGTCATAGGTGACTCTATAGTCAGCCACACTGATGTCCCACTCACCAGGCTAAACAAGGAGAAGGTTATTGTCAGCTGCCGATCCACCACATAACCCACGCACTCAGGTCACTCCACAACAAGTACAAATATGACTCTGTCATTGTCCATGTTGGTGTGAACAACCTGAGACATACCTCCCTGGACTACATAAAAAGAGACATGGAAGAGCTCTCCGATCTTGCAGCCCAGGCAGGTATGACCCTAGCCCTGAGTAGCATTCTGCCATCACCCAGAATGATACCGCAGTACAAGGACAAAATGATTGACTTCAACAATTGGCTAAGCTTCTGGTGTCATTCTAAGGGGATCCAGTATCTGTCTGCTTGGGATGACATGGTTGACAGACCACAAAACTTTGCCAGAGATGGCCTACACCTGTCACTGCTGGGATTCTGGATACTGGCAAAGGCTCTTGCTGCCCCTATAGTGCTTTTTTAGGCAAGGTTCAAATGACAAATTCACCACTGTAACAGGAACAGGTAAGCAAAAACTGAGGGTAATGCTACTCAATGCTAGAAGTCTAATTCTCAAAATGCACTCACTCGAGGCACTCCTTAAATTGGAGAACATTGATATCTGTGCAGTGAATGAGACCTGGTTCAAGGCTCCAGAGAGCACCCCTGCACTACCAGGCTATAACTCATACCACACTTTTCGGCCATGTAACCTGGACCAGAACACCAAAGGCGGAGGTGTGTCCATATTCATTAAGGATATCCACACCTCCAGGCTAGTTGCTCAGTATAATGCATCCGAGGTTATCCAAGTGCAACTTACTCTGGGCAAAACTGCAATACAAATTTTAGCTTGCTACAGATCCCCCACCATGCCCCAGCATTCCCACTCCTCTTTTCTTGATGTACTGGAAAATATTTGGGTTCAACCAAACACCCTAATAATGGGCAATTTCAACTACCCCACCATTAACTGGGAAAACTACTCGTGTACCAACTCCTTCTCACAACGCTTTCTGGAATTCATAAACTCCAATTCCTTGGATCAACTTATCCACACCCCCACCAGGGGCCACAATATCCTAGACCTAGTCATTACCAATATGAGTGACTGGTGTTCCACACCTGAAGTCAACTCCTCGTTGGTCCGATCTGACCATAAGCTAATCACCCTTGATATCCACATCCCGCCCCCACCCCCATTAAGGAAACCACGGTAAAAAATTTCTCCAAAGCCAACTTCATGCTTCTTAAGACAGAAGTGGTGAACTTCATGACACTTATGCAGGTGGATAATACAGTTACGATTGCTGAATCCTACTAAATACACTCTATAAGCACTTACACGAATGCATGGATCGTGCTATCCCAAACTGAACCAAGATGCTATCCTCCAAAAAAAGGAAGCCAATCTGGTGGTCCCCTGCCATAAACAAACTGTACAACAGAAGGAAGAAATTGTTGCAAAAGAGAGTAAAATCCCATGAGTAGAGGAGCTCCCTGGTCAGCCTCAGTAAGAAGCTGAGATCCCTTATAAGATCCTCCAAAGCTAGCTACGAAAACAAAATCACCACTGATTCTAAGGACAACCACAAAGCATTCTATAGCTATGTCAAGAATCTCAATGGCAACACCCAGATCTGCTCTGAGGTACAGCACAACGGCATTAAAATGACAGAACCAACTGATATTGCTAACATCCTGGCAGATAGGTTCAGTGCTAACTTTATCCCCCCACCCCCTAAAGGGCCCATATCTATACAGGAAGAATGCAGAGTCCCTGTAATCACAACTACGCAGGTAAAAGCTGCACTCTCTAAAGCCAAAAACACAGCATCCATGGGACTGGACAACATCCCAGGCTGCATTTTATACGAACTTCAGAACGAACTGGCTCCCTACCTAAGCACCATGTTCAATCATAGCCTCACATCAGGCTTTGTCCCCACTGAATGCCGTACAGCAACAGTTATCCCTCTCCACAAAGGGGGATCCACCACTGATCCCAGGAACTATCGCCCTATTAGCCTGACGAGCCTGGTCTGCAAGGCCATGGAACGTATCATCATGGAACTCATAAACAAAGACATTGGTAACCTCCAAACTCTGGATCCCACCCAGTTTGGGTTTGTGAAATGCAGATCATGCCTCCTGAACCTGATCGACTTCTTTGAGGCAGTCACCAAAGCCATAGATGAGGGTAAGGTGGTTCACACAGCCTATCTTGACCTCGCCAAGGCTTTCGACACCATCCCCCATTCTAGAATTATAGCTAAACTCACTAAACTAGGTATAAATCCCTACGTCACAAGATGGGTTGCCAACTGGCTCATTGACAGAACCCACACTGTAAAAGTTGCACACTCCAAATCTGACTTCAAACCAGTGACAAGTGGAGTACCACAGGGTTCAGTCCTGGGACCTCTCCTGTTTGGTATCTACTTCTCTGAAGTACAGGCTAACACAGAAGGCCTCTGGCTAACGAAGTTTGCAGATGACTGCAAACTAAGAGCCATAGTTGAGTCCCCAAATGATGTGGAAATCCTACAAATGGGCCTTGCTGAGACAGATGCCTGGTGTCAGAGCCATGGCCTCAAGCTCAATGCCAAAAAGTACATTGTCATCCCCTTTGGTAAAAACTCTGTACCCATGAACTACTACATAGACAGCATTCTACATAACACCGAATGTGTGATAAGAGACGTTGGGACCCAGGTGGACAGTAGTCTGTCCTTTGATAGTCACATCACCACAGTAGTCAGGAAGTCCTTCTACGTGACACACCTCATCATAAAAGGGCTCTCTTCCAGGAAAAAAGAGGTCATTGTTCCCCTCTACTTGACACTCATTAGACTCATAGAGTACAATGCCCCTTTTGGAATGTACCTCACAATATATCTGCAGCAGCTGGAAAGGCCACAGAAGTACCTCACAAAGAGGATTACTGGCCTCAAACAGATGCCCTACACTGACTGTCTCAAAAAACTCCAGCTTTACTCCGTAGCATATCGCCTACTCCGAGGTGATCTCTGCCTAACATATAAAGCTATGTCAAACCAAGAGCTGTTGGACATGCTACACCTAACAAAATCCCAATCCCTCTGAGCTACACACTCTAGGGACCTAAACCTTGTCACCACAATAAACAGGACATGCTGGAGGGTTAGATTCCTTTCCCAGAGACTTCCCATACTCTGGAACAAGCTACCCATCTATGTCAAGCAAAGTTCTTCATTAGCACTCTTCAAGAAAAATCTTGATGAGTGGATCGGAAATAAGAAATACACCCCGGGGATCACTTCTGTGTCTCTGCTCGACAGTGGCACAGGAAAATAACTTTCTTGGGTGGCGTAAGCCAGGGGACCTTGTTGGCTAGGCTTACGTAGGCCCTCGGGCTGATAGCCTAGTACCTACCTATGAACCTAAGAAATATTACTGATCATCAAAAATTCTTAGAAAGAAATATGAGGAAAAATCATGAAGCAATATCAAAACAGGCCAGGATTTATCATGCACTGTTTCAAATAATAAGCTAAAATTATTGGCAGAAGCAGAAAAACAGATAGTATACAAATAAATATAAAGAAAAAATACAGAGCAAGCAATTCACCGATGACCCAAAATGGTTTTATTGAGAAATGAGAAAAAAGCAAAAGCAACAGAAATAACGCTAAAAAAGAAGAAATAGGCATATTTTGAGGAAGCATTTATGCAGACCTTGTTGAACATAACAAAAATGCTGAATGAATAGAAAAGTTAAAAGAAACACTAGGAAGCTAATACACAGGATATTGAATCGAGGAAGGAACTAACATCTATAGAAGTTTATTTATTTTTATTTAACATTTGTTTACCAGGAAAGTCCAACTTGGGACAAATCCAATTTTCAGCGTAGGCCCAGGGAGAAATGCTCTAGATGCATGTCTTTGTAACGTTGTGGCAAATCGAGTAAGTTGAGACAAATTTTAAAAAAAAGCTCCTAAATGGAAAAACCCGACGCCAAATGCAGTACTTAATTTCCAGCTAATTGCATTAATATGCTTACACAAAGATTTAGCTGTGAATTAAAATTACTTACAAGCACATCCAAAACAGGCATTAACCAGGTTAACAACAGGAAAAAGTATATCCAGTGAATCTGCAAGCAATCTTAAGAACTCTAGACCAGTAACTTGCCTTCCGACAATATATACATTGAGTACTAGAACTGATGCAGACAGAGTACATAGCCATCTAGAAAAAAATCATGCCAAGAAAACAAAAAAGATAATAAAATAAAGTCATACTGAACAAAGGATCATCTATCATTAACCAAACCCATAACGGATAGTTGTGAAAAGGGGAAGAACCTAAGTACGGCATAGACAGATTACAAAAAAGTGTTGATAGCATCTCACACTCATGGATTATGGAATGCTTACAGATGGATGCTCCCTGCCTTGATCAATTAAATTGTAATGACTATGAAACAGAGATAAACCACTTTATACCGGAATTCATAAGTTCATATTTAGTTCCAGTTGACCATTTGTAGCCTAGCCAACTATCCCATCCATTTACTAAGGCATGAATTAATAGCAGACCCTGACCTACCTTTGGTCCATTTCCATAAGGGCTACAGAGGCCACACAGGGGCTGCATTTAAGATTGTTCATCCAGTCACCCAGGTTACTCTTATAAAGGGCCATGAAGCTACTCTGCTTAACCTCTTACGGAATCTTTTCCATAAAAGAGATATTTTTGGTGAAAAATACCTACCAACCAACATGTCCTGTTTATATTTCAGTAGAAGCATAAGAGTCTTGGGGAAATATTTAGGGTGGTATTAGTTTTATGTATGTCCAGGAGGTTATAAAAGGCCAGATCTTTCAAGGTTCTGTTGGCAAGGCAGAGATCTCTTGTCAGCATTCAGCAGGAAACAGAAAACGGTGAGAGCACTTTAAGACAGCCTAGGAACTCAATGATAACATACTCTTGATTCTTTTTAGTAAGGAATTGCTGTGGCCTCTTGAGCAGGATCATATGCCTATCCAGTTACATACTGGACTGGTCTTTCCATTCTATTATTGGTCTGATAAGGGTGGAGTATAAGCAGGGTGATAACTTCACTGAATCTGGAAGATATGCCCCTGGTGGTTAGTCTAATTATATAAAAGGATTTTCTAACAACAGTGGTCATATAGTCGTCAAAGGATAGGTCACTATCTATGAAAGGGCCCAACTACCTAATGACTGAATCATTTTTTGGGGGGATCACCTATGTGACAGAAGGAGTGTCCAGGTTTTCTAAAGGACAAGCTGATGCACTTTTTGGCATTTAGCTTGAGGCCATGGATCCATGCACCACTTGTTAGCATGACAGAGGTCCTCATGGAGAATACACAGGTCATTTGGGATATTTATGGCAGCTTAGAGTTTGCAGTCATTGGCAAAAAGGACTGTGGTATCTGCTTTAATGTTAGATAAGTAGATTCAAAAAAGGGGTGGTCCCAGGAACAATCTCTAGGAAGCACTACTGATAGCTGCTCTTTTAGTTGAGAGTGTGCCTGCAGCATTAACAGACTAGGCTCTGTCAGTGAGCCAGTTTGCTATCCAGCAGGTAATACAGTGCTTTACATTTAACTGGATTAGCTTATCAATGACACCTATCATATAATGTTATCAAAGGTTTTGGCCAAATCCAGGTATGCCATGTGAACTGATTTACCTGAGTCTAATGCCTTAGTGACTTGTTCAAAAAAGTCCACAAGGTTCAGAAGGTAGTATCTACCTTTAACACACCCAAATTAGTTTGGGTCATGTTTTGAAGACAGAATATGTTATAGTTTAAGAGGTCCATAATAATGCACTCCACTGCGTTACAGATAAGACTGGTTTGGCTGACAGGTCTATAGTTGTCCGGGTCAGTCGTGGGTCCCAATTTGTGGAGTGGGATGACTGCACTTCTCTACACCTCTGGCATGAATACATTGAAGGCTGAGAATAAGCAGATGCAATATGAAGTTAACCAGAGTTTGGAACTGACAGGTGGAAAACCTGGCACATTTTCTTGGACTGTGGAGCTAGTATCTCTAGCCTTGGAGAGAGTGCTCAGGACTTCCTTGGATGTAAATCATAGGGTAGTATAGGCATGCTAATATGATGTGAGTCATTTGGGGGAGATAGGGAGTAAAGATGGAGCTAAATTTGTTCACTAATATGTTGGCAATGTCCTCATGGGATGAGAATATGATGCCATTTTGCATTAGCACAAAGCATTGGTGGTTATTACTTCTTGGGTTCCTAACAGAGCTGAATTAAATATTGTGGTCATCCTTAGCATGGGTGTGATTTGCAATTCATACTCGTTCCTCAAGGATTTGATTTGTTTCTATATTCTATGCTGATCTTTTTGAGATTATCACTAGCTAATGGGGTGTTAGGTTTGCTTTTAATGGTTAGCAGTTTTTTTTCCTATTGTATAATTTGTTAATAATGGGGTTCTACCAAAGGGGGTTGTGTTTAATTACCATTATCAGTCCCCTTTTTCTGTATTTTTCTGGAGAACATAATAAGTATCATTCATAAAGAAGGCTTATTGGAAAAATTAAGTACTGATGGGGAAAATAATATACTAAGCAATTGCATTTATGTTGCAAACAGTGTTTGAAATTATTGCAGGTTTTTTTCATTTCTATGGAATTCTAGATTAAACCAAGTAAAAAGATGAGTTTTGCGTATAAATAACAAGGAAAGAAGTATAGCTTTAATTAACACAGTGGAATATGATCCTTCATTATTAAAGTGGATAAATGAAAAAGATGAGAGTAGTACATAAGTATAAATATAATTATGATACATTTTGGGATATGGTAAAAAAGTAAATGAGTGTATAAATGAAGAAATAAAATGTTACCAAGAAAAATATTTTTGTGAAAAATAAAAAATAATGATGTACAAAAAGATAGAAAAATATGGTATAAGAATGTAATGATAAAACTTTACCATGTTAAAACCAAGAACAAATCTAACAGATGAAAAAATGAAAGCTATAAAATAATAAGAAAATTATGTAATCTGAAAGTAGATTGTCAAGAGTTTTTGTGGAGACTGGTAATAGAGAAATTGCCAGTAAATGGAAATATCCCATATATTATAGAATATGTTTACATTGTCAAGGAGAAACTACAGAACATGGGGTTTTTGAAATGTAAAAGAGTTAAAAAGTTATGGAGAAAACTATATAAAGAAGATTATTTTGAATATATAAAAGAAGTGGATAAAATAGACATGGGTATGATTAAATATTAATATTATAAGAACAAAAATAAATTGAAATGAATAGACTAAAAAGTTATTTTATGTTATATGGGTTATATGGAATGAAAGAATAAATTAAATTGTGTTTAATGGTAAAATGATTTTAGCAACAACATTAAGTAATATCAGATGATGGTTATGGAAAAAGGAGTGGGGTCCAGTAGGGATGAAAATTTATTATGATTGCAAAGGAAATTATGAGTATGTGTAAACAGATCTGTATATCTATATATTTGTATGTTTATAAATATTTGTAAATATGTAAGTATTGTGTAAATAAGAGTTCTTTTGTACAGAAACAAAGGACCTCTTTTTCCCATTTTCTACATGTGGTTGGGAAGCCTTGTCAACTGTTAGTGTGATGCATCCACTCTAGGCCAATAATCAAGGAGCCTGAATCCTTACCACTGACACTGGAGAGGGACATTCACTTGGAATACAAATGGATGCACTCAGTATTCCCAGATGCAGACCTTTCTGCATCAAGCACAAGTTCCCTTAAGAGCACAAAGGAAACACACTCAGTGCGGGGTCTGGATTTCTCTATCTGTCTCTCTCTCCAGGTCTCCAATAAGACTTCCCACTGGTACAGCCATAGGGTTAGATCCTCAGCCAAGTGTCAAAGCCAAGTCCTCCAGGAGTCCCTATTAAATTATCGAAGGTTTCAAAGTTTGAATGTAATATGGTCAAAACCACATGATCGAACTTTGAAAAGTTCGAAGGTGAAAGGCAATGACTCCGTACACGCAGAATCAGAATTTTTTTCTTTTCTGCACTGAAGTGCAGTCTTGGAGTTGGCATATTTAAGAAGGGGGGTGGCGGGAGCAGGGGGGCTTGCCCCCCTGCTCAGAGCTTTAAGGTAAGTGTTTTTTTTTTTACTTTTTTATTACATATTTGAAGATTCAAGTTTCGCTCATATGTTGTCGAACATATGAGGTTTGAAATTTTAAAGCATCGAATATATAATATAGACCGATCCTTCAGCACTCTCTCTGTGAAACCAGTGCTTCATGTCCTTGCCCCAAGTAGAAGACCCACACACTCTTGAGATTTAATTTTCACACACACACACACACACACACACACACACACACACACACACACACACACACACACACACACACACACACACACACACCTGGGAAAAGAAGGCAGTACTCCCCTTTATTGGAAAAATTCAGAAAGAACACTGGTAGGTCAATGGTCTGTTTTTTGGAAAATTCAGAAACAACTTTGGGAATGAAGGATGGATTCATCTGAAGTGATACTCTGTCTTTATGGAAGACCAGATAGGGCCTCTTGATACACAATGCCTGCAGCTCAGAGACCCTTATGGCTGACATGATGGCTACCAAGAACAAGGATTTCCAGGAGAAGAACTTTAGGTACACTCCGCAGTGGGTTCAAAGGGTTTTTCATTCAAAGACTGAAGGACTAAAGTGAGGTTCCATGGTTCCACAGGCTGTCTGACAGGAGGCCTGATATAACAGGTTCCCTTGAGAAAGGCTTTGCATAGACGTAAAGAGATGAGAGGGGTGCCATCTATACCATTGTGGAAATTAGAAATTGCCACTCGGTGTACTCATATGGTAGAGGCAGAGGCTCCATTATCAATAAACGTAGCCAAGTATTGCAGTACCACAGTTACTGGAGCCAAATACCAGTCTAGAATGTTATCCTTGAACCAGATGGAGAGCTTTTTCCATTTATCCTGATATAGTCTTCTGGTGGATGGTTTATGAGAGGTCAGAATGATGTCATGAACAGGTAAGGTGAGTTTAGCTTGCCTGGAAACTAACGGAAGAAGAGAAACCAAGCTGTCAACTTGAGACTGGACAGATTTGGGTGGCTCAACCCTTGGGGGTGAGTAATCAGATCTGGAAGAGGGCCCAGAATCCATGGCAGGTATACTAGGTGAGGCTGAAGGAAGGGAAACCAAACTTGTCGAGGCCAGAATGGAGCTATGAGGATCACCTTGCATCTCAACCGAAGAGCTTTCTTTAGAAATTGTGGAATCAAGGGAATGGGAGGATAAGCGTAAAGAAGTCCCGTGGGCCAATCGTGGATTAGAACATCCCTCTGTGCCCCCCCCTCTGGGGGAAGTAGGGCAAAATAGCTACTGCACTTGTTGTTCGATGGGGAAGCAAAAAGATTGCAGCAAGGCTGGCCCCAGTGGCTGAAGATTTCTGTCACCACCTCAGGATTAAGGGACCACTTGTAAGGCAGGAAGATGCATCTGTTCAGTTTGTCCGCAGTTACTTTGAAGTTCCCTGGGATATGCGTTGCTATCAGAAAGCAGTTGGAAGCTATCGCCCACTGCCAAATTCTCATGGCTTCTCGACACAGGGGGTAGGACTTGGTTCTTCCTTGCTTGTTGATATACCAGACCACTGGCATGTTGTCTGACTGAATTGCTATTGCCCCAGAAGGGAGAACCAAATGAAAAGCATGCAGCACTAACAGCACTGCTCTCTGTTCCAGAACATTGATATGTTGGTGGGACTCTGAGGTGGACCATTTGCCTTGGATTGTCTTTCCCTGGAAATGACCCCCCCCCCCCCCACACACACACACACACACCCGATCAGGGAAGCATTCGAGGTCACAATGGCTCTGGGCTGAGGGGATTGAAATGGGTGACTCCAAAGTTCTGTGTCTGGCCTCATCCACCAAAGGAGGTCCTGTTTGCAGGAGTTGATTATTCGAATCTGGTAACTGAGGGAGTGATAGTTTGGGAACGATTGACAAAGAAGGAGCCATTGCAAGATCCACATATGTAGCTTCGCTAGGGGCACTATTGGAATTGAAACTGCTATAGAACTTAAGACCTGAAGAACTTCTCTTGCTGAAACATTTGTTTGACAAAGTATCACTCGGAGCTGGACCCTCAATTGCTGGAGTCTGTGATTTGGGAGTGACACTAGTCAGGACTAGGTATTGAACACTGCTCCAATGAATTCTATTTGTTGTGTAGGAGTAAGGTTTTATTTCTCCCAATGTATTGTTATTCCCAAAAGTTTTTCCAGAGAGACTGTATAATGCAGTGCTGTTACCAGAAGACACTTGTTGGGGGCGGTGAGGAGCCAGTCGTCCAAATATGGAAACACCTGGAATCCTTGTAGTCTAAAGTGAGCTGTGACCACTGCCATGCACTTCATAAACATTCTGGGGGCTCTAGAGAGACCAAATGGTAGGGCACAAAATTGATAATGACTGGCCCCTAGCTGGAAGCAAAGCATTTGTCCATCTTGATGTGGTAATATGCATCCTGGAGATCTATCAAGCACATCCAATTGCCTTCCCAAGGGGAGAATGGACTCAACCATGACCATCCAAAATTTGGTTTGGCTGACAGACTTGTTTAAGCTGCTGAGATCCAAAATGGGTCTCCAGTCCCCTGTCTTTTTTGGCACCAAAAAGAATCTTGAGTAAAATGCGGATCCAGGTTGGTCTGATGGGACTGGTTGGATGACTCTTTTTTGAAATAGCTTTATTATCTCTGAAGCTGCTTCTTCCCTTTGAAAGGGTGGAACATTAGGAAGCTTTTTTGGAAGATTTGGTTGACAAGAAAGGGGAATGGTGTAACCTCTGGTGATTATACTCTGCACCCAATGATTGGTGGTAATTGACTGCCAGGCAGCTTGGTGCAGAGAAAAACAACCCCCGACTGCTTCCAGAGGTAAGCAATCAGGCTGCTCCTCAGGAGCACTGATAAGGCTGTCCAGAGAAGGAATCCCTGGAGCCTTGGTTATGAGGACCCCCCTCTGCCTCTGTATGGGCATCTTCCAGAATTCTTACCTCCTCTGCCCCTGGAGATATCATTATCATGTGTGGCACGGAAAGGACCCTGAGATATTTTTTCCCACATTTTCCCACTCCTCTGATTCCTGGAGAAGGTATGTTGAGGACTGGAAAACCATAGGCCTACAGCAGACAGGGTCTTTCTGTCTTGCTTGCACCTGGATAGTGTGTCCTTCACTTTGGAACCAAAAAGGGATGATGCTTCGATGGGAGCATTCAAAAAGGAAGACTTGTAGGGGTTTGCGAGGTCACAAATGTGCATCCAGGCATGACGCCTCATGACAATGCCTGAACCTGCTGCTCCAGCCGACCCTTTGGTCGCATGTAACAGCAACCTCATGGACGAGTTGGATATAGATTCCAGGGTTGCAAGCTGCAAGGCCACTTTATTCCTGACCTCATCAGACAGCTGTCCTGCGAGTGTCCCAGAGAGTTTTGAGATCAAGTCACTCTGGAACTTCGTAAAATGTGTCAAATAGTTCAGGGACCATATAGCAAAGGTCCCTGATGCAAAAACTCACTTCCCAAGTCTATCCACCGCCGGGACTCCCTGTTGGGTGGGTGGACAGTGGGACTTTCCTCAGTCAAGTCCTTTTTCTTGGTCGCCGCCACCACCATAGCATCAACTGGTAACCCTCTGGACCAATGCGGGTTCTCCTCGGAAGGGAAAAGAATTTTGTCAGGTCGCTGAGGGATCGCCTCAATGGAATCAGGGTTCTTCCAAGCACGCTGCATGACGATCTGGATGAGCTCAACTGCAGGCAGGGTCACCCAAGAGGTAGGAGGCTGGGCGCAGAAAGCCTGCAGGAACACAAACTCCTCAGACGAAGGGTTGGAGGGCTTCCAGTCACCTCTCTGCTTTAGGATTTCTAAGATGTCTATGAAGAAGATATCATCAGGAGGTGACTGAGGGGACCCTTCACCATCATCGTAATCCATGTCTTCCATTAAGGACTCCTTGGGTGAGTCCATTTGCTTCCTCTTGCATGTCTTCTTTCGACGGAGCTCCTCAGTGGGTACTCCGAACAGGAGTGTCCTGCAGCTTCTCTGCCTGATGACCCGGGGGGGTGGTCTGTGGCAGCTGTAGCTCAGGGGGCAAAAACTGGGGTTCCAACATCAAAGGAGTGCTTCCAGAAGCAAGAGCCCTCTCCATCGTGTGGAATGCAGATCTTCCTGAAGAGGGATGGGAGCCTGGAACCAAGAAAGACAACCTTGGGACCGGGGTCACACCCCGCTCTGACGAACCTGCCCCCACAGATGGAGCCTCAAGCAGGATTGGTGCGGACATGGCTATTAGTACTGTGGATGGAACCGAGGAGAAACACGGCTCCGTGCCTTGGGACGAGGCTCCCACCCCCCAATCCCCAGATTGAGGAAGAACCAGTTCCGCAGGAACCAAAGACCAAATGGAGAAACTCAGAGCCTGGTGAGGTGCACTATAGGCACCGAGGTGATGGGTTCTGAGGAGGATGTCAGAGTAGAAGGCTTTGAACCAAAATGGTCAAAGGTGGAGTATAAGAAGGAGTCCATGGAGAAACCAACCCAAGTCCAGCAAGTGGATGGGTCTTAGAAAGTGTGGGTATTCCCCTGGCTGCCCACAGCTGGTCTACAAGATGCACTACGCCATATTCTGACAGGCTCCTAGTGCATCTAGTGGATATCGGGTCCATGGTGCAAGGTCTGCTGGCACTGACGTCTCAGGTTTCGGGACCAGAAGTAATGAGGTCAAATCCAACTTTGTTGGAAAAACACTCAGTGCAGAAGTGGCACTCGGAGCCGAAATGGTCGGTTACAAAATCGTAACTGATGAAGGTATCGAAGGTGTGCCCTGAGTCGAAGTGGCCACAGGTGCCAAAGTCAAAGTAGGCATAATGAGGTCTATAATCGGTGCTGGAGGCAGGACCGGTGCTGAAGCTGGCGCCGTTATCATAAGTTCTGAGATGCTCGGAGCCGACAAGGAGGGAGCCATAGAGGCAGATTTATGCTCTGAGGACAACTTTGATTTCACAGGCTTACCCTGATCACACGATGATGAGGAGGGAACTGAGTGGATCCTCTTTCCGTCTTTAGTAGGAGTGGTTGAGACCTCCATTGCAGAAATGGCCTCTGAAAAAGGATACTTAAGTAACCCTTTCAGTATCATTTTATTTTTGTGCTCATTAACAGTGCATTGACTGAAACTCTGACAAATGTCACAAGGAGGCTGCACCAACAGTATACACAATCATTGTGAGAATCACTATTAGGTAACTTGCCATTACATGAAGCACAATGTTTAAAACCTGAAGTACCTTTCTTATCCAACATCTTGATAGAGAGACATCACAAGCAAACAGTATAAGCAGTCAGAACTAATAAGTCAAACACCATTAAAAAAAAACACAATTGTACCACTACAATGATATGTATAAGTAAAAACAGAAACACCTTACTGAAACAAACCCTAACAGGCTAGACAGGAAAGGAATATAGCAGCTATGGCATTGAAGGAATACCACAAGGGTAAGGGAGGAAAGGCCATACCAACAATGGTACTTGAAAGTTTACCAACAGTAACAACGGGTAGAGCAGAGAAGAAAAAAATCAAGATCTGACAGTTGAAAACACACTAAAAATACTACTCACTCAATAAAAAATGAAGATATCAAAAGTTTTTCACACAAAATATTAAGTGAAGTCCCACTGGTTGGGAGGGTGGCCTAGTGGTTAAGATGTTTGCCTTATAAACACAAGGTGAAGGGTTTGAATCTCACAAGGGATAATTGGCTAGGCTCACAAGGGCAGTAAGCCTAGTACTAACTTATGAACATGAATTTTACATGTCAAGCAGAGCACCTCTTTGGCCCTCTTCAAAAGGAACCTTGATGACTGGATGGGAGAAAGGAAATTCACACCAGGGATCACGTCAGTCACCCTGCTAGACAGGGGTCCAGGGAAGTAAATAATGTGAGAAGAAATAGCCAGGGAATTGTTATGGCTAGGCTTGTATAGGGCTTTATGGCTGTGTGGCAAATGAGATCTGAGGTAACAGGGAGAAGGGCATTCTGGGTAGAAACTTAGAGTGAAAGTTTTTTGGCTGACGCGAAGTTGGTAAAAAGGCCGACTCAGTTCTGAGGGCTTGGAACCAAACCCATCAGTGATGAATGGAAAGAAGATTAAAAACATCCAATCAAACTTTCTAAAATACCCTGCTGTCCCCAAGAATGACCTCACCTACTTTTTTAGTAACAGGGGTAGGCCATGCCTGCATGGTTTTAACTTTAGCAGGTTGTAGCCTGATTTTACTACTCTCCTGTCTATGTCCATGGTAGGTGACCTCTACCATACCCACCTGACACTTACTGGGCTTAATGGTCAACCCTGCCCTTTGCAGTCTGCCCAGGACCTCCCTGAAATGCTGAAGGTGCTCATGCCAGGAATGGCTGTAAATGTTAATAGCAATATCATCCAGATAAGCAAAGGCATAATCTCCTGCTCCTGCTAGTATGTGATCTCCTAGGCTCTGGAAGGTTGCTAGGGCATTTTTCATCCCAAAGAGCATCTCTGTGAACTCGTATAATCTGAAAGGAGTGACAAAGGCTGACCTCTCTCTAGCTTTGGGAGTAAAGGGCACCTGCCAGTAGCTCTTACTCAGATCAATAGTGGTCAGATACTTAGCCCCACTCAGTTGCTCTAAGGCTTGATCTATCCTAGGCATGGGATAAGCATCTGACTCTGTGTGACTATTTAGTTTCCCGTAGTCCACCCAGAATCTGTTGCTGCCATCTTTCTTTGGTACCAGCACCACTGGGGTGGCCCAGGGACTGCTGGACTCCTGCATTACCCCAGTTCCAACAACTCTTGTATCTTTTCCCTCAGAGTCTGTCTGACTCTCAAAGGCACCCTGTAAGGGGCCTGCTTGATTGGCCTTTGAAGTCCTGTATCCACATGGTGCTGCACCAGGTGGATGCACCCAGGTTTCCTGGTGAATATGCCCCTAAACTCCTGTAACACTGCTCAGATTTTTCAAACGCGGGTATGGGACAGCCACCGGGACATTGCTACCCCTTCCACAGAGGTGTGAGTCTGAGCCTCACTGAGGAAACCAGTCACCAGATCTCCATCAGACTCCTTCCTGGCATCTACTGCAACTACTTAGCACTAGGGCCTCCCTATCATGGTAAGGTTTTGTCATGTTAACATGATAAAATGTGTGCCCCTGCCTCCTGCCTAGCAGTTCTACCATGTAGTTAACATCACTGACCTTCCTTACCATTTTCAAGGGTCCCTCCCAAGCTGCCTGCAGCTTATTGTGTTTGACAGGAATGAGGACATCACCTGCTGCTCCACAGCATACTCTCTGGCTTGAGCATTCCTGTCATACCAGACCGTTTTCTGCTGTTGGGCTACTACAAGTTTCTCCTGGGCCAAGCCCATAGGCTCCCTAAGCCTTGTCTTGAGGTTTAGGACATGTACCACAACAGACTCCTAGTGGGATTCACACTCACTCTCCCACTCATCACGAATCACATCTAAAAGTCCCCACCCTATGCCCATATAGCAAACTCAAACAGTGAAAAACCTGTGGATTCCTAGGGTACCTCTCTGTAAGCAGATGGGGCAAATATTTGTCCCACTCTCTCTTAAACTGGTTTGCAAATGCTTGCAGTCTGATCTTTATTGTTCATAGTTCACAGTTTAGTACTAGGCTAACTGCCCCTGCGAGCCATTTTAAGCCTAGCCAGTTATCCCTTGTGAGACTCAAACCCTGCACCTTGTGTTTGTAAGGCAAACACCTTAGCCATTAAGCCACCCTCCCAACTCCCTTTAATGTAGAGTTTAACCTCTCCAAAAGACCATTAGCCTGGGAATGGTATGGGGTGGTCTTTAGGTACTTCACCCCACAGTGCTTCCACAGACAAGCCAGCAGGTCTGACATGAAATTGTCACCTCTGTCATTCAGTATTTCTCTTCGGAAATCTACCCTGTTGAAAATATCTAGCAAAGCATTTGCCACCTTCTCTGCTTTGATGGAGGACAGAGCCACTGCCTCAGCATATCTAGCAGCGTAATTTATTACCACCAGGATATATTTCTTCTCTATGGACCTTGGGGTACTCTGAGGCCCCACAATATCCATAGCTACCCTCTGAAATGACTCCTCAGTCACATGCAAAGGTATCAAAGGAGCTTTGACCTTGTCTCCTGTCTTGCCTACTTTTTGGCACTGCTCACAGTTCCCTCAGTACTTTGTTACATCCCTTGCAATCCCAGGCCAATAAAAGTTCTGCATAATGCATCTCTTGGTATGCTTTTTGTCCATATAACCCGTAAATGGAATGTCATGGGCTATGGCTGAAAGTGCCAGATGATAGGCTGTAGACACTACTGACTACTGTATTACCTCACCCTCTAGCCCTTACTCAGGGGTCCACTATCGATACAGTAACCCTTTGTTACAGTATACAGATTACCCTTCTCCTTGAGAATCATGTGCTTCCCAAGATACTTCCCTCAAGCCTCTTATTGTAGGGTCTGAGAGCTGAGCCTGTCTCAGCTCTACTTTTGTGACTCTTCCCATCTCCCCTTCCACAGGAAGTCTGGTATCCTTAGACAACTGTGCCTCACTGTCAGCCTGAGAACTACCACTCACTTCTGCCCTTGCAGTCACTGCGTCCAAGGGAACATAAATACCTATCAGCAGCTATGGCTCACCTTCAGGCTCACTGCTACAGGGTAGCTCCCTCCCTGAAATAGCCACTTCACCTGCCCTGGCTCCAGGTATGAGGGCTGTCTGGGTCTCTCCCAGGCTATCAGACACACATGCCCATCCCCAAGCCTGACTGCATGTAACTGCATGCACACAAGGTGCTGCATTATCAAAATCATTCCCTATCAGGACATCTGCAGGGATATCCTCCAACACACCTACTTGCTTGCTTCCTTTTCCACCCTCCCAGTCAAGGTGAACCATGGCCAAAGGCATTTGGAATGGGGTCCCTCCTAAAGCTCTGACTGAAGTGGACTGCCCAAGCAAGTATTGTTCCTCTTTTACTACTGCAGGCTTCACAATGGTTTTGTCACAGGCTGTGTCTCCCAGCAGTGGCCTGTTTTCCATCCACTAAGATAGGATATAACCTCTTGTGATAGTTTATTACCCTTGTAATCTCCAGACAACTTACCACTGGCATACTGTTGTTCCAACTTGATGGCCCCCCACCTTTTGTTCCCGGCCATGCCTCCATAGATGTCTATATGCTACATAGCCCCGCTGGTTACATTTAAAACATTTAACCCTTGATCCTGGCAGTGTACCTGAATTAATGGCTTCCTCTGTTACTGGTGGACTCTGTTGGGGTGGTTTAGGCTGCCCACCATGGGCTCCCTTATATTCATGTGCAGCACTGGGTATCCTTTTCCTGTGCAGTGATGCCCTGTTTGTCAAGTAGATATCCCCTTTCCTACCCAGCTCATTCTTGGTCTGCCAGCCAGATTTTCATGTCCTCAGGCAAGGTGATAAGGGCTTGTTCCCCTCACCAAAAGTTCTGCCAGCCATTCAAAAGTGGTGACCTGACACCCACTCACCCACCTATGAAATAACTGCTTAACTTAGTAGAATAATCATGCACAAATTCATCTGCCTTGCAATTATGCTCATGAAAGTTTTTTTCTGTAAGCTTCAGGTGTTAATGTAAAGCATTCAAGTAAACACTTCTTGTCTTTTTCATAGTTTAAACAATCAGTATCAGACAATTTAGAAACAGGAATTACAGCTTTACCATGGAGTAAGGTGGTCAGGAACAGTACTCAGAGCCCTTGGTCAGCATTTTACTGTTTACATACTCTTTCAAATATATAAATAAAACTGTCAAAATTATCACCCTCTGTAAAATTGTGGAAGAAATTTACTGATCATTATTTCTTCTGGGATTCAGTTATTCCCTCCCCCATGACCCTGTCGAAGGGTCAGCATCTCCCTCTTATGTTGATGCTGCTTCTCGTTTTCTTCACCCTCCAAATGCCACAGTCTCTCATTTTCTTCGGCCTCCAAGCACCACAGTTTCTGTGCTAGTTCTAATTCCATTTGCTTGGCCTCCAGTTCAAGCCACTTTAACTCCAGACAGATTGTTAACTCCTCTGAGGAAAAGGTGAACTGTCCTGTTTCTGACGGCTGCAAGTTGCCATAAACAGACTGGTTATCCTCCTGGCTGCTGGTCTGTGTTACAGCTGTGACTAAGGCTGAAATGATTTCCTCTTTAGTCAGATTGGCATACACCAGTCCTTTGGTTTCACACACCTTGGCTAACTGGTTCTTTGTCAGCTTGCCAAAATCCTCTGCTGAAAATTTTTCCTGCTCTCCCTGACTAAAGTAAAGTAAGAAAATTTAAATAAAAACTGTTGTGATATGAAACTCTGAATGTTTACCTTGTGGCTGCTGAGAGAATGCACATCTTTAGTGACAACTGTTTACAGGCTACAGAAGTTCAATATCTACACCACTGCTCACCAATATGTGACGTCCCCACTGTGGTCCACTAATCAAGGAGCCTGAATCCTCACCACTGACACTGGAGAGGAAAGTTCACCTGAAATACAAATGGATGCACAGTATTTTCAGATGTAGACCTCTATGCATCAAGCACAACTTCCCTTAAGAGCACACAGGAAAAACACTCAGTCCAAGGTCTGGATTTCTCTATCTGTCTCCCTCCAGGTTCCCAATAAGACTACCCACTGGTACAGCTGTAGGGTTACGTCCTCAGCCGAGTGTCCAAGCTAAGTCTTCCAGCACCCTCTCTGTGAAATCAGTGCTTCATGTTCCTGCCCCACATAGCTGATAAACACACTCTTGAGATTAAATTTTCACACACACACACACACACACACACACACACACACACACACACACACACACACACACACACACACACACACACACACGCACTCACACATTTGATAGCTATTTGTATTACTGTATCTGTTCTAATTTTCGAAAAAACAACCCACAAAAAAACATCCTATCTCTCTACTTGCTGCCCATCTTTCTATAACCAGTAGAGTCCGGTTTTCAGATTTTTCTGAATTCTGGGCTGTTTTGTAGTTTCTGTGTTGCCCAAACCTTACTAAGATAGAGGGAAACTTCTCTGTTCATCAGTAAGAGTGGTGAGCTTTGAGCAGCCTAGCTGTCGCTAGAGGAGAGGTTTCAGCTCAGAATCTGTAGTTTTATTAGCCATTTCTTTCCCTTTCATCTTTCTGTTTAAAAACCCATGTTTGTGCATTTTTTGCATTTGTATTACCTCAGCAAAAGCCTGCCTGGGTGTCCTGCAGAATTCTACAGCAGCAGAAGGAGAAAAGAGAGACTTTTAGTGGATTAAGTACCTTGTTTTTCATCTTTACTGCTTATTTTTTGCTAACTGCACTATTCAGAGTATTTTTTTATTAACTTTGCTACTTATTTTGAACTGTTTTTTTAATTCTGATACTGTTTGCACTTTAATTGATCGTTTTAAGTGTTTTTCAACTGTTTATTTGCTGAGGGCTACACATTTAAATGCACTAACAATTTTGCATCTGCTTTATTTTCTGAAAAAAAAAACAAAAAAAAAAATACTTGTTTACCGCCTTTCTGAACTAGTATAGTCCAGTTTTCAGTTTATTGCTAAATTCAGGGCTGTGTTACACGTTTTGGTGTTGCCCATACATTACTTGGATAGAAGGAAGTTTCTCTGTTCACCTGTGAGAGAGGAGAGCTTTGAGCAGCCTATCTTTCACTGGAGGAGTGGTTTCAGCCCAGAAGTTAGTAGTTTATTGGCCATTTTGGGCTAATTTCTATCTCTTTCATTTCCCTGCTATAAAAAACGCATTTGCACATTTTTTTGCACTTGTATTCAGCTCAGCAAGTGCCTGCCAGGTGTCCTGCAGAGTTCTACAGCAGCAGAGAGACAAAAGAGAGACTTTGGAGTGATTAAGTATAATTTTTCTGCATTTTCTTGCTGTCTTTAACTAATTCCACCTAAAACGTTGATTGTTTTAGTGATTTAAAAAGCTTGTATCTGCTGCATATTGTACTTATTTGCTGCCTGCACTTGAACTAAGTCATTTTTGTTCATAGATTAGTACTAAGCTAACTGCCCTTGTGAGCCATTTTAAGCCTAGCCAATTATCCCTTGTGAGGCTCAAACCCTGCACCTTGTGTTTGTAAGGCAAACACCTTAACCATTAGGACACCCTTGTGTTTAAATAACCTGTTTAACTGTTGTAGGCTACACACTAAAGTTGTTGTTGTTCTTCTTTCAGCTTTTCCTGGTTAGGGGTCACCACAGCGGAACTCCGGTCCGCTAATGATTGGCAGTAGATTTTTTTTTACGGGTGCCAAGGTGCCAGCTCGACGCCCAACCATCAATGAAGGCACACCCATTCTACACATGTCTTTCGAATGCCACTCGACTGTGGGGAGGACATGCAGAATCCACAGAGAAAGTGCTCCAGCCGAGAATTGAACGGGAGAACCTCTTGCTGTGAGGCAACAACGTTACTGCTGCACCACAGCGGCTATCAGGCTACACACTAAAGTGTGATAGCCATTTCTGTGCATGTAAAGTGTTTTTTTTTATTGTATGTGCTTTATTTTCTGAAAAAAAATACTTGTTTCCCACCTTTCTGAACTAGTGTAGTCCAGTTTTCAGGTTATTGCTGAATTTAGGGCTGTGTTACAAGTTTCTGTGTTGCCCATACCTTACTTGGATAGAAGGAAGTCTGTCTGTTCACCTGTGAGAGAGGGGAGCTTTGAGCAACCTATCTGTCCCTGGAGGAGTGGTTTCAGCCCAGACGTTAGTAGTTTATTGGCCATTTTGGGCTAATTTCTATCTCTTTAATTTCCCTGCTATAAAAACTGCATTTGCACGGTTTTGTGCACCGGGAAGCGCCGGTTAGCTAGGGTTAAACTATTCCGGCTCCACGAAGCCTACTCTTCAATTTTTCCCTTGGAACTAGACAAACGTTCAACTTAAGCACTCAAACCATTCATTTCACAGCCCACCACTTGCTCAAAACTCATAGCAAGCAGTAATTAACCCTAGCACTAGACCCCCCTATACTGTCCAAAAGGACAAGGCTCTCTTTTCATCCCTACCAGCCAATCAGTAAAACAGCTCACTTTACCTATTCAGGCATGTCCAAAGGGCAGTTTCAGGTGTGCTCTTCAGTCCAACTGGTGAATCTGGGCATTTTGAGGCAATGTTACAACTGCCTCATGTACACAGACAACCCTCTCCTCCTACCACCAAACACTAATATATGAGAGACATGCAATTATACAGAGGCAAAGCTCTCTCAACCCAAGACTGAAACTGACAGTCAAGAGGAGAAAGGAAATACTTGCAACACACCACCAGTCTCACATAGACCTATAAAACCAGCACCGGCTAATAACACACATAAATACACGAAAACATACTCGGAGGCTCTAAATAAAAATCTGCAAAAGCAACAGAGACCTTCAAAGCAGACATCCAAGCAAACTCCACACCCCATCACAAACCATGAAAAACATACTTCACATAATCAGAGTTCCATGCAATCACAGCCCTTAAGGCAAAATAACATACCCAACATACTAGTAATAGGTGACTCTATAGTCAGGCACACTGACGTCCCACTAACTAGGCTGGACAAGGAGAAGGTTACAGTTAGCTGCCTGTTGGCCGCCAGGATCTGCCACATAACACAAGCACTCAGGTCACTCCAGAACAAGTACAAATATGACTCTGTCATTGTCCATGATGGTGTAAATGACCTGAGACGTACCTCCCTGAACTACATAAAAAGAGATATCGAAGAGCTCTCTGATCAGTTAGCACAGGCCGGTATGACCCTGACCCTGAGTAGCATCCTGTCCTCACCAAGAATGATACCACAGTATAAAGAAAAAAATGATCAGTTTCAACAATTGGCTATGTTTCTGGTGCCATTCAAAGGGGATCCAGTTTCTGTCCACCTGGGATGACATGCTCAACAAGCCACATTGCTTTGCAAGAGATGGCTTGCACCTGTCACCCTTAGGCTTTTGAATATTGGTCAAGGCTCTTGCCACCCCCATAGTGCCTTTTTTAGGCAAGACTAAAAAGACAAACCCACCACCATAAATAGCACAAGTAACAAAAAACTGAGGGTAATGCTACTCAACGCCAGAAGTATAAACCTCAAAATGCACACACTCAAGGCACTCCTCAGTATGGAGAACATCGATGTATGTGCAGTAACAGAAACCTGGTTTAAGGCGCCAGAGAGCACCCCAGCACTACCAGGCTATAACTCATACCATACTTTTCGGCCACAGAACGCGAACCAAAACACAAAAGGCGGGGGAGTATCCATATTCATCAAGGATACCCACACCTCCAGGTTAGTGGTGCAGCACGATGCCTCAGAGATCATCCATGTGCAACTAACAATGGGCAAAACTGCAATTCAAATTGTAGCTAGCTACAGATCACCCACTATGACCCAGGACCCCCATTCCGCATTTATGGAGAAACTGGAAAATATGAAGGTCCTATCAAACCCCTAATATTGGATGATTTCAATTACCAAAACATTAACTGGGAGAACTACTCAAGTACTAACTTCCTTGCCCAATGCTTCCTAGAATTTATAAACTCGAACGCACTGGATAAACAGGTAAACACCCCTACCAGAGATGACAACATATTGGACCTGGTCATCACCAACATGGGCAACCAGTGTTCCACACCGGATGTCAACCCCTCGCTGGTAAGACCAGACCATAGACTAATCACTTTGGATATCCACATTCTGCCCCCACCCCCAATAAAGGAAACCACCATGAAAAACTTTTCAAAAGCAAACTTCACATTACTTAAGATCGAGGTGGAAAGTTTCACAGCCCCCATGCTAAAGAAAAACACTGTCCAAGCTGCTGAATCCTTTACAAATGCACTCTATGAGCACCTGCAGGAATGCATGGATCATGCTATCCCAAGCAAAACCAAGACTCACTACTCCAAGAAAAGGAAACCAGTCTGGTGGACCCATGCCATAAACAAGCTATACAATAGAAGGAGGAAACTAGTACAAAAAAGAGTAAAATCCCAAAAAGGAAAGACATCCCTGATCAGTATCAGCAAGAAACTACGATCCCTCATAAAATCATCCAAGTCTAGCTTCCAAAGAAAAATTGCCAAGGACTCCAAAGATAACCACAAAGCATTATTTAGCTATGTCAAAAACCCAAGTGGAAACTCTCAGATATGCTCTGAGTTAGTGCAGAATGGCACAAAATACAGTGAACCGAATGATATTGCCAACATTCTGGCAGACAGGTTTAGTGCAAACTTCACCTCCTAAAGGGCCCATAACCATATCGGAAGAATGTAGAGCCCCAACAATCACTGACACACAGATTAAAACAGCCCTATCCAAAGCCAAAAACAGCTTCAATGGAACCGGACAGTGTCCCAGGCTGTGTCTTACACGAGCTCCAAAATAAAATAACCCCTCACCTAAACACACTGTTCAAACTCAGCCTCTCTACTGGCTACGTACCCAAAGAGTGGCACACAGCAACAGGTATCATGCTCTACCAAGGTGGAGCCACAACAGACCTTGGGAACTATCGCCCTATAAGCCTAACTAGCTTGGTATGCAAGGCTATGGAGCACATCATCATCATGGAACTCATTAACAGAGACAATGGGAACCTCCAAATATTGGACCCTACCCAATTTGGCTTTGTTAAGGGCAGATCATGCCTCCTAAACCTAGTAGACTTCTTTCAGACAGTTACCAATGCTTTAAATGAGGGAAAGGAGGTCTACACAGCCTACCTAGACCTTGCAAAGGCTTTTGACACCATTCCCCATTATGGTATTATAGACAAGCTCACCAGCCTGAACATAAACCCCTACGTCACAAGATGAGTTGCCAATTGGCTCATGGATAGAACCTACACAGTAAGAGCTGCAGGCTCTAGGTTCGACTCTAAACTGGTTACATGTGGCATCCCCCAGGGCTCAGTCCTAGTACCCCTCCTGTTCGGTATATACTTCTCAGAGGTACAGGCAAGTATAGGAGGACTATGGCTGACCAAGTTCACAGACGACTGCAAACTAGGGGCCATAATTGACTCTTCAGCTGACACAGACATCCTCCAAAAGGGTCTCACTGAGATGGATACCTGGTGTCAAATTCATGGCCTCAAGCTAAATGCCAAAAGGTGCATAGTCATCCCCTATGGAAAAAAACACAAAGTACCCACGCACTACCACATAGGTGCTAGTCCCCTAAATGCAGAAAATGTAATAAGGGGTCTGGGGACCCAAGTAGATAGTAATCTTTCCTTTGATAATCATATTGCCAAGGTGGTTAGAAAACCCTTCTATGTGGCCCACCTAATCACAAAAGGGTTCACATCTAAAACAAAAGAGGTATATGTGCCCCTCTACTCATCACTCATCAGACCCATCATAGAATACAATGCCCCATTTGGGATGTACCTTACAAGACATCTGCAACAGCTGGAAAGACCAGAGAAGTACCTCACCAAAAGGATTACTGGCCTCAAACAGATGTCCTATGCAGACCAACTGAAGAAACTCCAGCTGTACTTGGTTGCATACTGCTTACTCAGAGGTAATTTCTGCCTGACACGCAAGGTCATGTCCAACCCAGAATTGATGGACATGATCCACCTAAAAAAAAAAAACAAATCCCCTAGAACCCCACGCTCTAGGGATCTAAACCTCACCACAAAAATAAATAGGGCATGCTGGAGGGAGAGATTCTGGTTCCAGAGACTCCCCATGCTTTGGAACAAGATTCCCATCTACATTAGGCAGAGCCCCTCACAAACACTCTTCAAGAGAAACCTTGACGAGTGGATGGGAAACAGAAAATTTACCCCGGGGATCACTGCAGTGGGCTTTGCTGGACAGAGGCACAGGGAAATAATCTAAGAGGCAGCAAAAGCCAACACATTCTGGCTAGGCTTATAAGTGCCCTCGGGCAGATAGCCTAGTACTTACCTATGAACCTATAAAAGTGTTTGTATTATTGTATCTGTTCTAATTTTCAAAAAAAAAATCCTATCTCTCTACTAGTTTCCCTTCTTTCTATAACCAGTAGAGTCTGGTTTTCAGATTTTGCTGAATTCTGGGCTGTTTTGCAGTTTCTGTGCATCCCAGACCTTACTAAGATAGAGGGAAGGTTCTCTGCTCATCAGTGAGAGTGGTGAGTTTTGAGCAGCCTATCTGTCACTGGAGGAGTGGTTTCAGCTCAGAATCTGTAGCTTTATTGGCCATTTTGGGCTATTTCTATCCCTTTCATGTTTCTGTTTGAAAACCCATGTTTGTGCAGTTTTTGTGCTTGTATTACCTCAGCAAGAGCCTGCCTGGGTGTCCTGCAGAGTTCTACAGCAGCAGAAGGAGAAAACAGAGACCTTGAGTGGATTAAGTACTTTTGTTTTTCCTTTTTACTGCTTATTTTTGCTATCCGCACTATTCTGAGCATTTGTTATTAACGTTGCTACTTATTGTGAACTGTTTTTTAATTCTGATACTGTTTGCACTTTAATTGATCATTTTTAAGTGTTTTATTCAACTGTTTAATTGCTGAGGGCTACACACTCAAGTGTGCTAGCCATTTTCTGACTAAAAAGTGTTTGTATTACTGTGTCTGTTCTAATTTTCGAAAAAAACAATAAAAACAAAACAATCAAATCTCTCTACTCATTTCCTTCCTTTCTATAACCAGTAGAGTCCGGTTTTCCGATTTTGCTGAATTCTGGGCTGTTTTGTAGTTTCTGTGTTGCCCAGACCTTACTAAGATAGAGGGAAGGTACTCTGCTCATCAGTGAGAGTGGTCAGTTTTGAGCAGCCTATCCATCACTGCAGGAGTGGTTTAAGCTCAGAATCTGTAGTTTTATTGGCCAGCTTGAGCTATTTCTATCCCTTTCATCTTTCTGTTTAAAAACCCATGTTTGTACACTTTTTGCCCTTGTATTACCTCAGCAAGAGCCTGCCTGGGTATTCTGCAGAGTTCTACAGCATCATAAGGGGAAAAGATAGACTGTGAGTAGATTAAGTACATTGTTATTCCTTTTTACTGCTTATTTTCACTAACCAAACTATTCTTAGTATTTGTGTATTAACTTTGCTACTTATTTTGAACTATTTTTTAATTCTGATACTGTTTGCACTTTGATCATTAAGTGTTTTTCAACTGTTTAATTGCTGAGGGCTACACACTCAAGTGTGCTAGCCATTTTCTGACTCAAACGTGGTTGTATTACTGTATCTGTTCTAATTTTTGAAAAAAAAAAATCCTGTCTCTCTACTTGTTTCCTTCCTTTCTATAACCAGTAGAGTCCTGTTTTCAGATTTTGCTGAATTCTGAGCTGTTTTGAAGTTTCTGTGTTGCCCAGACATACTAAGATAGAGGGAAGCTTTTCTGTTCATCAGTGAGAGTGGTGAGCTTTAAGCAGCCCTTCTGTCGCTGGAGGAGTGGTTTAAGCTCAGAATCTGTAGTTTTATTGGCCATTTTGGGTTATTTCTATTCTTTCATCTTTCTGTTTAAAAACCCGTGTTTGTGCGATTTTTGCACTTGTATTACTTCAGCAAGAGCCTGCCTGGGTTTCCTGCAGAGTTCTACAGCAGCAGAAGGAGAAAAGAGACTTTGAGTGGATTAAGTAGTTTGTTTTTCATTTTTACTGCTTATTTTCGCTAATCGCACTATTCCAAGCACTTTTGTATTAACATTGCTACTTATTTTGAACTGGTTTTAATTCTGATACCGTTTGCACTTTAATTGATCCTTTTTAAGTGTTTTTCATCTGTTTAATTGCTGAGGGCTACACACTCAAGTGTCCTAGCCATTTTACTGCCTCAAAAGAGTTTGTATTACTGTGTCTGTTCTAATTTTTGAAAAAAAAAAACAAACAAAAAAAAAATCCTATCTCTCTACTTGTTTCCCTCCTTTCTATAACCGGTAGAGTCTGGTTTTCAGATTTTGCTGAATTCTGGGCTGTTTTGTAGTTTCTGTGTTGCCCAGACCTTACTAATATAGAGGGAAGCTTCTCTGTTCATCAATGAGAGTGGTCAGTTTTGAGCAGCCTATCCATCACTGCAGGAGTGGTTTCACACCATACTAAGATAGAGGGAAGCTTCTCTGTTCATCAGTGAGAGTGGTGAGCTTTGAGCAGTGTATTTGTTGCTGGATGAGTGGTTTCAGCTCAAAATCTGTAGTTTTATTGGCTATTTTGGGCTACTTCTATCCCTTTTATCTTTCTGTTTAAAAACCTGTGTTTCCGTGGATTTGTGCTCCATGCAGCACCGCTTAACTACATTTAAACTATTCCAGGTGCCAGAAAGTCTGCCCTTCAGATTTTCCCTTAGAACTAGCCAGTTTTCTAGTTTTAGCATGCAAAACTGTTTCCTTGTGCTCAGCACTTGTCCAAAACTCGTTGCAAGCACTAAATAATCTACAAATTACTGCAGCACTCAACTTTCCTCACTTATCAAGAAGAAAACAATTTTAATACTTAAATTAATAAGCACTAACCAGGCATGTCTAAGGGTCAAATCCCAGTGCTTTCTCCTGTCCACCTGATGAATCTGGGCATCTTGGGTCAATGTAGCAATTTCCTCATGTACACTGACAACCATCTCCTCCTAACACCCAACACTACAACATGTGAGAGATGCACTTATATAGCCAAACTGGAAACCAAGCTCTCTCCAGCCAACACTAGACTAGACAGTGGTAAACACCACACGGCACTCACCACATAGTCCATCAAAACCTGCACCCCCCAAACCCACATATAGTAACACAAAATGCACACCTACATTCACTGAGGCTGTCAATAAAAATCTGCCCAAACAACAGAGACCTCCAAAGCTGAAACACAAGCAACACTACCCGAATGACACATAGCCCACAAAATCAGTGTGCCACTCAACCTCAGCCCATAAGGCAAAACAACGTACCTAACACACTAGTCATAAGCAACTCTATAGCCAGGCACACTGACGTCCCTCTCATCAGGCTAAACAAGGATAAAGTTAATATCAGCTGCCTGTCAGGTGCCAGAATCTACCATATAATGCACACACTCAGGTCACTCTACAACAAGTACAAATATGACTCTGTCATTGTCCATGTTGGAGTGAATGACCTGAGACGTACCTTCCTGGACTACATGAAAAGAGACATGGAGGAGCTCTCTGACCATGTGGCCCAGGCAGGTATGACACTAGCCCTGAGTAGCATCCTGCCATTGCCCAGAATGATACCACAGTACAAGGACAAAATGATTGACTTCAGCAATTGGCTAAACTTCTGGTGTCATTCTAAGGGGATCCAGTATCTGCTTTGTCAGAGATGGCCTGCACCTGTCGCCTCTGGGATTCTGGATACTGGCTAAGGTTCTTGCCATCCCTATAGTGCCCTTTTTACATCAAATACACCAGCATTATAGATACTAACAAGTGAAATCTAAGGGTAATGCTACTCAATGCTAGAAGCCTAAACCTCAAAATGCACTCACTCGAGGCACTCCATAAGATGGAGAACATCGGCATCTGTGCAGTGACAGAGACCTTGTTTAAGGCTCCAGAGAGCACCCCTGCATTACCAGGCTACATTTTTTACCACATCTTTCGGCCACCTAGCCTGGACCGAAACACTAAAGGAGGAGATGTGTCCATATTCATAAAGGATAGCCACACCTTCAGGCTAGTTGCCCAACATAATGCATCCGAAATTATCCAAGTACAATTAACACTGGGCAAGATTGCAATTCAGGTTGTAGCTTGTTATAGATCCCCTGCCATGCCCCAGGATGCCCACTCCATGTTTCTCGATATACTGGATAATATTAAGGTACTGCCCAATACCCTAACACTGGGAGATTTCAACTACCCCACCATCAACTGGGAAAACCACTCATGTACTGACTCATTTGCTCAATGTTTTCTGGAATGCATCAAGTCCAATGCCCTGGATCAACTTGTCCATACTCCACCAGGTGCAGCAACATCCTGGACCTTGTCATTACCAATATGGGTAACAGATGCTCCATGCCAGAGGTCAACTCCTCGCTGGTCAGATCCAACCACAAGCTAATCACCCTAGACATCCATATTCCACCCCCCCCCATTAACAAAACTACTGTAAAAAACTTCTCCAAAGCCAACTTCATGCTTCTTAAGACAAAAGTGGCTAACTTCATGACTCCCATACAGCGGAAAATAGAGGCATGACTGCTGAATCATATACAAATGCACTGTATAAGCACATACATGAGTGCATGGCCTGTGCCATCCCCAACAGAAGCAAGATGTTATCCTCCAAAAAAAGGAAGCTCATCTGGTGGTCCCCTGCCATAAACAAACTCTACAACAGAAGGAAGAAACTGTTGCAAAAAAAAGAGTAAAAGCCCACGATTGCAGAAACTCCCTGGTCAGCCTCAGTAAGAAGCTGAGATCCCTCATAAAATCCTCCAAAGCTAGTTATGAAAATAAAATCTCCATGGATTCTAAAGACAACCACAAAGCATTCTACAGCTATGTCAAGAATCTCAATGGCAACACTCAGATCTGCTCTGAGCTACAGCACAATGGCATTAGATTTACTGAATTAACTGATATTGCCAACATCCTGACAGATAGGTTCAGTGCAAACTTTACCCCCCCCCCATCGGAAGATCGCAAAGCCCATGTAATCACGGATGAACAACTAAAGACCGGACTCTCCAAAGCCAAGAACACAGCATCCATGGGACCAGACGACATCTCATGCTGTGTTTTGCATGAACTATAGAATGGACTGGCACCCCACTTAAGTACCATGTTCTACCATAGCCTCACTTCAGGCTTTGTGCCTATGGAATGGCACACAGCGATGGTTATCCCACTCCACAAAGGGGGTGCCACCACTGACCCGGGGAACTACCATCCCATTAGCCTGACGAGCCTGATCTGCAAGGCCATGAAACGCATCATCCTGGAGCTTAAAAACAAAAGACATGGGTAACCTCCAAACTCTGGAACCCTCTCAGTTTGGGTTTGTAAAAGGTAGATCATGCCTCCTAAACCTGATTGACTTCTTTGAAGCAGTCACCAGAGCCATAGAAGAGGGGAAGGTGGTGCACACAGCCTATATTGACCTCACCAGTTGTGCAATGATTAGATGACACAAGTACCTGGGATGAAGAGATTTGAGGGCTTCACTGATGTTATGTATTCTGCACCTGACAGGCAACTAACCATTACCTTATCTTTGCCTTTAGTTGAAATAAAGGGCAAAATATTATCACAAGGATAAAAATTCAAAGGGGGATATTCCAGGGTGATTTTTTGTCACTGTTGCTGTTTTGTCTTGCCCTTAACCCATTAACTCATTCAAGCCTAAAATACCTTTTTTATATACTTTCTGTTTTCACCCATACTCCTCTTCCTAGGTAGATCTCTACCACCCCTTCCTTTGCTCTCATATTACATACTCTACACATAGTACCTACCCACTCTCAAAGTTGCTACACTCATCCTAACTATATACTATCAGGACACCTACGCATTCCACAGGGTTATCTCTATACACTCCTACCGCTTCTGACAAACCAAACGTACTCCCAGAAAATAATCCTAACACTAGCATTCATCATCACAGCCCATCTAACCTCACCCTACTTGAACAACATTGTAATCCCCAACTTAAGTCACCACACCTCATCCTCACTTCCATCATTCATTAATTACCCCTTACTCTTCTCACCCTCACTCTTTAAGCACACCACCTATGACCAATACCCCTACAAACTCCTCCATTATCAAAGCAAATCTAGGGTATCCACACAATGTGACTTAGCCTTCTCCAAATACCTACAAACCAATAAACATTGCCTCTCACCTACTATGCAGTGGTGATATCAACCCCAACCCAGGTCCAATAACAATTCTTACAAATCACCAGAATCAGCCTAGAAGCAATACTAGCCTATTTAAGAGAAAATCCGATATTCTAATAATAAATCATAACATAAGAAGCATCCTTAACAAAATCACTGAGCTCCATGCAACCATACATTATACTTACCTGACATCATCTTCCTCACAGAAACATGGCTTAAACCACACATTAAAAATGAAGAAGTACTTCCCCCTGGTTATAGTGTACTACAAAAAGACCGTACAGCTAAAAGAGGAGGTGGAGTCACTCTCCTATATCAGAGCAACATCAGTGTTTAACTATTTAACACAGAAATCCCTGTATTTAATAATGCAGAGATCCTACTTGCTAAGGTAAGACTAAATGAACAAAACAGCTAAATACCTTAGGATCATATATCCCTTCAGGAGATAACATCAAAACCTAGAATCTCTTCTCCAATAGACATCAGAAACCCTCCTCCATGAAACTATTATACAAGGTGACTTCAATATTGACTGGACCTCACTTAAATCACCCCACCCCTCAAATCATATTAACCTTTACGGATTCTCACAGCTTATACAAACCCCTACTAGGAAGACAAAACCTCAAAAAAATAATCAATACTAGACTGGATTCTCACCAATCGCCCATCTTCCACCCATAATTTTGGTACACTACCGGACATTCTAAGCGACCAACTCCCAACCTTCTTCATCAGAGACAATCTAAACTCACTAGAACTAGCTCTCTTAAACACATCAGATACACTAAAAACTTCAGGGCTGATGATCTTAATAGAGCCCTTAAACACTCCAACTGGTCTCCTCTTTTAACACTTCCTTTAGATGAAGCATTTGAATATTTCAACACTATCTTCTAAGGCCTTCTCAACCAACTTGCTCCACCAGGACAGATCTGCACTAAAACCATATATGCCCCAAGAGCACTAGGCAACTTATGAAACAAAGGGACAAAGCATGGGACACCTGGTGCAAAAACAAAACTACTCCTAATAGGCAAACATTATTACAACTGAGAAACACAGTAAAAAGGTAAATCAGACTAGATAAACAAAAATTCTATAGTGAAATTCAAAATAAGCATACTACCAACCCATGAAATTTCTGGGCCACTATAAACAGTATTCTTCAACCAGGTAAATCACCAACTCCTCATCCAAACATAGACACCACCTCTATAAACACAGTCACCCAATTCAATGAGTTCTTTACAACTCTATATTAAAGCTGTCAACAGACCCACACTCCTCAACCCCCACTATACTATACAACCCATCAAATAACGTTAACTCTTTCACCCTTCAACCTGTACCAACTTACACAATCTATAGAGACCTAACCAAACTTAAACCCACCACTTTAGCAGTAGACAAACTATCTGCCAAATTCCTACACATAGCCGCTAAAGACATTCCCTACCCAGCCTCTATAATCATTAACAGATCAATCTTAGAACAAAAGGTGCCACTTCTCTGGAAAATATCCTAAATTATACCAGTTGACAAAAGAGGAAACTCCACTGACCTAACAAACTACTGCCCTATAGCTATACTTTCCCCACTGGCTAAAATAATGGAAAAATGTATCCACACCCAGGTCCTAACATATCTCATCTCCAACAATCTTCTTGCCAAAACGCAAGACAGATTCCACCCCAACCATAGCAATACCACTGCACTCCCATTTTAGCAACCTAGTAAATATGCAATGCATCAATGGCCAACTAGTGTCTGCAGTTTTTCTTGACTATCAAAGGCAATTGATACAGTCTCCCATATAAAGCTAATAACATCACTCTCAAAATTAAAACTACCTACCTCCACTCTATTATGGTTTCAGGACTATCTCTCCCAATGCCAACAAGCTGTTCAGTGGAAAAACTCCTTTCCTTCCCTACTTCCGGTAAACCTAGGAGTGCCCCAAGGATCAATCCTAGGACCCCTACGTTTCACTATATTTACAAATAATCTTCACAAAGCCACCCCTCTAGCAAACCTGGTTCAATACGCTGATGACTCCACCTTAATCTGCTCTACCCCCACCCTCCAACAACTTCAAATCAAGACCCAGGAAGCCTTTACATCCATCGAAACCTGGTTAACAAATTCCTAGCTAATACTAAATCCTCAAAAGACCCACCTTATGCTCTTTCATCCTTCCAAAGCAGCAGCACCTACTCCCCCATTCTCTATTTCTGCATTAGATAATACCCCTATCTCTCGTCACACTTAACAAATTACTAGGGTTCATTATTTACAATAATATTAAATTTGACAAACACATAGCTCATACAATAACCAAAATCAACAAAAAATTAGGTACTCTTTACAGATGTAAAAACCTCCAAACCAGCGACAGTAAAGTTACCCTAGCTTGTACCCACATTCTCTCTACCTTACTGTAGGCTTCTACTGTTCTAATTAATCTAAACAAGAGTGATTTAAACAAGCTATCAGTATGCTACAACAAAATATCAAAATTCACCACAAACTCCTCCTACTGCACCCACCACTATCAGGCCCTTAAACAGCTTTCCTGGCTTGAACTTCCTAACACCTTAGCTCTAAATCAACTTCTTAGTTCACCAAATACTGTTCCAACCTGAAAAAAACTCCAGCCTTACAAGACCTGACCATCCTCTACTCCAATAACCGAGAACTTAGATCCACTAACAAGGCACTAATCACAATCTCCATAAGCCATTACAGCTCTGGTGACTCCCTGTATTCTAGCAACATTGCCAAGACTTGGAACTCCCTACCACTACAAATCAGGTTACAACCTAATAAAACCATATTTAAAAAACAGCTTATTTCCCACCTAAACAACTTCTGGACATAGAACAGCCTAGCACCTGGCTGACATAGTCTAACTCCTTTCCCCTACCCACTATCCAACCACTTTAAATCTCCCACAGATGCACTATATATTATCACACGTTACTTGCAACTGCCTAGCACCTGGCTGACATATTCTAACTCCTTTCGCCTACCTACTATCCAACCTCCTCTTTAAAACTCCCACAGATGCAGTATATATTATCATTAGCATGCCACAGTGGTACGGCGGTAGCATTGCTACCTCACAGCAAGAGGTTCTCCCATTCGATTCTCGGCTGGGATTGGGAGTGCCTTCTGTGTGGAGTCTGCATGTCCTCCCCGTGGTTGGATAATGTTGGAAAGACATGTGTGCGTAAATGGGTGTGCCTTCGTTGAAGGTTGGGCATCGAGCTGGCACTACGGCATTTCATAAAAATCTACTGCCAATCATTAGCGGACCGGAGTTCCGCTGTGGCGACCCCTTACCGGGAAAAGCCGAAAGACAAACAGTAACAGCTTGTAACTGCCTAGCACCTGGCTGACATATTATAACTTCTTTCCCCTACCCACTATCCAACCTCTTTAAAATTCCCACAGATGCACCATATATTATCACACGTTACTTACTAACTCACTACCGCCTACTCCCCACTGTCCTATCTATACCCACTAACTCTCCCCTAGACTAACTTGAAAAACTTTCCCTTAAAATGTCAATGCAGCTCATATGAACTTGTCTATATTCTCTTCCTTTTTTAGTTTTTCATTTCTTGTCTTATCTTCAGTACATCATCAAGATTATCTCTACTAAACATACTGTATGAACAACAATCAAATGTTACTACCTACTATACTTTTAACTGTATGCCTAAACCACTATGCTTATGTAAATATCTTATGCAATCATATGTTATTGTCTGCTATATTTTTATAACTGAAAGTGTGAATATCTTATGTATAGTATACTAGCAATTGTTCTGTAGCTCTGTCCAGTTGGACCTTCCCAGTAAACAAATGTAAAATAAAATAAATAAATAAATAAATAAATAAATAAATAAATACTGCCTAATGGCATCCAGAACATTTTTGGGTCTGGCTTCTTTAAGTGATTTAGATAATAATAGATAGCATTAGAAAGGGCAAGGATTTATTAACAAAACAACACTATGATTGTTAGTCTAGGACAGGGGTCTGCAACCTTCACTATCCAAAGAGCCATTTTTGACCCCTCTCCCACCAAATTAAATTCATCAGGAGCCACAACATCAATTTGACCCCTAAAATAAAGATAACAGAGCATATAAAGTTTTATATATAGTTACACTAAATATAAAAGAACTAAGTTTATAAGAACAATATCAAAAATCCGTCCCTAATTTTGTTCCTGTGTTGGGATTGCTTGATATCTCTCTCTCTCTCTCTCTCTCTCTCTCTCTCAGTGTGTGTGTGTGTGTGTGTGTGGGGGGGGGGGAGTGTGTGGGTGCATGTGTGTAAAATACTTGTTAACAGAAACCATGTTATTCTAGCAAGTTTCTAGGTTTATGAGAGCAATATTTAAAGTCAGTCCCTATTTTTGTTTCTTTGTTCCCCTTTATTTGTGGCACTGTCCAGAATTCTTGTGGTAAGAGTTTGAGAGATAAGAGAGGTACAGAAACCTTTCAGGAGATGCTACTGCTGCCAGGGGATTGCTCGATTGCTCTCAGTGTGTGTGGAATGCATGGCAACAGAAACAGTGTATCCTAGCAAGTTTATAAGAGCAATATGTAATATCTGTCACTCGATCACTCTCAGTGTGTGTGCGCGTGTGTGTGTGTGTGTGTGTGTGTGTGTGTGTGTGTGTGTGTGTGTGTGTACAAGACTGTAGCACAAGATGTGCATGTTTGTGTTTGTGTTGTGCGGTAAAGTGGCCATCAATTTTCAGAGCTATAGGGAGCCACTACAGAGGGGTGGAAGAGCCACATGTGGCTCCAGACCCGCAGGTTGCAGACCCCTGGTCTAGGATGTCCTTCAGTTGAAAAATGTATCTTTGTTTGCCACTTATTGTTCATATTTTCATAACTGAGACACCTACCTACATGTTACTGAGATGTATGGTATGAAACACCAATGTGGAGAAACCAGTCAATTTATTTCCATTTGTTAACTGGGAAGTGTCCAGTATCACAATATGCTGGAACTATTGCTATTTGTTTGCTAGTATTTTTGAATATGAACAACATTTCCAAATGTTCTTAATACTTCAAAAATTAAGTGACCTACAAACTGTTGAATGATAGTAAATGCAACCTTAGATATTGTTCAATAAAACTGTCATTTAATATTTGCACTGTAAGTTGCACACCTTGAGAAATATCCAGTATTACTTTTTTGCTAATTATACAATTAACCATATCTTGTCCCATATTTATGTAAATATCTCAATAAACATGCACTTTTAGAGGAATTTGTTGCTGTCAATAAAAGCTTATGTCTGGTTATCCATAATGTTTTAACAATATATGTCTAGGTTGCGCAGTTTTTAAGATATGAAAATGTGTTTGCGGAAGTTTTCAAAAATATAATTTGGGGTTGTGTGCACTAAAATGTATTACAGTACTGATGGACACGTCTTGGAATGCCTTGACTATTATCACTGTAAAGAATACGTCTTACTAATAGCAATGCTATTTGTACAGTTTTAATTATTTTTACTGTTCACAAAATATTTACATTTGTTTAGCATGTATTTTAAGTTACTTTTTCAGGAAAATGCTCTGGAATGCAATATGTGTCTAGGCTTCTAGAGATGAGATATTCCACACTTCATAGATGTTAATGAGTTAAACTGTTTACTTAATAGACTAGGCCACGGTTAAAGCTTAACTTCTAGAACCCAGCCTTGTTCAAAGGCATCTCATCTAGTTTTTGTAGATGATTTAAGATTGTGTAGTTCATTGGACAAGGATCAAGAAACACAAATGCAAATGGTTAAAACTTTCTCAGATGATACAAGAATGACATTTGGTCCTGATAAATATGTAAAAGCAGCATTTATCTCAGGAAAGCTGCAGCACTGAGAAAATATCAACTTGGGACAAAAATGTGATACAAAGGAACTTGAACAGAAAAATTAATTGGAAATAGATGAAAAATCAACAATAAAACACAAATAATGAGAACAAAGCTTAGTAAGTAATACTTCAGAAGGCTAAAGCTGATACTGAAAACTACCTTGACATCTAGAAATAAAGTCCAAGTTATAAATCAATTTGCTGCTTCTGCTCTGACTTGCAGCTTTGGTGTAACTTGACTATCTCCAAACAGCACTGAAGTAGCTGGATAAGCAAAGAAAAAGTGTCATGCTTATCAAGTGATATTTAAAAAACAGTGAATATCAAGATTTTATATATATATATATATATATATATATATATATATATATATATATATATATATATCTGTGTGTGTTTCTGTATATATATATATATATATATATATATATATATATATATATATATATACACACACACATCACATACATAAAATCCAAAAAAGGGAAAAAAAACTCAGTGGACCAAGTCCCAGGAAGATTTATTAAAATTATAAGTAAAACGTACACATTAACTCTAACTCATCACTGCGTTTTCATTTAAAACACTACATCAGATGTGAAACACTGTGGATCTGGACAACAAATAATATATACCTACATACATAATTAATTAATTAACCGATCACTAAATAAACCTAGTTAACATTAGTTAACATTTAAATATCAAATGGAAGAGCTTGTTAAATTTATTTTTAGTTTTTTATTTAACATTTGTTTACTGGGAAAGTCCGACTTGGAACAAAGCCAATTTTCAGCAGAGACCTGTGGAGAAATGCTCCAAATGCATGTCTTTGTGATGTGGGAGAAAACCGGTGCACCCAGAGGAAACCCACACAGATGCAGAGAGGACATGCAGACTCTGGATAGAAAGCACCCCAGCTGAGAATCAAACCAAAGAACCTCTTGTTGCGAGGCGACAACGCTACTACTGCACCACTGTGCCTTCCTACATAAATATTAAAATTACCTAAACATTCATTCAAACCACCATTTTAATAAACTATTATTGAAAAACTGTTATTAAAAAAACTTCTTCATGGGTGCTTGTGTGTGTGTATATATATATATATATATATATATATATATATATATATATATATATATATATATGTGTGTGTGTGTATGGGTCTACTTCACATAATCGAACATCCAAATGTTCGACTTTCATATCGCCAAGATCCTCCCCCCACTATTTAAATACAACAACTCCGAGATTGCACTACGTTGGAGTAAAGGGAAATCTTCCCATTCCGCACTCTATGGAGATCCCCATTCAGACCATTCAAACTTTTAAAAGTTCGATCATATCGTCTCGGCCACATGAAAGTCGAGCTTTTAAAAGTTCGACTCTGTATATATATATATATATATATATATATATATATATATATATATATATATATATATATATATATCCCTTAGTCTAAAGGAGGTGTGGGCCATCCTCAAATCTTCTGCATGTATAGATCTGCAGTTGTTGGTCTGTATTCATATTTGATGACCATATCTGATCCAAACATAGTAAAAATTCTAATGTATGAAGAGAAAAATTTTACATTGACATTTTTCCTTAGTTTAACAGAAGCATTGCAGAAAAGAGTGGGAATAGAAATCAAACAGTACTAAATGAGAATCAAGCAGCAACTGTAAGTGCCAACAAAGGAAAAAACAAAAAAACAAAATAAAGAATATAAAGAAAAGGACCAGAAAAAAGGAAAGAAAACTGGAAAACCCAAAAGTACAGTGGCATGGACAGAGAACTCCTTGAAGAACCACATGTTCACCAAGATTTGATAAAGGAATGTTTAAGGAGATAAGAATTTAAACCAAAAGATTTAAAATAAAAATGAAAATAAATAAATAAAAGATGAAAGGCTGTAATGGCATCCCAAGACAGTAAGCTACCACAAGTTATTTTATGAAGTCTATAGGAAAAGGAGAAACAGACAAATGCAAATAATGTAAACCAGAACTGGAAACATTTGTACCTGTTGTTGCTGGCTGTGATACACTCATGGCTGAGGATCTGTATATGGCAAGGCACAAAAATATATCAAGACTGTTGCAGTAGATATTGTGCATATAGTATACAATTAGCTGAGAAGCACTGGAAACATCAACCACAAGAGATTATCGGCAGTGATGAAGTTTGCATCACATGGGATCACTCATTATCGAAAACCAGATGTAATAGTTCAAGAAAAGGACAAAAGCAGCATTAATCACTGAAATAGCTAAACCTCAGTGATTATAATTATGTCTTACATACTGAGAGACACAAAATTATAAAATACAATGATATTGCAGCAGAAATTAGAGCAATGTGGAAGAAAGAGATGCAACAGTTCCAATACTGGTAGGAGCAAAAGACTAATAAAAAAATAATTTTTAAGCGTACTTAAATATGCCACCAGTACATGTAACTGCAGAAAGAAGCAGTTCTCGGTATATTGCAGATGCTAAGAACAGCACTCTTGGCAAACATCAAAGAGTGAAGCAACACTAATTTTATAATCTTTAATCATACCCTGAGTCAACAGTGGGATCATTCCTGTCACAATATTAGAAACATAAAGCATATCGAGAAACTAAATAGAGAAGAATATAGGAATATAGAAACAAAGGAATGATATTAGGCAAGCAATCACAGGGACTGTAAGATGCTCATCCATATACACCTTTAAGCAGAAAAACTTAAAAGCTCTAGCCACCCTTGCCAAGCACTTAATAATGGCTTCTTCCCAAAATGAGCAGGCCTTACATGATAAGCCTGGTATAAAATTGTCTTTCCATCCAGTCATCAAGATTAGAATTAAAGGTAGCCAAAGTATTATTTTTTTACCTATAGTGGCAACTTATGCCATTGGCTGGGAATAGGCTGTCTTAGGCACCTATGCCTCCAGTAAGCCGTGTTATATTGTGGTGCAGATTTAACTCCCTATTGTAGATATTTGTAGAGGTACTGGTTTTGCTAAGAAATAGGAGGTCAGGAGGAAATCCATAATGGCTGCGCATTGAATAACACCTTAATTCCAGCTCTTGCAGTGGGAAAACAAAAACTCAAGAGAAACCCAGTAGTCTTTTGCATTTATGGGTAAATTTCAGTAACTGGCTAGTAAATGCACTGCCTGGTTGCCAAGAAAAAAAGAAATACAAAATCAGCTACAAAAGGTGGAGAAAAAATACTGACAGGGAAAAGTTCTGCAGCTGTTCAGCAAAACGCAGTGCAACCTCCCGTCATGACTTCCAATAATCTCAAGGAAGATATAAAACAACTGCACACAGACCTGGTTAAAATAAATTAAACACTAATGGAGTATATTAACTCAAACAAAAAAGGCTGGAAAATGAAAGAAGCTTTTAACAAGTATTCAGATGAGGTGATAAAACTACAAAAATCAGATGTTGAAATGAAGAAAAGGCTGGCTGAATATGAGAACGCTGAAGAAGAGATGTTTCAAAAAATAACAGAATTAGAGAAAAGAGCATGTATGGAAAACCTGATATTTTCAGCTGTATCAGAGAACTTGGAAAAAACAGACTGCATTCATTTTATGAAAGCACAAACAAGCAACTGGACTGGTATTCCACAGCAGGAGTTGTTAGTTGAAAGGGCATATTGTGTGCATGCTCGAAACCTGGCTATGAGAAAGCAACTTAGACCTTTAATAGTAAAGATGCAATCCTACCAGTAGAAGGAGTTGGTTCTGACAAAACTGTGGCAGAAGGACAAAGTACTAAAAGTGCGAGACAGCAGAGTGTTTGTGCAAAATGATTATTCAATGTACACCAGGTGGGAAAGGAGTACATTTATTCCACTATTCAGAATGTTGAGAAGAAGGCATAAGATTCTAACTGCTGTAACCAGCTATCTTAAAACTATTCTTCCCTGGAGGGATAAAATCATTTTTTGATGAAGTACATGCTAAGAAGGAAATACAAAAGTCTAACCAACAAAAACAACTGAGCTGAGAAACAGAAGGAGATTCTGCTTCTTGTTCTTCTGGTAATAAAGACAACAGAGAGACTGTACCAGTGAAACCTTTTCCAATGTTTCAATGGAAAATGCTGGGGAGAAGGAATGGAGCATGATATCTGACTAGAAGAATCGAGAGTACATTGGAAATTAAGCAGAGACAGGATCTGGGAGATGGACATGAACAGTAAAAAAATAGTAACTTAATCTGGGATTCCAATGTAATAATTATATTTTTAAAGTATGCCAGAACAAGAAAATCTGGAAATGTTGGCCTTTTTAGAATTTGTTGGATTTGTGGGGGACTCTAAAGCATATGCCATACTTCATGTTATTAATGTTCGGAAAAATATTGAATATTATGAGGTTTTTTTCCTAGCAAATAAATATATGCTTAGTAGCAATTCTGAATATAGTCCTCATGCCTCCATGGAGACAGTCTGATAAAGAGAACTTGTCTGTCTGTCTGGTTCTCATGTCCCCACGGAGGCAATCTGCTAAAGAGAAATTGGCTACAATCTGATAAAGAGAAATTGGCTACAGTTTGATGGAGAGTGACTGGCTGGAAAAAAGAGAAATTGGCTCGTAGACAATGTTCTCTGAAAGTATTAAGGTGTAGTCCCAGCTGGGAGAGCTAAAAAGATACCGGATCGGTCGAGGCCCAGATTAACAACGACCGCCACCAGTACTGTTAGCCAACAGGATGCTGGCAGAAATTGGGTTACTGTTGGCTGAAGGAGGAGAAGGAGAAAAAGAGGGGGAAGACATGGCCGAATGAAGGAAGAGAGGAGAAAGGTTAGGAGTGTGGTAGTGAGGGTAGGAACTTTGAATGTTGGCAGTATGACTGGTATAGGGAGAGAGCTAGTTGATATGATGAACAGAAGGAAGGTTGATATATTGTGTGTGCAAGAGACCAGGTGGAAGGGACGTAAGGCCAGGTATATTGGAGGTGGGTACAAATTGTTCTATCATGGTGTGGATGGGAGGAGAAATAGGGTAGGGGTTATCCTGAAGGAACAGTATGCCAAGAGTGTTTTGGAGGAGAAAAGAGTGTTAGACAGAGTGATATTTATGAAGCTGGAAATTGATGGTGTAATGATGAATGCTGTTAGTGCATATGCTCTGCAAGTTGGGTGTACGATGGATGAGAAAGGAAACATTTGGAGTGAGTTGGATGACGTGGTGATGACTGTACCCAAGGGTGAGAGAGTGGAGATTCGAGCAGATTTCAATGAGCATGTTGGTGAAGGGAACAGAGGGGATGAGGATGTGAAGGGTATGTATGGTGTTAAGGAAAGGAATGCAGAAGGTCAGATGGTAGTGGATTTTGCAAAAAGGATGGACATGGCTGTGGTGAATACGTATTTTAACAAGAGGGAGGAGCATAGGGTGACATACAAGAGTGGAGGGAGATGCACACAGGTGGATTATATCCTATGCAGGAAGGCCAGTTTGAAGGAGATTGGAGACTGTAAAGTGGTGATGGGGAAAAGTGTAGTTAGGCAGCATAGAATGGTGGTCTGTAGAATTAAGTCGGTGATTAAGAAGAGGAGGAGGAGAGTGTGAGGAGAACACCAAGTATCAAATGGTGGAAACTGAAAAAGGGTGATTGTGAGGTAGAGTTCAGAGAAGAGTTAAGACAGGCATTGGGTTGCAGTGATGAGTTACCAAACAGCTGGGTAACTACAGCAGAGATAGTAAGGGAGATTGCTAGAAAGGAGCTTGGTGTGACATTTGGACAGAGGAAGGAGGACAAGGAGACCTGGTGGTGGAATGAGTAAGTACCGGAGAGTATGCAGAGAAAGAGGTTGGTGAAGAAGAAGTGGGATTGTCAGAGAGATGAAGAAAGTATACAAGAGTATACGGAGATGAAGTGCATTGCAAAGAGAGAGGTGGCAAAGGCTAAGGATATGGCATATGGAGAGTTGTATGAAAGGATGGACACTAAAGAGGGAGAAAAGGACCTGTACCGATTGGCTAGACAGAGGGACCGAGTTGGGAAAGATGTGCAGCAGGTCAGGGTGATAAAGGATAATGAGGGAAACATACTCACAAGCAAGGAGAGTGTGTTGAGCAGATGGAAAAAGTACTTTGAGGGGCTAATGAATGAAGAGAATTCGAGAGATAAGGTTGGATGATGTGGGGATAGTGAATCAAGAAGTGCAACGGATTAGCAAGGAGGAAGTAAGGATAGGAACGAAGAGGACAAAGAAAGGAAAGGCTGTTGGTCCAGATGACATACCTGTGGAAGCTTGGAGGTGTTTAGGAGAAATGGCAGTGGAATTTATAACCAGATTGTTTAATGAAATCTTAGAAAGTGAGAGGATGCCTGAGGAGTGGAGGAAAAAGTGTTTTGATACCAATTAATAAGAATAAGGGTGATGTGCACAGCTGTAGTACCTACAGAGGGATAAAACTAATCAGTCACAGCATGAAATTATGGGAAAGAGTAGTAGAAGCTAGGTTAAGAAGGGAGGTGATGATTATTGATCAGCCATATGGTTTCATGCTAGGAAAGAGCACTACATATGCGATGTTTGCTCTGAGAGTGTTGATGGAGAAGTACAGAGAAGGTCAGAAGGAGTTGCATTGTGTCTTTGTGGACTTAGAGAAAGCATATGACAAGGTGCCTAGAGAGGAGTTGTGGCATTGTATGAGGAAGTTGGGAGTGGCAGAGAAGTATGTAAGAGTGGTACAGGATATGTACGAGGGTAGTGTGACAGCGGTGAGATCTGCATTGGGAGTGACAGATGCATTTAAGGTGAAGATGGTATTACATCAAGAATTAGCTCTGAGACCTTTCTTATTTGCAGTGGTGATGTACAGGTTGACAGACAAGATCAGACAGGAGCCCCCGTGGACTATGATGTTTGCAGATGACATTGTGATATGTAGTGAGAGTAGGGAACAGGTTGAGGAGACCCTGGAGAGGTGGAGATATGCTCTAGAGGGGAGAGGAATGAAGGTCAGCAGGACTAAGACAAAATATATGTGTGTGAATGAGATGAAGACTAGAGGAATGGTGAGGATGCAGGGAGTAGAGTTGGCGAAGGTGGATGAGTTTAAATACTTGGGATCAACAGTTCAGAGTAATGGCGAGTGTGGAAGAGAGATGAGGAAGAGAGTACAGGCAGGGTAGAGTGGGTTGAGAAGAGAGTCAGGAGTGATTTATGACAGATGAGTACCAGTAAGAGTGAAAGGGAAGGTCTACAAGAGGGTAGTGAGACCAGCTATGTTATATGGGTTGGAGACAGTGGCATTGACAAAAAGGCAGGAGTCAGAGCTGGATGTGGCAGAGTTAAAGATGTTAAGATTTGCACTGGGTGTAATGAAGGTAGACAGGATTAGGAATAAGTATATTACAGGGTCAGCCCAGGTTGGGCGGTTTGGAGACAAAGCCAGAGAGACGATATTGCATTGGTTTGGACATGTGCTGAGGAGGGATGCTGGGTATATTGGGAAAAGGATGCTAAGGATGAAGCTGCAATGTAATAGGAAAAGAGGAAAGCCTAAGATAAGGTTTATGGATGTGGTGAGAGAGGACATGCAGGTGGTTGGTGTGACAGAGCAAGATGCAGATGACAGGAAGAAATGGAAAAAAAAAAAGTTATGTCTTACCATAATGTTTTATCTGTGTTGTTTCATCTTCGTTTATTCATTACTGTTGGGATTTGGTTCTGATCTCAGAACTGAGCTGACCTTTTTCCAAGCTCACGTCAGCCACAAACCTCCCGAGCTACGATTTTACACATCATGCCATTATCCGTTACTTCAGATCTAGTTTGCAAGCTGGAAAAGTGAAGCCGAGGCTACCTCTGGTCAGACATGACCTAACAACTGGAAAGAAGGACAAATGAGATCCACAAGAAGCCTATGGAGGGGGAAGGCAGGTGGGGCATAATGAATAAATGAAGATGAAACAACACAGATGGAACATTATGCTAAGACATAACTTCTTTATCTGATGTTGTTAATCTTAGTTTATTCCTTACTGTTGGGACAGAGTCCCCAGCTATCTTGTTCCCTGGGCGGCTCTATGGAAGGACATTCCAGAGCACCATAGAACCAAAGGAACCTCTGCCTCTGGAGGCCAAGTCCTATTTGTAATGAGCAATGAAGGTATGAGGCTTAGCCCAGGTTGCAGCTGCACAAATGTCATTCAAAGATGTTTAGCATGGAAGGCTACAGACGTTGACACTGATCTTGTAGAGTGGGCCTTTACTCTGCCAGGTAACGGAATACCATTCTTGCCGTAAATGAAAGTAGTACAATTTCTCAACCAAGTGGTTAAAGTAACTTTAGAAACTGGCAACCTAATCTGGATTCAGAAAAGGCCAAAAACAGCTGATCAGATTTTCTATTAGATTTAGTCCTGTCTAGGTAAAAATGAATTTGTCTATGTACATCCAAGGTATGCAGGCAATATTCCCCTCTGTTAGAGTGATTAGAGAAGAACACTGGCATATCAATAGTCTGATTGATAGATAACTCAAACGATCTTGGGCAAGAATGTCGAATTGGTCCTTAATGAAACTCTGTCCTTGTGAAAGATGAGGTAGGGGGTTTGATAGACAAGGCATGTAATTCAGAAATAAGTCTGGCAGAAGTAATAGCAACTAAGAACAATGTTTTCCATGACAGGTACTTTAGATCACAGGAAGATGCGGGCTCAAAAGGAGAAGTTGTCAACCCTTGAAGGATTAAGGCCTTCAGAAAGGCCTTACAAAGTGTCATTAAAGAAGAGCCCTAGAAGCCATTATGAAAATTAGAAAATGCAGCCAAATTAACACGAACTGTGGAGCCGCTATCCCTGATTTAAAAAGGTCTGAAAGATATTCTAGCACAATAGAAACAGGGGCTGTAAAAGGGTCCATTTGTTTATCTTGTAGCCAGAGAGAAAACCTCTTCCATTTGCTGCGGTAGAGTAGTCTGGTCGATGACCTATGAGAGACAATCAGAATGTCACTCACAGGGAAAGGTAGGTCATACTGCCTGGCAATCATTGGAAGTAGAGAAACCAAGCTGTCAGTTTCAGGCTGGATAGGTTTGGATGGACCAGATTCTGTGGGTGAGAGATCAATTCTGAAGTTGGATTGAGAATCCATGGTTGATCTAGCAGATGAGGCCACAGGAAGGGAAACCAAACTTGTTGAGGCCAATATGGAGCAATGAGGATCACTTTGCTCTTCAACTGATGTGCTTTCTTGAGGAATAGGGGAATAAAGGGTATTGGAGGATAGGCATATGGAAGAACCAAGGGCCAATCATGGACTAGAGCATCTCCCGGTGACTGTCCCCGAGGGGGATCAGAGCAAAGTAGTTGCTTCACTTGTGATTGGACAAGGACACAAATAGGTCACAACAAGGCTGGTCCCAGTGGTTGGAAATCTTCGCCGCCACTAGGGGATTGAGAGACCACTCATGAGGCTGTAGAATGCATCTGCTCAACTTGTCCGTTATCACATTGGAGCTCCCAGAAATGTGCATCACTATCAGAAAATGGTTGGAGGCTATTGCCCATTGCCATATTCTCATGGCCTCTCGACAGAGTGGGTATGACCTGGGTCCCCCTTATTTGTTGATGTACCAGACTACTGCCATGTTGTCTGATTGAATTGCAGTAGTCCCTGATAGAAGGATCGATTGGAATGCTTGCAATGCTAGTAGCGCAGCCCCAATTCTAGGACATTGATATGCAGATGGGCCTCCATCTGTGACCAAGTGCCTTGGACTGTCTTTCCCCGAAACAACCCCCCCCCCCACCCTATCAGGGAGGCATCTGTGGCCACTGTGGAGTTGGGCTGATGAGGGTTGAAGGGGCGAGACCACTGGTGAGGGTTGCTTAACATCCACCAGAGCAAGTCCTGTTTGCAACTCTTGGTTATTTGAATCGGAAAAGATAAAAGGTGCTGGGATGGGTACCACTGTATAAGAAGCAACCACTGAAGAAGCCTCATGTGTAGCCTTGCTAGAGGGACTATGGTGATGGAGGCTGCCATCAATCCAGGCAGTTGAAAAACAGATAGAGCTGAGGCTAGATTTTGTGAAAGTATAGCCTGAACTTGTTCTTTGATCCTCTGAATTCTGTGATCTGGTAGAGAGGCTGTACAAGTCATTGTGTCCAAAATCCCTCCAATGTACTCTAATGACTGACTCAGAGTAAGGTTTGACTTCCTCCATTTTATCGATATTCCAAGATGCTGTGCAGTGTTTAGAGTGTAAGTCAAGGCCTGATCCTGTAGACGTCTTGTTGGGGCAGTAATGAACCAGTCATCTAGGTAGGGAAACACCTGGAATCCTTGAAGCCGCAGGTGAGTTGTGACTACTGCCATACACTTTGTGAGCACTCTGGGGGGCTGTAGAGAGTCTGAAGGGCAGTACACGAAATTGGTAATGACTGGCTTCTGCCCAGAAGTGAAGATATCTTCTTGAGCGCCTTTCCACCTTTATGTGGTAGTACACATCTTGAAGATCTATGGAGCACATCCAATCATTTTTTTCCAGAAGTGGAAGTATAGACTGAACCATGACCATCCGGTATTTTTCTGTCTTTACAAATTTGTTTAGTGTGCTGAGATCCAGAATTGGTCGCCAGTCACTTGTCTTTTTTGGCACCAAAAAGAATCTTGAGTAGAAGTCGGATCCTGTCTGGTCTGGGAGGACTGTTTGTATGACTCTTTTTTGAAGCAGCATTGATATCTCTAAAGCTGCGGCTTCCCTTTGAGTGGGTTGCACATTGGGTAAGTTTCTGGGTAAGGTAGGAGTGAATAAGAAGGAAATATGGTATCCTCTGGTGATGATCCTTTGTACCTTAGCATCTGTGGTTATGGTTTGCCAGGCAGAAGGGTACAAGGAAAAATGACTCCTGACTGCTTCCAGAGGAAACCAATCGGGTCACTCCTCAGAAGCACTGATGGGGCTGTTCAGAGAAAGGTTCCCTGGAACCCTATTTTTGCAGACATCCCCTACCTCAAAAGGGGTGTCTTCCGTTAGAATTCCCCCCTCTGCCTCTAGGGGAAAACTCAGTCCGAGTGTCATGGAAAGGACCCTGAGACTTTTTGTGCCACATTTTCCCACCTTTCTGATTCCTAGAATAGAACCGCTGAGGAGAAGATAAACGGACACCCACGGCAAATACGGTCTTACCGTCCTGTTCACATCTGGCCAGTGTATCTTTAACCTTGGACCCAAACAAAGTAGTGGTCTCAATAGGGGCGTTAAGGAAGGAAGTCTTGAAGGAATCCACAGAGTCACAAAATCCAGGCATGGCATCTCATGACTATACTTGCATCCGCAGCTCTCACCGCTCCCTCAGTAACATGTGATATCAAACGCACTGAGGAACTGGAAACCGATTCTGGGGTCGCTAACTGAGAGGCCATCTTGTCTTGGACCTTATCAGAAACTGTTCCTGCCAAGGTCTCTGAGAGTTTGGACACCAAGTCTCTCTGTAGCCTTGTGAAATGTGCCAGGTAGTTCAAGGACCTAACAGCAAAGGTCGATGACACAAAGACTCGCTTCCCTAATCTGTCTAACGCCCGGGATTCCTTATTGGGAGGGTGGATAGTCTAGCTCTCCTCTGCCAGTTCCTTCTTTGTAGCGGCAGCCACCAACATGGCATCTACTGGAAGGCCTTTTGACCAATGGGGGAACTCTTCTGGGGGAGAAAGGATTTTGTCTGGCTTACAAGATATGGCCTCCACAGAGTCCGGTACCCTCCATGCATGCTGCACGATGAGTTTGATGAGTTCATCAGCAGGTGGGATAACCCAAGAGGTAGGAGGCTGGGTGCGAAAAGCCTGCTGGGATACAGACTCCTCTGAGGAAGGGTTAGAGGACCTCCATTCACCTCTCTGTTTTAAAATTTTGAGGATGTCACCAAAGGAAACCTCATCAGAAGGTGAACGAGGGGACTCCTCTCCATCATTGTAATCTGTATCTTCGGTCAATGACTCTTCCATGGAGTCCATGTCCTTCCTCTTACACAAAGTCTTGTGGTGAACTTCCTGTGGGGAAGGCTGCAAGGATGGGGTCTCCAGGAAAATAACAGCCAGAGACTCTTGTGCCTGGTGACCAGGGATTGCAACCTGAGACAGCTGAGGCTCAGAGGAAGTAGTATTCTCTGATGGAGGTAGCCAAGAAGCATCGGCCAGTGTCCTCTCTAAGGTCTGGAAGGGCAGTCTGTCTGAGGAGGGATGCCTCAAAACCTCCACAGAGGACAAAGGAGAACAGGTAGATGTCCGTGGAGAAGGATGATCAACTCCAGAGGGGAGAGACACATTTGAAGAGGCAGTAATTACTCTGGCCAAAAGCAGCTGGTCTACAAGAAGCAGCACATCATGTTCAGAAAGGCTTCTGGTAGATCTTATTGAAAGCCCTGAAGGTGATTCGGACCTGTCCAAAAAAGGGCTAGCATGACTACTGAAAAAAGGTGTCTGTATAGGTAGTGTCTGCACTGAAACTGGCGGTGCTTGTATAGTTTGCACCACTAAAGCTGGCGCAGAAGTGGTATGCATCGAAGTCAACAGTGCAGAAGATTCCTGCACTGAGAATGGTGTCGTCTGCACTGAAAGCGTTGGTGCCAAAAAAGCCTGCACTGAAGTAATTGTCGGTGCTGAGGGGGTCTGCGCCAAGAAACTTGTTGGCACCAATGATGTCTACACCGAGAAACTGGACAGTGCCAAAGGAGTCTGCACCGAGACTTCTGTTGGTGCCAAAGATGACTACGCCGATAAATCAATAAGTGCCAAGGAAGTCTGCACAGAACTAGTCAGTACCATAGTAGTCTGCACCATGAAGTATAGTGTCTGCACTGAAAGCAATGGTGTAGAGAGACCAGCAGACAGAGACAAGTGAGTCGGTGTCGAAGCAGCCAGTGGCACAGACGACTCTGACAACTTAGCCTTTTTATGTTTCAATTCCTTAGGGTCTCCAGTGGGAGATGATGGAAAAGACTTAGACCTTTTATGTTGTTTGGAAGGAGGAGACACAGAAAGCGGTCTTAAGGAGACCCTTTAGTACTAGTTTATTTTTACGTTTGCTCAAAGTCCTCGCAGAAAAACCTTTACAAATCTGACAGGGTGGCGTCACTGTGAGATGAGGCATGCCCAAACAGTAAACACACAAGTCATGCATGTCAGAGTGAGGCAGTTTGTATCCACACTCGAAACACCTCTTAAAACCTGGACTCCCTTTCTTCTCAGACATTATATCACAAAAAAAAAAATTCAAAAACTAGACACAGACACACACTAGTAGTCAGGCCCAAGGGGGGGGCGAGGAAAGACTACCAACAATGGTAGTAGGAAATACCAAAAAAGTACAAGAAATAAAGGATAAGAAGATATGACTTAATAAAGTCGAAAAACTAACAATTCTGTGAGAAAATACTCAAAAGTTATCAAAAAATATACACTTAGCTGGAGAGAAATGGCTAGACACGGCTGAACAGCAACGCGGCAAACAAGATCTGAGGTAACAAGGAGAAGGGCATGATGGGTAAAATCTTAGCTCAAGAGGTTTGTGGCTGACACAAGCTTGGAAAAAGGCCAGCTTGGTTCCAACATTAAGGAATAAATGACGATTAACAACATCAGATCAGATGCTCCGCTGTGGCGACCCCTAATGGGAAGAAGAAGATTTGGCACGGAAGATATGACTTCAGTAATATGAGTTTGGAGTGAATTTACCATGATACAAAATCTAGGCTAGGCTAGACCGAATTTACATTTCCCAGGGACATGTGCATTTAATTGAAGGTCTTGATATGTACCCAGTAGCTAATTCAGATTATTCACTAATAATAACTAAAATGAAAATACAGCATAATGAAATAAAAATGAGACACTGGCACTTTCCCGCCTATCTGTTAAAAAGAGGAGAATTTAAAGAATGGGTAGTGGAGATTATTCAGGAGCTAATAGAAAAGGTAGAAATTTCTGATAAAACATAGCTAGAGAGTGGGATAAAATTAAGGTGGAGTTTAAAAATAAGGTGGAAATAAAAGAGAGGGAGATATGTTTAAAAAATAACAAGAATTATTTAGAGGGACTGACAAATATTAAAGTACGGCACAATACGGGGAATCTCACATTACAAGAAGAGGATCAACTGTGGAATGCTAAACAGAAATAAGGGATTACCTCAATAATATGCATGAGTTTAGAAAGATTGTTGTTAAGCAACTATCTATTTTATTAATAACTCTAGAGCACAAAAATATTTAGCACAACAACTCAGGCAACAGTAAGTAGAAGGAGGTGTTACCAAGCATAGGGAGCCTACTACAAGGAAAGTAATAAGAAATCCTGTAGAGGTAATAGAGATATTTCAGAAATTGTATGACTGTATAAAGTAGAGAAATATGTAAATTAAGAAAAGATACAAATGGAAATGTGTATGGAAGAATTATATATGACAAGGTTAGAGGTAGAGGCTCAATTACTAACAGGATAGCAGGAGATGAGATAAAAATGGTGATGTATAACCAATCAACAGGAAATTCACAAGGAATAGATGGTATTCCTGTGGAAGTTTGGAAATTAGGAGGAAAAACTGATAAACATCTGGAAGGTTTTGTTTAACGGTATTTTAAGAGGAAGAGAAGTACCATCATCCTAGAAAAAAGCAGTGGTAGCTGTAACACGTAACGAGGGTAAAGATCCATCAGCTCCAGCTTTATACAGGCCCATTTCAATACCACACCATGCTTAAAAAGTGTTTATGTCTATAATAGCTAAAATAATGGAAAACCTGATGCCAAAATTGATAGATATGGATCAGTGTGGTTTTGTGAAGGGGAGGCAAACATTAACAGAACATTGATGATCCAGAGGAAAGCAGAAGCCCACTATAGCTGGTGGGTCTTGATGCATAGAAGCATTTGACAGAGTAAGCTGGGACTTTATGAGCAGGGAAATGGAAGCGTTTGCATTTCCTGATAAAACTGTAAGGTTGATTAGGAGGGATATAGGGTCAGAGGCAAAAATAAAGTGGGCAGAGTTCTCTCTTATAATTTCTGCTTGAGCAGAGGAACCAGGCAGGGGCATCCTCTTTCCCCTTTGTTATTTGCATTATATTTAGAACCATTGGCAAAGAAAACAAGGGACTCTGAAATTCAAGGATATAACTGGTATGATAGTCAAGATAAGCTGGCTCTATTTGCAGATGATATTATCTTATACCTGACAAAACCAGAAAGGAACATTACAGTATTGTGGAACATGTTGTGACAGTTTCAGATCTTTTCAGGATACACAATTAATAAAGCTAAAACAAAGGCAATAAAGGTAAATTATGTACCCTCAAACAAATTGGTTCAGCAATATCCATATTTATGGGGCCACGATAAAATGAAGGATTTAGGTGATGGATTAAAAATTATTCTGGTGTGGCAGCTAAGGATATGTGGGAAGAGACTAAACACAAGATAATACAAAAAACTCAGAAAATAGAATCTCTGTTATATGGATATGGATAGTAAGATACAAGCAGTTAAAATGTGTTTAGTCTCTTTAGTCTTATACACAGGTCAGGCATATTTTTTTAAAAACCAGAAGAGAAGTTGTGCATAACAATTAATAAAGAGATGAATGACTTTATCTGGGAGGGGAGGGACAACAAGAGTCAAGTGGGATAAGCTGAATCGTCCCTAGAACACGGCAGATTGGGATTACCTGATATGAAGGGGTATTTCAGAACAACACAGTTAAGGCTGCTATACATAGCACAAGCAGAAAACTATAATTCAAAGTGGAAAGAGATGATGATGAAACGGGGGGGGGGGGATGTTCAAGAAACAAGGAGGGACTGGAATGTTGGATGCAGACCTTTAAGGTGAGTAACAATAATCATACAGAATATTATATTCATAAAGTAGCAGAAAGTATTCTAAGAACTAAGCCAACACAGGAATGGAGGAAAAGAGATTCTGCTGATAGAGATGACTGCAATTAGGGATACAGACAATAGGCAAGAGTGGGCTGCAATTTATTGGAGAAAGGTGGCAAATGAACCAAGGTATTGGGAGCAACTAACTAGAGAGGGAAATGTAATAGAATGGGAAGATGCCAAGAATTTATTTGGACTGCAGGTTAGATATTGCCTTCCCTATCAAGGATTGATATCAGAGTATAGGCAAAGAGAAAGAAATAGGGGGATCCTAAACGAAAGACTGGCACTGGTAGAGTTTTTAGTAGAAAGTAGAACAGAAGCTGCCATTAAAAAAAGAATAATTAGTACTGCATATAAAATACTGCATGATAACTATAAGAATCAATCAAAAGAGGTTAGAAAGGATTGGGACGAATGACTGGATCATAGGAAGTTACTAGGCTATTGGTCCTGAGGCCCTTAAAATCCTAGCCAAGAATTTAGCCCAAGTTCCAACAAGTCAGCACCCTATGCCACTGTCCAGTAGGGACACAGGTAAAATCCCAGGGGTGTATTTTCTGTTCCCCATCCAGTTATCCAGGTTGCACTTAAAAAGGGTTAAGGAAGTACTCTGCTTTAAGGGAGTCTATGCCACAAAAAGGGGATTCTCTGGGACACAAATTTGTCCCACAAGTCCTAGCAATTCTCAAAGAAACAATGGAAGATATATCTATGCCTCCCAAATATGCAACAAAATCTAGAAGATTTAGGATTTTTGCTTGGAGAAGTTTACACATATATTTTTATACCTCAAGTAGACTCCACAGAATTTTTCCTCAGTTAGTTAGCAAATGTTGGAAGTGTGATGGGAAGGAAAGAAAGAGGAAATTGAGAACATTTTTTCTGGGAGTGCAATGAATTGGCAGACTTTAAGGATTCCCTGCAGACTACTCTGTCAGAGATGCAGGATGGGCAGACTGGTATAACAAGGGAAAGGATTTTTCTGCGCTATGATACAGAATCGGAATTGCCTAGACATGGTAAGGCATTGCTGAATCTAATTATGGTAGCTGCCAAAAAAGTAATTATTAGAAAATGGAAATCAAAATCTAAACCAACTATACTAGAAGTAGTGGATATAGTAACAGAGATGAAACAACTGGAACTGGGATCCTCAGAAAAAGGTAGGAGCAAATTACAAAGGAAAAAAAAAATAGGAATTGTGGGAACAATACATACAGGAGAGGAATGAGGTTTAAAAGAAGGCAGGACTTAAGCTATGTAATGTTTGAAAATGACGATTGATTACACGTGACGTATAATGTTTGTAACTGGGAATGTATCAGTATGGTTTGTGAAGCAAAATGCTTGCAACTAGGATTGTGTCAGTGTGGTTTGTTTTCATTTATATAAATGTATGATTGCCCATGTCATAAGTGATAACTTAATAAAGATGATTTTTGTAACCTCATCCACTCCAGTGGAGCTCAGGAATGTTGCACTGTAACTTCCAATGGGTGGAGCTTAAGCCTTATGACAAAATCAAATTATGTCCTCACATTTCAAAAAAATGTTCAAATCTCTGGAACCATAGGGATTATGAAAGAAGTATTAATGGCAAACTCTTCAGCACAAACTATGTTTATAGTGGAAGTATTCTTTAGATCCTAGGTGATAAACCAAATTTTTTAAGTTACAGTAAACACAGTAACAATTACATTTGTAATATTTTGCAAAGAACTTACAAAATCTCAGCAACCACTCAGGTTACACAATACTCTAAGAGCATTTTATTCATCGAGCTGAGAACTTTCTTATGAGGTTAAGGAATTTTATCTGTGTTACTTGGTTGTTGAGATATTTAGAAGAAATATGACAATCATATATTCTATAGTTATAACAAGAATCTCCATGGCAATACCCAGATTTGCTTTGAGTTACTGCACAATGGTACCTCCTATACTGAGCCAACAGATATTGTCAACATATTGAATGACAGATTCAGTGCCAACTTTACCCCCCCCCCAAAGGACCAACCTCAATACCAGAAGAATGACAGGCACCCAACATTACTGCAGCACAGGATACAGCTGCATTGTCTAAGGCCAGGAATACAAATTCCATGGGACCTGACAATATTCCTGGCTGTGTTCTACATGAATTACAAAGTGTACTGGCACCACACATGTGTGCTCTGTTCACTCACAGCCTCATCTCAGGATTTGTCCCTATTGAATGGCACACTGCTACAGTCATCCCTCTCCATAAAGGATGAGTGACTACAGACCCTGGAAATTATCACCCCCATTAGCCTAACAAGTCCGATATGTAAAGCTATGGAGTGCATCATCATGGATCTAATTACCAAGGATATAGGGGATCTCCAAACTCTAGTTCCCACGCAATCTGGATTTGTGAAAGGTATATCATGCCTGCTCAACCTGGCTGACTTCTTTGAGTCAGTCACCAGAGCAGTGGATGAAGGTAAGGCAGTTCATACAGCCTACCTTGATCTGGCCAAGGCCTTTGATACCATTCCTCACTCAAGAATTATTGATAAACTCAGCAAACTAGGCATCAACCCCTATATCATTAGGTGAGTTGCAAATTGGCTCACAGATACAACCCACAGTGTGACAGTAGCGGACTCCAAGTCAAACTGATGACCAGTCACGAGTGCAGTCCTACAGGGATCGGTCCTGGGTCCTCCCCTGTTTGGCATCTATTTCCTGGAAGTCTAGGCCAACACAGAGGGACTTTGGCTGACCAAATTTGCAGATGATGCAAGCTGAGAGCCATTATTAACTCCCCAAGTGATGTAGGCATCCTACAGAAAGGCCTCACTGTGACCAGTGACTGGTGTCGAAACCATGGCCTTAAGCTTAATGCAAAAAAATGTGTCATCATCCCCTTTGGGAAAAACTCAGTTCCCACTAATTACCCCATTGATGGGAGCCAACTGAACACTGAAGGCATTATAAGAGATCTGGGGACACAGGTTGCCAGCAACCTCTCCTTCAACCACCACATTGCCACTGTGGTCAGAAAGTCCTCCTATGTAACACATCTCATTTCCAAGGGTTTTGCATCCAGGAAGAAAGAGGTCATCATTTCTCTCTACTCTTCTCTCATTAGACCAATCATAGAGTATAATGCCCCATTTGGCATATACCTCATTAGACACCTGCAACAGCTGGAGAGGCCACAAAAGTACCTCATGAAGAGGATCCTAGGACTTAAACACATGTCCTACATGGACAGACTCAAAAAACTCCAGCTATTCTCTGTCTCATATCGTCTACTAAGAGGCAATCTCAGCTTGTCTGACCCAGCTCTGTTAGAAATCCCAGTCCCTCTACACCACATGCTCCAGAGATCACAACCTCATTACCACAATCAACAGAACATGCTGGAGGGACAGGGTCATAACCCAGAGACTACCCATGCTCTGGAATAGACTTTCCATACATGTCAAGCAGAGCACCTCACTGGCCCTCTTCAAGAGAAATCTTGATGAGTGGATGGTAAATAGAAAGTTCACCCCGGTGATCACTCTAGTGGCTCTACTTGATAGAGGCACTGGGAACTAATGACGACGGCACAATGCCAGGGCACTTCTATGGGTTAGGCTTGTAAAAGCCCCAGGGCCATTAGCTTAGTACACACCTATGAACCTATGAACAATTACATCTATATAAATTAATATAATAAAAATAAAAACAACAGTTAATTTCTGTTCACCTGCACTAGACAGAGATCAAATATTAATGCAGTTGACTTTGCCATTGTGTAAGCTTTAAGATGAAATCTTTTAAAGCCTTGTACACAGCATGGTTTTGGAATTATTGATGCAAATATGAACAAGCAATATTTGATGCCTAGAGGCATCAGTATATGTTGGCTGCAGATGCCCCTGGAGGTGTCACTCGGATGTAATGAGTTAAAAGAAAACAAAACAGAGGACAGGAATTGAATTATGTAATGCTGCTTAGGTTATATGATACATAGCAATATATGTGAAGTATAATGTTTGTAAATGTGAACTTGTTAATACAGCTTGATTACTTTTGTATAAATGTAAATTTGCCTATGTCACAAGTGTCAATTTAATAAAGGTGTTTAAAACAAAAAAAGAAACAGGATGTCAACTAGGAGTAGGTCTTTCATGGCTTGTTCTCCTCAGAGCAGCTGGTAGGCTATTGAGTATAATGAGAGTCACACTAATATTTTGGGCTAGTTGAAGGATTTAAGACCTTTCATTTTCTTGATTAGAAATTTCTGGGGTCTTTCCAGTTGAGCTGTATGCTTGGATTTCTAAACACCAAAAATGGAGGTTTCTCAAACTACTTTATCAACAAATACAACTCCAGGTTGGTCAAACAGGATAATGCCCTCGAGTTCATTCACATTCACGTCTTCACAGACAAGGTTTCCTACCATGTACTGGCCAGCCACAGCTTGTCTTCTATGACCCATGAAGCAAACAACTCTTACCTAAACCTACTAGAGACACTCAACATACAACCCGGTACCCTATTCATTGGATACTTTAACTACTCACTGTAGACTGGGAAATGTACTGCCTCTAACTCACAGGCACAACATTTTCCTGGACTTTATCAAAGTAAACACTCTGGACCAGATGGTGCACTCTCCAAGTACAGGATCAAACATCTTAGACCTTGTACTCATTGATATGGGAGAGTGTTGCATCCTTGCCCCCATCCCGCCCCACATGTCATGAAATCATTGGTGTAGTCAGACCACAAAGCTGTCTCCCTAAAAATAAAAATCAACCCAGAAAACCCAACTAAACTCATAACAGGAAGTATACTAAAGTAAACTACATCCTATTAAGTGACAGTTTGTCAAATTTACGCTCCCCCAAACCCCAAGAACACAGCTACCTGTGGCAAATTATTTACAGACACCCTGTACATACATGTAAATGGTTGTATTAAGGCAACCAGAAGTAAGCTCAGATCTAGCTACAAAAACAAATCCCATTGGCAGAATCCCTACCTTGTATCAAGAATCTTAAAGGTAATACTCAGCAGTGTGCAGAACTGGGGGTAAATGGCACAACCTTCACTGACTAGAGTAACTTGGAAAATCTCTTGCTGATAAATTTAGCTTTAACTTCACCCAGCAAATCCCCCCACCCACTACCTCCTGTGAAATCCTTTATAGCATATCCCCCCCCCCAATTACAAAAGGGGAACAGGTCCTTTTGTTGCTCTCTAAGCCCAAAAAGACTGCTTCAGTGGGCTCCGACAATATCGTAATTTGCCTCCTAAATAGCCTAAAACATGCCCTAGCAAAACCACTTAAGGCATTCTTTAACTACAGCCTCAAAACAGGTTATTTGTCAGGTGAATTGAGGGGCCACAATGGTCATCCCTCTTCATAAGAGTTGGCCATCAACTGACCCCTGGAACTAAAGACTCATCAGTCTGAGAAGTCTAATATGCAAAGTCATGGAATGAATTGTCATTGGTTCATATGTGTTTACTAGACTAACAACCACAAGGGTTTTTTAAGCCTAGCCATGCATCCCAAATCTCTGACAAGTTCTGGTAACCTTGATAAATGTAAGCAGGGGCTTGGGAGTGAAACATTTACAAGCAGAGGCCTGGGAGATGAACCATTTATAAGCTGCCTGTGTCCATTAGAGACATAGGTGCCAAACCAGGGATGAATTTCCTATTCCTCATCCAAAAGAAAAAAATCAAACCCTGTGCCACAGGAACAACAGTTGACAGCATTAACCTTCTGCACCATCTCCCATCCTAAAACTTGACTTTGGTGGGACTCCATCTCACACCTTTTGAATGCTTTTTACCATTTTATTAGGAGTCCAATGTGCTATCCATTGTGCCACAGAACCACAAATAACCAACAAGGAAATTGGCAACCTTTTGTTAAGGGATGGTCTTGCCTACTTAACCTGGAAGACTTCTTTGAGTGAGTCAGCATGGCTACTGATGAGGGGAAAACAGTGCATATTGTCTACGTTGACCTATCCAAGATGTTCTTTACAGTACCCCACTCACGTATGTTTGACAAACTTTCAGAACTAGGCATAACTCCCTATAACTCATTGAACTATCAGCTGGCTCACAGACAGGACTCAATAAGTACTCTAGGGCTCTGTGTTGAGCCCAATTTTGTTTGGCATCTACTTCTCGGAAGTCAAGGCAAATGTCACAGGCCTCTGGCTTACAAGTTCACAGATTACTGTAAATTGATAGCTATCACAGATTCTCCCCAGAACACCAGTATCTTACAAGAGGGTCTAACACAAACAAATGACTGGTGTGAAAGCCATGGATTAAAATGAAATGTAAAGAAATGCATTATAGCGTCCTTTGCTTAAGCATCCATCCAAGCTAATTACTTCATCAATAAGACACCCCTAAGAGTTGATCCAATAGTTAGAGATCTGGGAACATATGTAAACAGTAATCTGTCATTCGACGAACATGTAGCGAAGATAGTAAGAAAATCATTCTATACCGCCCAACTCATAAGCAAGCGTATGGCATCGAGGTCCAAGGAAGCAATAGTCCCATTCTACTCAACTCTTATCAGATCCATCATTAAGAACAATGCCCCCTTTGGCATGTAGCTAACTAGGTACTTGCAACAGCTGGAATGCCAACAAAGGTTCCTCACCAGGAGAATTCAGGGTATGAATATCCTGTCCTACACAGATTGCTTTAAGGTTTTATCTCTGTACTCAAGTCTCATACAGGTTATTGACACATGAGCTTTGCCTAGCATATAAGGTGTCCACGGATCCAGCTCTGATGGACTTCTTGCACATCTGTAAGACAAACACCAGAGACTCTACATACAAGGACTTAAACTTTGTCTGCAACATAAACAGAACCTGCTGGAGGGACCAATTTGTGTCTCAATAGATCCCGGAGCTCTGGAATAAGCTCCCCTTCTATATGAAGCAGGGTTCATCCTTGACCCTCTTCACAGAAAACCTTGATTATTGAATGGGAAATTGCAAACACCACCGGTATGGCCCTCATGTCTCTGATGGATAAAGGTCAACAGTAAGCAAATTTATCTCCAACTAACATACTCCTCCACATAACCCTTAGCTACCTCTTTACTAATATACCCCACCATACAGGCATCCAAGGAACTCTGGGACGAAACTGGGTTGGGTTGCATGGCTAGGCTTGTAAACACCTTGGTGTCTTTAGCCTAGTATGAACCTATGAACCTATTAGATGATGTGTTTGATAATGAAAGAATACAGAGATGGAATGATTTCTTTGGCTCTTGAAAATATTCTTTTAGTAATTAGTTGTAATAGATAGAAAGATTTCCTGACCATGGTGGAAACAAGATTATCAAATAAACCCTTGTTATTATTTACATAAGTTTCTTGTACCCTTGTCCATATAAGTGGCTAGATCTCTTATGACCATTTCTGTTTGAAGAGGAATACCATTTATAACATATGAAATGGGAGTAGCTGTTTTTACCAAATGCTGCTATGCTGCATTTTTTTTTTGCATTTGATTTGAGACCGTTTTCAGTATATCAGGTATGAGCATATTCCAGCCTTTGATGTAGCTGTTTAGTATCAGTGGATAAGTGGATAAAACAATGTAACTTGCAGTCATCAGCAAATGTCTGTAAAATAAATGCTAAACATGACAGGGTCTAGCAAAGATCCTTCTGGTACCCCACTAATTACAATTTTACATTCAGAGAGTGCACCAGCAGCTGTCATAGCCTGGGATCTAATTGATATCCAATATGTAATTCAGCAAGCAAAGTAGGGGTCTACATTGCTTGTTTAACTTTTCCATAATTCCAGCATGGGGGATAGTATTAAAAGCTTTGGCCAGCTCAAGATAGGCAGTGTGCACAGACTGCTTACTGTCCACAGACTCTGTAGTATTTTCCAAGAAGCTCACTAAATTCAGAAAGCAGGACCAGTCCTTCACAAAACCAAAGTGAGTAGGGTGTAGGTTAGTTAATTTAATATGTCTGCATAAATGTGTTTTGTTATAATACATTCCATGGCTTGTTCTATAAAGTCGGTAAGGCTGATGGCCCTACAGTTTCCCGAGTATGCAGAGGAGCCACTCTAGTATAGGGGAGTCACACTGGCTGTTCACCAGGCATCAAGCATAAACCCTGTAGACAGGCTGAAGTTGAACAGTTTAAGGACAGGCACAGCTACTGCATAATTGGTACTGATGAAAGTATGACCTGCTATGTTGTCTGGTCTTTTGGAAGTATTTTAGCTTTTGACAGCCATTCTAACAATTGTTTCAAAGTGATTTCAGAGGAAAATAATTAGGGGTAGTGAGGCAACAATGTGGGTAGGTGGGGCAAAGCTAGCATTAAATCTGTATTCTGATACATTGGTTATATCATTAGGATCAGAGGGGGCATGCAGGAATGAAGTCTTATGCTGTGACCACTATGGGAAGCACAGCTATGCTCAACAAAAGTCAACCAGCTGAACTGCATGTTTTAAGGCTCCCCACATTCTTCCTGACATATCAAAAAGTACAGTTGTGGAAGTAAATGTTCGATTGCTCACTGCTGCAGTAGCCATAGCTATATGGATTATATCCTGCTAAAGGTATATCAGCTGACCAGTTTCAAAAGTTTCAGGGCACCTTACACGAGCCCAGTCAGTCGGCTTGTGCTGAGCTGACTAAAAAGACAGTATTGGTCACCAAGCCCTTCAGACTTTTCATGCAAATCAAAGAGAAGGAGGCTAAGCACTGAAAGAACAATTCTAGGAATAACAAAAACTCAAACTCCGTACCCTGCTGTAAACAACACACCAAAATACAAGGGAGGTGGAGGGAAAGGACAGCTATTACAATGGTGATCAAACATCTGTTGTTCTGGAACGTTTACTAACACAGCTCTAGTATGTTCATCATATTGATCACTGCTCTAGTAACCTTAGCTATATGGCTAGATTACCCTAGCTTACTACATTTCAGAGGTGGAAGAAGAAGAGGTCATGAGCCCCTGGAGAATCGTCCGAGCAAAGCCTGACCTAGACCTAGAGAAGGAGTCAAGCTTATAGTGCTTGTGAAGGTATATACAGAGGGCCAAGTTGCAGCTTCTAGAAAATGTCTAGAATCCATCCCATTCCAAACAGGCATAGATGAAGCCAAGAACCCAGCAGAGTGGACCTTGACTCTGTCTGGAATAGTTTTGCTATGGTGAGTATAACAAAAGGTAATAGCCTTAGACAACCATTTGGAAACAGTCTGTTTTGACAAATAGGTTGCCCCTTCTTTATACCTCTACTAGAAATGAACAATTGATCCAAAGTTCTGAAAAATTTATTTTGTCAGGATTGTACCTGAGTTGTCTGTCTGTGGACATCGAAGGAATGTCGTATCCGTTCCCTCTCATTTTAGGTAGAAAATGGAGACATAGACAGTTTGGCTTAAAGTAAACTTGGATACCACTTCAGTCATAAAAGCAGGAAGCAAGCTATATCTCCCTCTCTGTGACCCAGGTAACCCATACCTTGTATTTAAACATATTAAAAACACTAAACATCCAATCCAATATCATATTCATGGGTGACTTTAATTACCCCACTATTAACTGGGAATCCTATACGACACCAAACGTACAGAAACAGAGATTCCTGTATTTTGTAAATACAAACTTCCTGGACCAGACAGTCAGCACACCGACCAGGGGTGCAGACATACTGGATCTGGTCCTTACTAATATGGGAGAGTGCTGCACACCCCCTACTGTAATGTATTCCCTGGTAAGGTCAAACAACAAAATGGTCTCATATGAAGTAAAAATAAAACCCGGGCACCCAGCTAAACCTGGAATATTCAGGAACTACTCTAAGGATAACCTCCTGCTATTAAGTGATAACCTGTCAAAATTTCAAACTCCCATAAACCCTGAGAACACTGCTGCCTACACAAAACTGTTCACAGAAACCCTGTACAAGCATGTTAATAGCTGAATAGTGGCAGCTGTATCCACCAGGAAGAAGTACAGAACTAACTCAAAAAAACAAGCCACCCTGGTGGAATCACAAAATAAACAGACTGTATAACAGAAGGAAGAAAATCATGGCAAAAAATAGGAGGTGCAGCACCCAGCAGGTAAACAGCATTTTCATCAAATGAAACAAACAACTAAGAGGAAAAATAAAGTCTACCAAACCCACATTTGAGGTAAATTTGGCCTCCCAAGTCAAGAACAACCACAAAGCATTCTTTAGCTATGTCTGCAACCTCAAAAGCAATATATAATTGTGTGCAGAGCTCATTGAAAATGAAGTCACCTATATTCACCAGTAGATATAGCAAACCTCCTGGCTGATAAATTCAGCTCCAAATTTACCCCTCTCTCCCCCTCAACCTTCCCTCAAGAAATACCTCACATTGTTGACAAACTCAAGAGGTTAGGTTCAAACTCGTATGTCACCTGGTGGATAGCAAACTGGCTCACAGACAGGACCCAGGAAGTTAGAACTGGGGAGTCCACCTCTACAAAGAGGCCAATTACAAGTGGAGTCCCTCAGGGATCAGTGCTTGGACTGCTTATTTTTGGCATTTACTTCTCAGAAGTCAAGGCCAGTGTCAGTGGTCTCTGGCTGACTAAATTTGCAGATGATTGCAAATTAGGAGCTGTCATTGAATCCCACACTGACACAAATGTTCTCCAAGAGAGAGGCTGACACAGACAAACAACTGGTGTCACAGCCATGGAGTAAAACTAAATGCCAAGAAATGCATAACAGTTTCCTTTGGGAAGTCATCCACCCTGGTAACTATCATATTGACACACACCCCTTAGAGTTGACCCAGTAGTCAGGGACTTAGAGACACACATAGATACTAATTTACCTTTGACCATCACATGTCTAAAGCAGTGAGAAAATCATTCTATGTTGTGCAACTCATAAACAAAGGTATGGCATCTAAGTCCAAGGAAGTCATTGTTTCACTGTATTCAGCATTCATCAGACCTATCATTGAGTACAATACCCTCTTTAGTATGTACTTAACCAGGCATATCCAACAATTGGAACATCCACCGAGGCTCCTCACTAAAAGAATACAGGGCGTACGTAAAATGTCCTGTGAAGACCAGCTCAAAGCCCTATCCCTGTATTCTGTCACCTATAGGCTTTAGAGGGGAAATCTATGCCTGGCATACAAGGGCATTGTCAGACGCCAGTCTGATGGACCTTCTGCATAACCACAAAACAAACAGCACCAGAATTACCCATTCTAAAGACTTAAACCTCACCTTTGATAAAAATAGGACCTGCTGGAGAGACAGGTATGTATCCCAGAGACTACCCCATCTATGGAACAGGCTCCCCATCCATGTGAAGCAGAGATCCTCCCTAACTCAGTTCAAGTGCAACTTGGACAATTGGATGGGGAACAGGAAATTCATCCCTGGCTTGGCACCTATGTCTCTAATGGATACAGACAACCTGTAAATGTTTCATCTCCCAGACCCCTGCTTACACTTATCAAGGATACCAGAACTTATCAGAGATTTGGGTTGCATGGCTAGGTTTAAAAAGGCCCTTGTGGTCATTAGCCTAGTAAACACCCATGAACCTATGAACCTATGAACAATTAGTTCTCAAAGAAACCCTGGCTCTCTGGAAAATGATATAAGGTTGATTCACCATAACAGCTTGCATTTCAGATACCCTACTTGCAGAGTTCACAAAAATCAGTAAAACCATTTTCCATGTTTAGAGTCTCAAGTCAGCCAGGTTAGCTGGTTTAAGTGGAGCAAATGTTAGTTTCTCTTAACACAAAATTAAGATCCTATGGAAGGGCCACTAGTTTTCATGAAGGCCTCTTATGCAAAACCCCTTTCAAAAACATTTTGACATGAAAATGCAATGAAAGAGAAGGATCCATGGGCGGTCATGCTGAAATGGCAGATAAATGAACCTTAATGAAGGCGAAAGAAAGGCCATAGGATAGTAACTTGCAAATTTTGTAAAACCAGAGAATAACAAGCCCTATATACATGCTGGTTATATTTCTGGCATCAACTAGAAAACATTTCCATTTACTAATATATACTTTTCTAGTTGCAAGCTTTCATGCCTCCATTAATATCTACTGCACACCATTAGTAGACAGGTGCTTAAAAGGGAATTAAGACCCTATCATCCAGGCAGTCAGTTGAAGTTGATTGGGGATGAGGTGTATGAAACACTCCTTTTCTTGTATGAGTTAATCCGGTCTGTGAGGAAGCTTATGGTAATTGCCCCTGGCCATTTCCAAAAGAAGGGAGAACCATGGTTGCCTGGGGTAGAAGAAAGTCACCACAATGATTTTGGGGGATTTCTTATGAATCTTAAGAAGTACACTAGATATCAGTGGAAAGGGTAGAAAATCATACAGAATATTCTTGTCCAAGAAAAAGAAAAGGCATCTGTCTCCCAGACCTTCTTGCATGGAGTCCTGCAGCAGAATCTTGCCATCTAATTGTTCAGAGAGGATGCAAATAGGTCTGTTGATGACCTCTCCAAAAATGGATCAAGTCTTGGAAGGCCCCCTGCCATTGTTTCCATTTGTGAGGGTCTGTCCTTGTCTTGCTCAACTTGTCTGCTTCACAATTTTGTTCTAACAGAGTAGGATGCCTGTACAGTACAATTGTGCTGTGAAGCTATATACCAAGCTAACTTGGTTGGTCTGCAAAGGGGGGTACAATCTGGTTCTGCCTTGCTTGTTGATGTACCATATGACTATGATACTATCTATAACAAATTGATGAGGTCCTGGGGACCAAAGATAATTCAGAGAGTTAAATGCCTTGATCAGGCTGAGCATCTATTTTATATTTATGTGATTACATATGTCCTTGGTGCACCACACATCTTGCACTATTGTCCCTCCTGAAACTGCTCCCAAAGCAAAGTCCAAGGTGTCTGTGGTAACTGACTACTTTGCAAGGGGGTGAGAAGTTGATTTAAGGATATTTGCTGTCTCTATCAAGTGATTTCTGTACTAACAAACCCAGCACTGGGATTTGAAATGACAAAGGATGTTGGTGTTGGGATCAAAGAAACTTCAGATACTACTGTATCTTTGTCATGTGTAGTCTTGCCAGGTGTATCATGAGAATAATAGATGCCATACAACCCAAAATCCTGAGGTATTTCGTAGCAGTGACCAGAGTCCAAGTGGAAAACCTTAGCACTAGATCTAGATAAAGAGCTATTTTTTTTCCTCTGAAAGAAAATCTCTTTGAACTGAGGTGTCTAGCTGACACCTCAAGAAAACAATATTGTGTGAAGGAGTAAAAAAAAAAAACAAACAAACAAAAAAAAACCTTTTGAATCTTCTCTTGGAATCCCACCTTTGTAAGAGATCTCTCATCCAAAGATAAGTAAGTCATCTAAATAAGGTAAAATGTGGATTTCCCATAGCCTGCAAAGAGCTATAACTGGAGCTAAACACTTTGTGAACCCTCTTGGTACTGTGAATAGCCAAAGGGCAAGGCAGAGAACTGATAATATGATCCAAATACACAAAACCTTAAGAAATGCCTGAAGACTGGATGAATAGGGAATGTGATGATAAGCATCTTTTAAATCTTGTGTTTACCAGAAAACCTGAATGGGTAAGAAGAGGTGTAGATCAGTGTGCTCCTTGAACATAGTCAGCCACTGTAGCTAGACAGCACGTGCATGTAAGTTACTGAGCATGTGCAAGATCAGTGCCATTTTGTACAGTCAGCCAGAGTGAGTGCATGCTTGAATGGAGATGCACATGTGAGTGTGTTTGAAGTAATGAGTCAGTTAGTTAGCTTATGAAGTTTGAAGTATATGTTCCAGTTACAGCTACTGATTTGTTTATGTACAATGAACAACTTGAATGCATACCCAGCCTCAGTGTCTCATTTGAATGCAAGAGACATGCAACATTGTGTCAGAATGGGATCTGAAATTGAAGCAGCTTGCAAACCATGAGGCATGCAGTTAGAAGTGGAGAAATATAAAGGAGCTAAGTTGCAAACAGGTCTGTATTTATTCAAAGGTACTTTAAACTCATTTAAATTATTTTTCAGTCAACGAATATGTGGTGAAGCATTCAAAATGTTCAAAATAATTACCAAGATAAACAAAATGTCTGAAATAGCGACATAATGATAAAAGTTTCAAAATAATTTCTGAAGTGTTTAAAATGTAAGAAAAGGCTAAAACGTCGTAATTTTTTCACAATGTATGACTTTTTTGCATTAACTGAAACTTTTCGAAGTATTGGAAGTGTCCATAGTATTCACAGTGCTTGCAGTGTAAAAATAAAGCAATTTCAGAGAGATTGTTATACAGTTGAGCATAATTATAAGTACCTGGTCTATGCTTATATTTAAATGAATTTTGTTGTTATGGCAGAGAGATTTCACACACCTGGACTGCTGGTGTTTGATAATAATATTGCATGTGTTTGAGCAAGAATATGATATTTTCATACAGGCTGCACTTTCTGATAAAAATACATGTACAAGCGTGTTTATACTTCTCAATTTAGCTAGCTCAGAAGCCATTGAGAGGGAATTTTCATTTGTGTATGCACCTGCCATGTATGCAGGGGAGGGGGAGAACCACCATATCGTGATACAGGCTGAAATGCGGGAAGACAATGAATGCTTAAAACATAAATGTAGAGAAATGTGCAGCCCTCAAACAAATATTACAATGGAAAGGCACATGTTTTACACAAGCAATCAAAAGCCTGGTAAAACTATAGCAGCATATATTACCAACTAAAAAATAAAGCAAAAACATTCAGATTTGGTGATTTATGAGATGAGCTGATAAAAGGCAGGATTGTATGTGGTGTTAATAATGATGCAGTGAGAAAGATTTTGCTTCGAGACAGTGATTTAATGTCGAGCAAAGCCACTGAGATTTATCAAATATATGAGCTTACAGAAAAGTATATGAAATATGCTTACAAATGAGAAAAGCATGTTTGCATATCTGCTAGTGCGAATGTTGATAAGTGTACAGCAGCAGAAAGTTAAGATGAAAAAGAAATATAAACTGAAGGGTGTGGCAGCCAATCTTATTGTTAACTGTCAGAATTGTGGAGGCAGTCATGAACCTAAAGGAGAAAAGTGCTTAGCTTTTCATCAGCAATGTCACATGTAAAATGTGGAATCATTTCAAAAGGCTTTGCAAGTCTAAAGTGACACAACCTTTGATTAAAAGAAAGAATCCAAAGAAGCAAGTAGATAAGACAGAGAGCTGTGAGCAAACTTTTTATATTGATGGTGTCTCTGTGATTCATGAAACAGTTACTACAGTAGACTATCAGTTGGCAGCAAAGAGTGAAATATTTTGTACTGTACAGATTAATGGGAAACCTGTAGAGCTTAAAGTAAATACTGGATCCAAGTGCAATGTTTTATCAACACAAATCTTTGCTAAAGTAAGAACTAGTGAGAAACGTGATTAGCAAAGTGTGCAAAACTAGTTGTTTATGGTGGTGAAGAGATTCAAATTGATGCTGCAGTAGTTCTTTCATGCCATTCTGCTGGAAACAACTATGACTTGCAGTTTTACGTAGTCAAAAGACACGTGCAGTCACTGTTAGGCCTCAAAGACAGTTTGAGAATGGGACGGATTTCAATTAATAAAGTGCTCCACTACATAAGTATGAACAACAATGATAGTTTTACACAGAATATTTTTAGTGAATATGCTGATATTTTCAAAGCTAAGCTTGGCAAACTTCCAGTCACATATTCCATGAAGTTAAACCATGAATGTCAGACCAGAAAGAAAGATTCGGGTAGCCATGCAGAGTAAAGTAAAAGCAAAACTTGACAAAATGGTGAATTTAGGTGCCCTTTCTCCAGTAGAAGAACTGACTGAATGAATATCCTCCATGTCATAGCTCATAAGAAAAGCTCAGATGATATTCAAATATGTATTGATCCAAGAGACTTGAACAAAGCACTTAAATGTCTTCATCATCCAATGCATACAGTAGAAGCAGTAGCCACTCTCATGCCATGTGCCACTATTTTTTTTCAGTCTTAGATGCAAAAAGTTCCTTTTGGCAAATTTCGTTGTATTGCAAATCTTCATTGTTAACCACTTTCAGTACATCATTTGGTAGATGAAGATTTTTGAGAATGCCATTTGGGATAAATTCTGCCAGTAAAGTTATTTCAACGTGTAATGGAGCAAATTTTTTCTGGTTATCTATCTGCTATCATAGTAGACTACATTATTGTTGGGGGCAATCGTGAAAACGAACATGACAGATCTGTGGAAAGTTCTAGACCATGCATGTGAAGTCAATCTTAAACTGAATCCTCAGAAATGCAAATTTAAACTGAAAGATGTTACTTATGATGGACATTTATTTACCAGTTCTGGCTTACAACCAGATCTGTCTAAGCAAACAACAATTCTTGAGATGCCAGCTCCAGAAAATGTCACATCTTTACAACATTTTATTGCTATGGGAAACTATTTAAGAAAGTTCATCCCAGACTTGAGTGAGCTTTCAGCACCCTTACGTGAGTTGACATGCAAAAATGTAAACTGGTCATGGCTGGAACAACACCAAAGAGTATTTGATTTACTGAAACAGAAAATTGCCAGTCCAAGCACCCTAAGATATTACAATGTTTGCAAACCTGTAACTCTTTTGTGGGATGCTTTGAAGTGCGGCCTTGGTGCAGCATGTCTTCAGGAAGGCATACCTTTAGCCTATGTGTCCAGAACTTTAACTCAAACAGAGATGCATATCCACAAACAGAGAAAGAGCTTTTGGCAAAATGTTTGCATGTTCAAAGTTCAATGATTATATTTATGGAAAACCTATCCAAACAGAGAGTGACCACCAACCTCTAGCGACAATTTTAAAAATGTTGATACATAAAGCCCTGGCACAATTGCAACACATGATGTTAAAACTGCAAAAGTACAATTTCAATATTGTTTGTACAAAAGACAAATATTTATACCTTGCTGATGCTTTGTCATGAGCACCCAGACAAATAACAGAACAACATGAAAATGAGAAGGCAGACTTTGAAGTCATGGAAGTCAGAATTTTTTGTCATAATGTTTTGATGAACTAAGAAAATTGCACAGCTTCAGACTCAATTCTCCACAAGCTGAAAAAAATTATCAGTCAAGGATGGACAACACAACAAAACAGTTTACCACTTGACATTCAGCAAAATTTTTCTTACCAAAATGAGCTTATGATGGAAGATGGAATCATGATGAAAGGTCCAAAAGTGGTAATTCCTAAAGCATTACAACAGGAATATATCAAACGTTTGCATTGTGGTCACCCGGGTACTGATTCCACCAAAAGGAGGACAAGAGGCATAGTATTTTAGCCTTCTATGTTAAAAGATTTAGAGAAGGAAACTCTAGCATGTTCAATTTGCAACACTACCAAACCTCATCAACAAAAAGAACCACTTCAGCTAAACCAGATTCCTGAATTACCATGGTTGATGGCTGCTACTGATATTTTCAAACGGAATGGTCAGCATTACTTAGTGTTAGCTTACTCTTATTCAGATTGGTTTGAAATTGACCTTTTTCCTAAATTAACATCCAGCACAGTTGTTATGAAATTGAAAAGACATTTTTCTGTCCATGGAGTGTGCACAAAGTCATATCTGGCAATGGTGCGCAGTTTAAAAGTCAGCAGTTTAAGAAATTTGCTGAATCTTGGGATGTTGTCCATATTACTAGTAGTCCTGAGTATCCACAGTCCAATGGGTTAGTGGAACATGCAGTCTAGAGTGCAAAACATTTGTTGGAGAAATCCAAGAGAGATGGTACTGATATTTTCCTTAACTTAATCAATTTCAGAAGCATCCCTCGAAATAACTTGCTTGGTTCACCTGCTCACAGATTAATGTCCAAACAGACTAAAACTACTCTTATGATCAGTAAACAATTTAGTACCAAATGCAAAGAACAACAGAATAGTTAAGGTTCAGCTTTCGAGAAAACGTTGTCACAAAAGTTGTACTACAATAAATCCAGTAAACCTCTTAGACCACTAAGACAAGGAGAAGTTGTGAGAATGCAAACATCTAAAGGATATGACCACGTGGGAATCATCAAGAACATTTCTGTAAAAACAAGGTCTTACATCATAGAATCTAAAGGAATGGATTTCAGAACAAATCAAAGACATCTATACTAGTGATGCAGCAGATTGCCTGTACCAATAACTCTGTTTCTCAGAGTGACTTTACACCTGCTTGAATTCCAGAGGACAGTGCACTTTCTTCAAATAATCCTGATGCAATCCCTGAAGTTCCAATTATGAAAGAATCCCCAGAGACTGTCCATGTTGCTAAACCCATTCAATGTTTTTATGTGACTAGATTGGGTAGAATTTCCAGACCCAATCCAAAATACACAGTGACTTGGACTTGAGTTCAAATTTGTTGTTAAATGCTGATGTGATATCTAGTTTGTAAAATGTCTTGTTCTCCTATTGCATATTGAACAAATTAAGGAGGGAGGATGTAGATCAGTGTGTATCTTGAACCTAGTCAGCCACAGTAACTAGACAGCACGTGCATATAAGTTACTGAGCACGTGCAAGATCAGTGCCATTTTGTATAGTCAGCCAGAGTGAGTGCATGCTTGAATGGAGATGCACATGCAAGTGTATTTGAAGTAATGATTCAGTTAGTTAGCTTATGAAGTTTGAAGTATCTCTTCCATTTACAGCTCCTGATGTGTTTATGTACAATAAACGACTTAAATGCATACCCATCCTCAGTGTTTCATTTGAATACACAAGACATGCGACAAGAGGTAACAGGTTGTGAAGTGACATCATTTTGAATTTGGGCACTATCACAAACAAGATTAGGAAAGAAATATTTAGAACTGGTTTCCAAGCATTTTCTTTCTTTCTTTGGCAGTAAAAATATCCTAGAATAAAAACCTTTCCCCACCTGGAAAGGAAGAACTATTTCTATCACTGCCTGGGACAGCGTGCAATGAAGGACTGGTGGAAATCAAAAATTCTGGTCAGGTGGATGAGGAATTACCCCCCTGGAAAAGAGGTGCTTCCTCCCACTGCCATGTGTAACCTTGATGAATGATCTTCAGAACCCATTTGTCTGAAAGCATCTGTCACCAAAGAGAAAAGTGATTCAGACTTTCTGGAAGGAAAATGGAGTTGCCATGGGAGGTTGGGGCAAGGTCGTTTAAATTTTCTTTCTGCCTTTTTGGGCTGTCCTTGGTTTTGGGTGGTTCTACAATTCTTTTTGGAACCCCCATGCCATTTCTTCTTAAACATCTATTTACCTGCATTTTGTTGACACTGTTTATTATTATTTTTTTTTTTTTGCCAAAACTGGAAAAACAGAACCCCTTTGAAAATTTGGAAAAGGAGGGCTGAAAAATCTTACAGATCCCCTCAATCAACTTACCCCTTTCAGGACATTTTTGATCACCTCTGAATCACAGAGGTCAAAAACTAAACATTTACCCAAAGAAGAATTTAAAATCTCATTTTTAACATTATCTGGGAAGTTCTGAGAATGCAGCCAGGCAAACCTCCTCAAAACATTACCAGTGGGCATAGCCCTGGAAGAAGTATCAACTGAGGCTTACACACACACTGCAAAAATGAGTAATGACTTGTACAACTGAAGAAACTAAACTATTTAAAGCACATTTTTCTTTAAAATAAGAAACTACAGAAAAACATTCCTCATACTATCACAATTAATAAGAACAATCTTTAATATATGAGCCTGACAGTTCAAAATTCTGAAAATCAAAACTGCAGAAGCATACATGTGCTTCCAATAGCTATCAATCATCTTCCCATCCTTATAAGAAAGTGTAGGATTGGGATTAACTAAATTCTTAGCAGCAGTTGAATTAACAGACTATTGCTGCTGGGTCTAGACTGTAAAGAGAGTATAAAAAATGTAAAAGACAGAGGTACTTTATACATCCTATCTGTCTTTTTAGGGGCAGCTGGCTGATGAAAAGGAACATTTCAGGCAGTAGTAACACATACACATCCTTGAAAACTTACAGAACTGGAGCAAATGAAGGTTTTGGAAATTTCTGCTGTGACAGAACATAGTATTTTCTAACAGACTGAAAACATTCAGTGTTCTCTAAGTGAAAATACTGGCACAGTTTGGAAATAGTCTCATAGAAAGAGAAACCCCCACAGGGAGAATCAGAAACTGAGCTCTCCTCTGAGTCTGAATCAGAAATCTGAGAAGAAAAAACTGCATCTGTCCCTTCATCTTTCTGCCCAGATTCAGAATTATGAATCTCTTTAGGAAAAGAAGTGTCACTCTTTGTTTTACTAGACACTACTTATAAGAACAATCAACAGCCTGAATTAAACCATGAGCCAGACCAAGTAAACTACCCTTGTCTAAGGAGATTTGAGGAGTAAATGCAAGTTTAGTTTTCTGTTTCCTTTTGAAAAGAAAAATGGGGCCAACAGTGTCATTAATGGCAGCTGCAGTTTCCACAGGAATGGACACAACATTCTGACATAACAGGGGAAGCCTTCAGTGTTCCTTCTCCCAGAGCTAACAAGAGTGAATCTCCCTTGACTAGTGAGGGGAACACAATAGCTGCAGAGAAATTAGCTAACCCCCAGTCCATAGTGGCTGGAGGTGCTACACAAGAGGATTCTGGGGTAAAAGATGAGTAGCCTGAAGTACAACTAATGGCCAGCAGAATCATCCATCTGCAGCTGAGGCAAACTGCTAGCCTGCTGAGGTGGCAAAGACTGTTTTCTTAACTTTTTCTTTTTGTGGCTGGAAGAACTGACTGTGGGACTGGTAGTTTGTTTCATGATCAAGTTGAAAACGGTGTCTCTTTCCTGGGGAAAACACGGAGCAAAAGTTGATAAAACTGAAGTCTTGAAATATATTATTAACACAGCTTAATGGCAGAACGGTACAATAAAGGCTCATACGATTAGCGCTTTCTTTCACTTTATTTAAAACGTGAACTTCTTCAGAAACAAGAACATGTGCCCTCCCCAGCACAAGTCTTATAAACTCTTTAGAAACAGGATATGATGTCATGAAGTTCTACTTAATTTTTAAAAATATGCACACAAAAAATATGTATATATATATATGCAATGTTATAAATCTACATATGTGTACAAAAAACATCGTATTGTTTAAAATTGAACACCATACTATCATAGCAAATGTATTCCGGTGTTTTAAATGCTCAATATGATGAAATGACATAATTCTATACAAAATATATTCGTGAATAAAAAGTTGGAATACTTGTCATCATTACAAAAGTTATAACTTGTTCCTAGCACATATCTACAATGTGATACCCTCAATAAAGCAATAAAATACATTGTTCTTAATATGTTATACTAATATACATCTATAAATTCAAATTGTATTATCTGTATAACAAAAAACATTTCATATTAATTACTTCATTAAGACCAGGGTACTGGTCTGCCCCTAATAACAATTGCCAAAGTGTCTCCTTTTGCTCTAATTTGTTGTTAACATCCCCCATAAATGCCATTTTTTCTATGTGGTCTAAAACAAAAAATTCAAACTTTTTAAAGTCACTACATACCAAAGAATGCCTTGCAAGTGCATTATTTTTATCTTTGTTTTTTATAGCTAGAGTATGTTCGTAAATTCTCCGCTTCAAAAATCTGACAGTTTTACCCACATAATAACATTCACAGGATACACAACAGGCCAAATAAACCACACATTCACTGTGACAACTGAAATATTTCTTAGCCCAGAAGGTCCTTTTTAGATGTTTCAAAGTAACAAAAGAACTATTACTTAGAAATCTACACTGTCTGCAGTTGGTGCATGCAAAAGTACCCTTTTTGATTAAGTCTCTGGTCTTCACCACAGAGGTGACTTCAGTCCTTTCTAAAATTTTCTTAATGTTGGTCACTGTTTTATAAGTGAATTGTGGTTTAGACCCTACACAGCTGACTAAATCCTTATTACCTAGAATAATTCTCCAATTCCTTTCTATAGTGTTTCTAATTTCTTTTAGTTCATTTACTATAGGAAGTGGAAAAGCTGTGTAGAACCCAATATCTTCATTTCTTCTTATACCCTCATTTTCTTGCTGAACTACTCTCGGTTGTTCCACAAGCATATCTGTGGCCAATAAAATGGGTTTTGCTACTCCTAGTCTTAGCTTGTTGACTTCCTTTTCCAATTTTTTAATCCAATTTGGATTGTAACCTCTTACAGTAAACATTTGTCTCAAATGTATTAACTCTTCATGGAATACTAAGTCGTCTGTAGTGAGCCTATTATGACAGCTACTAGGTAGGGCAGGACCAGCTCGAATGTCACACTGATGGGGGAAGGGATGTGAATTTAACATGTGTACCAATAACACTTTGTTTTACAGCACAATAAACCACTCCCATGCCTGATAAAAAGTATATATATATTTAGAAAGCTTGTGAGGAAATTATTACTCTATTTTTGTTTTACTTGAATCGCTTGTCTGTGTACTTAATAAAGGATTTTCGACTGGAAACAGACTGCCTGCCTTGCATGGATTACTTTCGAATACTTAGTAATGCTGTAGAATTATATATTTTCTATTATTATTTTTTTACTTGACGAGTTTACGTTCGCTACTTCTACTACTATTGTCTGGTCTGATTAATATACAGTGATTAACTAGAAATGTATGGACTGAAAATCTTCCACACAGAGAAGTTTCTTACACTGTTTTATAATTACATAGAACAATACTGATTTATGGTTTGATCGTATCAGGGAGGACATAACACGGGGGGGGGGGGTTGCAGTGCTATCCCATGTTAGTGAGTACTATGTCCAGGACATTTCAGCCTCTTGTGGGTGTGCTGACTAGTTTTTCCAGAGCATTTGCATTGACAAGGTCCAAGAACTTCTGAGCCAGCGTGACTGTGGTCATGTATGAAAAAGCCTGGAATAGTCCAGGCGAAAGCGCTTGGTTTATCTTGGATTCTATTTTTGTCTTTGTCGAATAAAAGATTCTTGTGGAAATTACTTGGTTTGGCGTTTTCCAACAGCATTCAACGCTTCTTCACTTTATGGACAGTTGGTATTTGTATTTACAAGCTTTTGGAATTTGTCATCATTTCGGAAACTAGAGATAGTTTCCGTACGCATTACTAGTTTGGTACCCTCTACAGCTTCTTGGTTCTAGTTTGGTGGGTTCTTTTTTCTGAGTTTATTGGACTTTTTTTTTGCTGCTTTTGGTACATTTTGGAATGGCGGAAGAACCACCAGTCTCGGACCTCTACAACACACCCCTTATTTTAAGGGAAGACACCGATGATACACCGGTAACTCGTTCTGAATTTAATAAAGTGCTAATGCTACTTATGAACATTAATAAAACACTTATGGGTCAAACAAACCCTGAAGTCCTGGATTCACCTTGGTTTCCGGGAAATCAACAGCAAGCTGCTTTGAATGAACAAAGACCTTTCACGGCGCAGGAGCCGAATGGCATCGCTGGAACAAGTTATGATTTAAGAACTGATTTGGCACAACCACAGGAAGGAAACTTCAATAGCAAGGCACCGAATGGTGGAGCTACGGATAAAACCTTTAATTTCAAAAAATGGACAGAGCTCCAACCGGAGTTCAAACAAGGTACATTTCACAATAATATGCAGCAATTTGATATAGATTTTGACGTTTTCAGTAATAAGTTGTACACGTATAAGAACTGGCAACTTGAGATTAATTATCTTAAAGAATGCATCAACGTCAAGAGGGTACCGAAAGGGTTAAGGAGCTACAAATTTCCAAATAACGCCACTGTGGGCTCTACATTACATACGCAGTTACTGGAATTGTTCAATCGAACTGGCTTAGAAATGCTGGATTTAATGGTTAAGGACTATCAAAATAAATGTAATGTTTTGCTGGATGAACTAAATGTTTTAAATGACAATATTGTGCAACATAAAAATTTCCTGAGGCATAAAAGGAAATATGATGAAGTTTTCTCTGAAGTAGACCAACATTGCTTAAAAGTTATAGATAGGAAAATTAAAAAACTAGATAGAGACTTGCTGGAATATAGAGAGGGGAGGGCTTACCCTACAGGACTGAAGCATAATAGAGTTACAGGAACTAATGTAGATGAATCTGAGACAAGAACAGTGGACCAGAATGTTAGAAACACAACTAACATTGAACCTTTACGTAGAAGTGAAAGGTTAGCACAGAAGGGTAATAACAACTCCCCGCAGGGTTTTTTTCATCCCCAGGGCAGACCGATGGGGAGGAATCTGAATGCCCCCTACCAACAGGGTTGGGGAAGGGCACGCAATTAAATCTTGAGACAGACGACTCTAATTCTAGTGACATTGCACCAATAACTACTGATGCAAATAACATAGTAGTTTCTTTTAACAATTACAGCATTTATAACTATACAGATTTAGATATCACTCCTGTCTTTTTTGAATTATTCACTAAAGGATTGAATTATATTCCAGCTAGACCTACTTACCTACCGAAATTGCTGATTGAATTAAAACTTTTCATCAGAAATTTAAATCTTTCCCTCTTTTTTAAGGGACAAAGTATAACAACTAGTAACATTACTAGGTCTAGCACATTCAACCCCCCCTGCATCCTAGTTTAAAAATTTTTGAAGAATTGATAGAAAACACATTTAGAAGTAATCTGGTAAATAGACATGACCCTTCACATAGCTTCAATAAACAGCTAGAAGAAGTGATAGATTTGTTAAGGAAACAAAAAATAAGAGTTATGAAACCAGATAAAGGGGGTGGGATGGTGCTTATGAACCTACTTGACTACGATAACGCAATGCATGATATACTACAAGATACTGAGACATACGAACAGGCCTCTATTAATGAACTAAATGTTGCACAAGCTAATATCAGATACATTTTAAATGACCATTTACTCCAAGGGGTAATAAATGAAGAACTATTTAATTACCTAAATGTACCACATCCAAAAACCCCTATATTATTTGGTATACCTAAAGTTCATAAAGGTATTATACCTTTGAAATTTAGGCCAATTGTTGCTGGAGCTAACAGTATTACAGAACCACTAGGTAAATATGTTGAATATAGTATTAAATCTGTGGTTTCCAAACTCCCACACGTTTGCAGAGATTCTTGGGAATTCCTAGCTAGTATTCCATTGAATATTTGTAACAGAGATGTATTACTGATTACAATAGATGTAGTTGAACTGTTCCCAAGCATACCTCATGATATAGGATTAGATTGGTTCTCTGATATCCTAACCAATTTAAGTAATTTGAGTAACAATCACATCAATACACTTATTGAGTTTATGGGAATCATTCTAAACAACAACTACATATTTTTTAATGGGGAATTTTTTAGGCAAAACAAAGGGGTAGCTATGGGCTCCCCTTGTGCATCATCGTATGCAAACATTGTTTTACATAAATGGGAGCAAACTTTTATACATTCTACTAAATGGAAAAAACAGATTTTATTTTACAAACGCTACCTGGATGACATATGTATCTTATGGCAAGGTTCTAAGGAAACTTTTTTGGAGTTTTTTGGATACATTAACACAACTACTGATTTTTTGTCATTCACTTACGAACTTAGTAGTAATTCATTGCACTACTTAGATATTCTTTTAACTAAGGATAGAGAAAGTGAACACTTCCAATCAAGCATCTATAGGAAGCCTTCTTTTTCGAACACATTTTTACATTTTGACAGCTCACACCCTAATTACACCAAAAAGGGAATAATTAAAAGTCAATTGATTCGAGCATCTAGAATATGTAGTACAACAGTAGCTTTAATGGAAGAAGTTACATTTTTAACAAAAATGTTTGTAGAAAGAGGCTATCCTATACAGCTAATTAAATCAGTAACAAAAGAAGTACTAGAGAAAAGAGACTCTAAATTCTTTCCCCTTCTTAGTAAAGGACTACCACTTCCAACAACTAATAATAAAGGGCAAAATGAAGTACAGAAAAGTTTTATTTACACATACACTAGTGATTCAGGATATATAGAAAATACCCTGGAAGCTTTTTGGCCTATTCTAACTATGCAGGAGCAAATTAAAGCTTATTTACCTGAAACACTAACATTTGTTAGAAAACGTGACACTAACTTAAAAGGAATGTTTGAACAAAATTCTAATTTAAGACAACTGACGAACACTGTCTCCTCTCATAGAAAGAATGGTACATACAAATGTGGTATGTGTAAACAGTGCAATTACCTTTTGAATGCTGCGGAAGTTTCCTTGCCATCTAGGAATTGTATTTTAAGGACATCAGGTTACCACAATTGTAATACAGTGGGAGTAGTGTATTTAGGTATATGCACATTCTGTCAAGGCTTCTATGTAGGGAAAACTACTAGAATGCTCAAAAAAAGAATTTATGAACACACATATGAGATAGAAAAAAAGAAAAATACAAATGCATTTTTCAAGCATTCCTTAACATGTACTAATATGACTTTAAAATTTTTTGTCCTAGAACGGGTCACAATTGACCCCAGAGGAGGTGATTGGGAAAGTTATCTAGAAACCAGGGAGTTAATTTGGCAATTAAAATTAGATGCCTCTAAAAATCCAGGTATGAACGATAGTATCAGTATTAATAGTATACTGAAGGTGAAAAGAAACAAATTATAAGTGTTTTTTTAACATTTACTTTGTGTCCACTTTTGCAAACTTTAACATAAATACAACAAGAAATATAGTAAAAAAGTTGTTAAAAAAGAAAATGTTATAAATGAATTTGTGTATATTTGAATTTTACTTGGATATGATTTTATTTAAACAAAGGTACAATTTATTAAATGAAATATGAATTAAATAATGAAATATTGACATACAAATGCAGAATATTTAAGTAAATTAAATCATCCTAGTGGTATTTTTATAAGTTAATAATAACAACGCTTTTAGTACAAAATGGTATTTTGCATGATGACTATGTCATAATAAGTATATGTAAGTATTATTTATTTAGGTATTTCTTTTTGTATTTATTACTTTACACAATTTATATTTTATTTTTTACGTTTTATTCCAATAGCAAAGAATTAATTTTTATAGTAAGCAGATGTACAAGAAATATCAATTTACACTAGTAATGTATAAGAAGTGTATAGTGTATGAAGCTTATTCAATAGCTTCATTAGAATTTTATATAGAAAGATGAAGCACTCTGGCACTTTAAATGTGGATGCTAATTTAATTTTAATTGTTAAATTGGCTTATTAGCCTGTGTATTTAACCAGCATGGCCACATTTGCATTTTAACCTTGAAAAAGCCTGGAATAGTCCAGGCGAAAGCGCTTGGTTTATCTTGGATTCTATTTTTGTCTTTGTCGAATAAAAGATTCTTGTGGAAATTACTTGGTTTGGCGTTTTCCAACAGCATTCAACGCTTCTTCGTCTTATGGACAGTTGGTATTTGCATTTACAAGCTTTTGGAATTTGTCATCATTTCGGAAACTAGAGATAGTTTCCGTACGCATTACTAGTTTGGTACCCTCTACAGCTTCTTGGTTCTAGTTTGGTGGGTTCTTTTTTCTGAGTTTACTGATAAAAAGTATATATATATTTAGAAAGCTTGTGAGGAAATTATTACTCTATTTTTGTTTTACTTGAATCGCTTGTCTGTGTACTTAATAAAGGATTTTCGACTGGAAACAGACTGCCTGCCTTGCATGGATTACTTTCGAATACTTAGTAATGCTGTAGAATTATATATTTTCTATTATTATTTTTTTACTTGACGAGTTTACGTTCGCTTCTTCTACTACTATTGTCTGGTCTGATTAATATACAGTGATTAACTAGAAATGTATGGACTGAAAATCTTCCACACAGAGAAGTTTCTTACACTGTTTTATAATTACATAGAACAATACTGATTTATGGTTTGATCGTATCAGGGAGGACATAACACGGGGGGGGGGGGTTGCAGTGCTATCCCATGTTAGTGAGTACTATGTCCAGGACATTTCAGCCTCTTGTGGGTGTGCTGACTAGTTTTTCCAGAGCATTTGTATTGACAAGGTCCAAGAACTTCTGAGCCAGCGTGACTGTGGTCATGTATGTTTCCCATTCAATGGCTGAATAATTAAAATCACAAATGAGCAAGGTGTTGAGCTGTATGGCAAATGACTCCAGTAAGTCCAGGTATATGGTATGCTTTTCCTGTTTCACAATGGGAGACCTATAGCTAGCTATGATGTGGTAGGGGGCTTTGCCTATAGGTAATTGGACATGGAGTAGCTCAACAGACTAATACTGTTTGACCAGTCTCGAGGTGTACTTATCCTTAATGAACATGGATACATCTTCTCCTTTGGTTCTTTATTGCTCAATTTGGGGTATGAATGTATGAAAGGTATTGTAGCCCTGCAAGGCCGGGTTGCTTTCCATGTCTTTGAACCAGGTCTCTGTGACTGCACAGATGTCAGCATCTTCTAAAGTGAGTAGTGCTTACAGGGAATGCAGTTTCTTGTTTAGACTCAGCGTTAAGCAGCAGTACCTTGAGTTTATCTAGAGAGGATTTGGTTATGTTGGGAGGTTGGTTATTTTTGACACTGCCTAAAAAAGGCACAACAGGGGTGGCTAATGCCTTTACCAGTATCTAAAAGCCTACAGTAGAAAGGTGCAGATCATCTCTGGCAAAGCAGCATGGCCTAGTAACCATTTCTTCCCAGGCTGACAGATATTGGATCCCTTTGGACTGACACCAGAAGCTAAGCTAATTGTTAAAGTCAATCATTTTTTGTTTGCATTGTGGCATCATCCTTGGAGAAGGTAGAATGCTGCTTAAGGCTAGACTTATACCTACCTGTGACACATAATATGAAAGCTCAGTCATGTCTCTCTTCATACAGTCCAGTGAGGTATGTGTTAAGTCATTCTCCCCAACATGGACTATGACAGAGTGATACCGGCACTTGTGATTGAGTGTCTTCAGTACTTGAGTGACTTGATGGATCCTGGTACCTGACAGACCATAGCCTGCTTCTTATCCAGCCAGGTGAGAGGAACATCCGTGTGTCATAATGGAGTCACCTATGACCAATATATTAGGTCTTCTGATGTTATGCCTTATGGGCGCATTTGTTGAGATACTGGTGTGTGTGTGTGTGTGTGTGTGTGTGTGTGTGTGTGTGTGTGTGTGTGTGTGTGTGTGTGTGTGTGTGTGTGTGTTATTATGTGTATAAGTGGTTAACTTTAGGAGGTCTGATCTTTTGCTAAGTTACTAGTGAGTACCTTTGCATATGTGGGTTTATCTGTGCTTATTTAGTGTGCGAAGTGTGTGTGTGTGTGTGCTGACAACTTGTTTGGCATTCAATTTGTCCTTATGTGAGAGCCTTGCCTCCAGTTTCATAGTGTAACTACATCTCTCACATAAAGTATTTGCTTGTTTCAGGAGTAAGTGGTTGTCAGTATACATGAGCCAATTGCTACATTGCCTCAGGATGAGAATGTCTATCAGGCTGGCCAGAGAGATGATGGGAAACTGCCCATCCATGATATGTATGTTTTATTAGGGAAGGGAATGGGTTAATTTGACAGGATTCTGTTGGTAACACTGAAACTACAAGAGGGACCTATACTCTGTATAGGCTAAGATTGATCAATAAGTCAACGCTGCTCAGTGCACAACATAGTTGCTCTTAGAGCAGAAGAAAAGCTTGGAAGGGTTTCACTAACAGCTGTTTGTGGACAAACTGAGCTTCTAGGCTTTTGCATCTATACAGGACACTGCTAACCACCGCTGAGCAAAGAGCAGCATCTTGCAAATGCAAGGCTTAAATAAGAGCAAAGAGAAACACGTTTTAAGATAACTATCAATCAGGAAAGCACACAATAGGCCTTTTACCAGCAATTCCCAACTCAGACAGGTTAGATTAGCACACTTCTGCAGAAAAACACCTTCTTAATGTAGAATAGCTGGTTTGGAGCCCAAGTGTAACATGACCACACAAACTACCTACAACAGCTCTACAACTAACAGATACAATGTAATATAGTGCAATTAACTACTTAAAGCAGCAGCAGACAGTACATTTTTTTTGTTTTGTTTTGTTTTGCTTTTTTATTTAAACTTCTGAAGTATAGTCACAGTGTATAAGATGCTTACAGCCCTTTTGTGTGTATCCCAGTTCAGATGGACTAGGTAAATACTTACTGCCACTGTATGAATAATCCCAGTCCTCCTAATGTAAAAGCACAGTAAAGGAGTGAAATGCTACCACAAACAAACTTAAAACATATGAAATGCTACCACAAGCAACATTAAGGATACTGATAAAGCAGAGCACTTTAAACAGCTTATAAAAGTGTGATTATTCAATAAAAGTACTTTGTATTGTTTAAATGCGCCAACAGCCATTCAACTGTACAGAATTTATAAAGGCATAAACAGCTGATTGATAAGCCCTCCAGCCAATAAAACTATATGCAGAAATCTCAAATCTTTCCCCCATCCTAAACAGACCAGGCTACTTCCCAGTGCACTTGATGGAAAATACACTGATCTCTTGATGTAAAAACAAGTGCTTGCTAGAGTATAAAAATACACTACTTTGTCCAGCCTATAGCTAGATAATGAATTCAGATCAAGTAAATCAGGAGAGCAGACAATGAGAGGCAACGTACTTTTTCAATATAAGCACAAGGAAAGGCATATAAATAATTCAAGATATCAACAGCTGTGTAGAAAGGGAGGAGCTTATTAAGCACAATTTACAGTAGGGGTGGGCTGCTTAAAATCACAAGGTTCAGAAAGCAGATCAACGAAGGGAAGGGTGGCTGGGAAAAAAAACTAGCAGTGAATCATCAGCAGTGCATTAGTTTATGCAGGCTTGAAATCTTTTCAGAGGACAAAGGCCCAGAAATTCACTATGTATTTAAGTATCACTCAAGAGACAATTTAATCAATGAAAAAGCATGTGAAATGTGCAGCCTAGATAATTTAAGTGTCTAACTCTCACACAGAACAAAAACACCGGGCCAAGCAGATTTCTTAAAACAGTAAACAAAATGGAGCAGGTAAAACAGAAAGCAGCTCTATCAGTCACAGGCAAAAGAATATAGGTTTACTTTCCTCACCGAGCATGGAATCACCAACAGTGCTTTAGTTTGTGCAGGCTTAAAGTCTTTTCAGAAAAATGCCTTGTATGGTGGTCATATTTTATGTCATCATCAATGGTCACACATTGGTTTTGTATGTGAGACAGCTTCAGTTTTTAGATTATTACATGGTGTTATTGTGAAGAGTTTTGTTAGGTTGTGCTGCAGCTTTGGGGTAAATAGCACGAGTTTAGTCTTTTGGGGATTTAAGAGTAGCTGAGATTTGTCTAAACATGACTCTGTGGAAGAAAGTTTGCTTGAGTGAGTTCTTTCAGAATATGAGGAGTTTTGCTGCACAAATGAGGATAAAGTCATCTGCTACATGGTTGATGCCTGTGCTTATGTCATTTATGAATAGGTTGAAAAGCAGTTGTCCACGAATAGAATGTTGGTGGACTCCAACTGTCATAGGAATAAATGAGGAGAAATCACTCTCCCATTTTACTGCTTGTTCCTGTTTTGTGAGTTAACTATATTACTGGTTAAGGGAAACTTTTGCAAGTATTTTTGGTGGCAGATGGTGTAGTAGGTTTTAGATTGATCAAGGAATAGAGTAATTACAAGACTATTAGGACTGACTATGTCAGCAAAATTGGGAGGTTGGCATAATGGTTAAGGTGTTTGTCTTACAGCCACAAGGTGCATGATTTGATTTTCACATGGGGTAATTGGCTAGGCTTAAAATGGTTCACAAGGGCAGTTAGCCTAGTACTAACCTATGAATGGTGGCAGTAATGTGACTGGTCCTAAAACCATGCTGTGTAAGGAAGAATAGATTATTTTCTGAGATACAGTTTAGTAGTTATGAATGCACATGTCTCTCTAAGATTTTGGACAGTGAAGATAGGATTGCTATGGGTCTATATTTGGAGAGGCCTATTGACCCACCTTTGTGCAAGGGTATTACATATGATTTCTTCCAGAAGTTAGGGACTTATTTTTCATTAAGTGGTTTATTAAGATAAATAGTGGATAGGCTGCAGTATCTGTGATACATTTGATATATTCTGAGGGTAATTGGTCAGAGGCTAAAGTGGTATTTCTAAGGTTTTTAGGTACTTTTGATGGTGGAAGTAGGAACTGTAGAGATGGTAAATGATTGGGGGTTATTAGTTTGAGGTGGGATTTTGTTTTTAAAAGGGTTTCTAGATAGGAATGTAAGTGTGTTTAAGAAGTATAAGTTGAACTGAAAGGTAATTGATACATCCTTATCTGTGGCTGCTGTCATCAGATGAGTGGATTTTCCAGGGTGTAAAAGTTTATTTATTAAGGATCAGAATACTGCTGTAGGATAACTAAGGTGGCTATTTTGATAATTTGTATAACATATTTCATATCAGGCTTTATACATTTCATAGTTTGGTTTCCTAGGTATCCAAACTGCTGAATGTTACTTGATATCTTGATTTTGAGTGAGGCTTTTCAGGGTTTATCCCTAGCAAGCATGAATGGTTTTGTTTTTCTAGTTAACCAAAAGGCTGGTTTGGACTTGTCTCATTTTGTGGAGAGCTGGTGATGCTCTGGGGGGGGGGGGGGGGTTTACTCTCTAGTTGTGATGCACTCCATTTTAATTAAATAGCCCACTTGGTGATTATTTAATAGGTTCATAGGTGTGTACTAGGCTAATGGCCCTGGAGTCTCTGTGTACCTATAGACTGGTTTCATACAGAGCTTAAGAAGTGACTGCACTTGGAACAAGGAACATTGCATTCAAAGTTAAGATGAGATGGTTCTTTCATTTTTCTATTTTCAGGGTTCTTTGAAGGTTGGGCGCTGGGCTGGCAACTCGACACTGTAAAAATCCAGTGCCAGTCATAAGCAGACCGGTGATCTGCTGTGGCGACCCTTAACCGGGAAAAGCCGAAAGACTTATAATGTCAGTCACCTTGGTACATGACATAGAAACTGTAGACTGCACTTAGCATCTTTATAACTGCATCTCTTATTTCAGACAGAGCTTTGTGGCTTTCAAGCTGAGATGGTTCTTTCACTTTTCTATTTTCACGGTTTATGCCAGTAGCCTTGCTACATGACAGAAAATCATGGTGTACATGTGCTAGAGGGAGACCTCACTGCCATTTACCCAGACTGTTCTTAGGAAAATTATCTCCCTTTGTCTATTTAAGGGACAGCAATATGGGAAGCAAGAATGTCATTTTGATTGCATCTGTGAGCCCAGGTGTTGACAGTACAAGCATTACCTTGTATTCTTTTATTATTATTTGTTCCAAATCAGCAAAGGAGCAAAACTGATACTGAGCACATTAACTAAGAATGATCACACGTTAGCTTGTGCTGCCTTTGTTAAATTGAGTTAGAGAAACGTTTGTTTTAATTATGCGCCTGTGATGTACTAAGAGTTTGCAAATATTGCAGACAGAGAAACTCAAAACACCAAGATTCAGAAGCCTCACAGAATGCAATCTATTATAGCAATCTTGTGAACTTGAGGTCCATTAGATAGTTACATTGACTATACAAACTCCCAAAGTTAAAAAAACTTCATTTTTTCCACTGTACTATAAAAAACTGTTGCCTCTAAAACATATAAGCAAATGATGTGCAATGCTGTGTGTGAATTTGATGTTCACAAAGTAGTTGGACTGCATTTATTATATTAGCTATTTAGGAAGAACTCTATGATAATACATATGATCTTGTACAAAAAACAAAAAAGAAACATCTTTTAAACATTTGCTGCTATTTTGAAAATCATTTTAGACCATAACCTGCTGAGTCTCACTGTGAGACCTCAGGTTTGATCTATTTGGCTACATGTCAAGTGTGTTCCGCTTTTTATATAGGCTTAACCAAGAGAAAATTGAAAAATAGAATTTATAATCATATATATGATATTAAATGTAGAAATGAATTGAACGCATTGGCGAAGCATGTTGCTTTGAATCATGACCATTCCTTTGTTTTTAGAGTCTTACAGATTGTTGAACATAATATAAGAGGTGGTGACTATATGAACCATCTAGAACAGAAGGAGCTTCAATGGATTTTTAAATTGAGGGGTCATTATCCACCTGGATTGAATACATATGTATCCCTTAGATCTTATCTTAGTTCTCATAGATAAAAGTAATAAAAAAAATTTTTAGCTGTCCTAAAAATGATGGTGAGACTGACAGTTCAAGAGATTATCCACCTGGATTGAATAAATATGTCTCCCTTAGATCTTATCTTAGTTCTCGTAGATAAAAGTAATAAAAACAATTTTTAGCTGTCCTAAAAATGATGGTGAGACTGACAGTTTAAGATGTTTTTAAGTTTTATTCACATGTAGGTTATGTTTATGTATATGTTTTTTAAAAAAAGTTGTATAATATATCGAGTTCTATTAAATGCTCTGTATTCTATTTAGATAGACACTCCAACCCATCAGATCATTTCTAAATGTGATAGATTATGCCCTCATATTCAGTAATATTTAATAACATTCAATATTAAGGTGTTTTAAATGTTTTATTTAATGAGGGAAATATATAATTGTATTTCTACACATTGCATATTATATGAATTTTATATGTTTTTCTGTACATTTCTCACGTTTTTTATGTTTTATACATTATATATATATATATATATATATATACATATATATATGACATATATTATATATTTTGTTTTTGAGGGATGATTATATGTCTTGTATTGTTCACTTCATTTTGTTCATTTTAGGTTTGTTTTGTCATTGTCTATAACAAGTTTTGTAACTTCATTGCTGTCTAAAGAAATGTTGTGACAATTATTGAATAATGTTCTACTGATTGTCTCTTTAATTGATTAATAATGTAATTAGATGCTTGACTTGACTATATAACCTCGAGCAGTTTTATTTTATGTTATGGTCTGAGGAAGCGTATTCTATATACGCGAAAGCGCTTACCTAATTTTGTGAATAAAACTTTTTTTTGGATATTTTGGCTTGTTAGCCTTTCATTTCCGTGGTGAGTCCTATGTTTTACTGCATCTATATATATATTTTTTTTTTTTGTAACTTAAGGGCTCCTTGGTTCGAGCAGTTTATCTTTACTTTACTATAGTTACATTGACTATACAAACTCCCAAAGTTAAAAAACTTCATTTTTTCCACTGTACTATAAAAAACTGTTGCCTCTAAAACATATAAGCAAATGATGTGCAGTGCTGTGTGTGAATTTGATGTTCACAAAGTAGTTGGACTGCATTTATTATATTAGCTATTTTAGGAAGAACTCTATGATAATACATATGATCTTGTACAAAAAACAAAAAAAAAAACATCTTTTAAACATTTGCTGCTATTTTGAAAATCATTTTAGACCATAACCTGCTGAGTCACCAAAACACTTAGCAAATTTGTGAAACAGCAACATCTCAGAAAGAAATGTACAAGTAATACCCCTAAAATTCTAAGAAAGAAGTGCTCTGAACTTTTTTTTTTTTAACAGCTCTTCTAAGAAACTATATCGTGGACTGCTGTTACTGCCTTAAAGCCAAGCTGTGTTAAAAAGGCTGTATAAACTGGTGTTTTCAGCTAAAACTTCATCAACCCCTTTGACTGGATAATGACTGCATACCTTGTAAATAATTAACCCTCTTGTGACTTACTTGCTTTATTTATTATAACTAAATTTCTAAGTTCTATTGTAGACTGATTCCTGTTACAGGAACATATCATATTTTTTCACTGTATTCCTAAATATTTAATACCTGTACCTTATCACATTTCAGACAAATAGGCACACTAGGTTTCACTAATAGAAAGTAGTACAGCGTCAAATATTATGTATGCATTCCAGGACTTCTAGTATTGTCTGGTGACATCAAAATGGGCTAAGGTCCTTGGCAACATTATGGCGTCTTAGACCCAAAACCAAATTCTTAGCCTTACTGTTTCTGGAGTGAAGGCATCACAGATCAATGTCAGCATTATTCAGTACAAAGTATAGCAGTGCTGTAGCTAGATGATGCTACATCAACCAGGCATTGAGCATCTTTGCATTCTCTGAAATCTGAGTTAATGATACCCACAATTCAGAGATGTGTTGTTGGATTATAATACATGTATGATGAATAATATTAGTTATAAATTATTTGGGTGAGTGACTATCCTATAATGCTGTAATGTATTCTGTTTTCTACTTGACATCTGATTGTATCTAAATTTTGTAAGAACTATCTATGTTATATACTTTAGTAAATAATTTGTTCTGTCATGAGTATCATAAATGTTTCTTCCAAGGCTTTTTTCCATGGGCGTCTGTTGAAAATGGCCTTTGTCCAGTGTGATTTTCCCCTGCCAATAAAGATAAACAAATGACCAAATACATACACAAAAAACTGATTTTGTTGACTCTTAGTATTTACAGATCAAGAACACTTGCCATTGCTTGCATCCACGTCCTAAAAGGCAATCACATCTCCTTGTCAGATGAAAACCTTCACTAGTTAACCTACAGCATCAAGATGGAGCTTGTTCAAAGTAAGTAACTTCAGTAGTCATTAGAACCTTTCCCTAAATGAGAACAAACATCATTCTAGAGTATAAAGCTTTTTTAGTTAGCCCAATTAATCGGTTTATTCAAAAGAATGTACAACTATTTAAGAACTTAACATAATAATACATGTCCAGTTAAATAACTATTGCAATATTCACTACCTATGGTAAGTATCCTGCAAAGGATACCATATACCCAGCCAGCATAACAAAACTTGGGTGTCTTATTCTCATGCCTTACTTTTGACATGCCCAAAGCACGACAATGCAAAGTGGTACATCAAAGACAGACAGGCATGGAAAACCTCAGGATTTTCTTGCCCTAGACCAAAGGGGGGGGGTGAAACCAAAGGCATAAAATAAAGAAAAACAAATAGAGGGGACTGTAAAAGTGTAGCCCACCTCAGCCCAAGAGGGCAAATATGGAAAAAAAAACTTATAGTAGGAAGGCGTAAGTTCCATATTGTAACAGCAATTCATTCTGACATCTATTACTGTAAGTTATTACACAACTTTGTATGTCCTTCATTAATCAGTGTTACAGTATTCACTACCTATGAGAATATTTCCAAAGCTTATTAGAGAGAAAATGGGGGGGGGTTGGAGTCCTGAATTCCATGAAGGATAGAACTGACAAAAAACAGTGCAAGATCTGGAGAAAGCATCGATCTTATAGTGCTTAGTAAAGGTGTGGATGGATGAACAGGTAGCTACTTCCACAAAATATCTAGAGTCTAGACCTTTGAAGAAAGCCTCTACAGATGGAGCTGCTCTGAAGGAATGGACTTTAACCTGACCTGAAAGAGATTCCCCATGGAAGGAATAAAAGAAAGGAAGAGTCATAGGTTCATAGGTGTTTACTGTGCTAACAACCACCAGGGCCTTTTTAAGTCTAGCTACGCATCCCAAATCTCTGACAAGTTCAGATACCCTTGATAAGTGTAAGCATGGGCCTGGGAGATGAACCATTTACAGGTTACCTGTGTCCATTAGAGACATAGGTGCCAAACCAGGGATGACTTTCCATTTTTTCTGGTTTCCCATCCAATTGTCCAAGTTGTACTTGAACTGGGTTAGGGAGGACCTCTGCTTCACATGGATGGGGAGCCTGTTCCATAGACTGGGTAGTCTCTGGGATACATACCTTTCTCTCCAGCAGGTTCTATTTATATCACAAGCAAGGTTTAAGTCTTTAGAACGGGTAAGTCTGGTGCTGTTTGTTTTGTGGATATGCAGGTGGTCCATCAGAGAGAGTGGGGGTCTGACAATGCCCTGTATGCCAGGCATAGATCTCCCCTCAAAAGCCTGTAGGAGACAGAATACAGGGATAGGGCCTTCAGGTGGTCTGCATAGGACATATTACTTACGCCCTGTATTATTTTAGTGAGGAACCTCTGTGGACTTTCCAATTGTTGGATATGCCTAGTTAGGTACATACCAAAGGGGGCATTGTACTCAATGATAGGTCTGATGAATGCTCTATACAGTGGAAAAATGACTCCCTTGGACTTAGATGCCACACCTTTGTTTATAAGTTGAGCAACATTAGAATGATTTCCTCACCACTGTAGACACATGATAATCAAAGGTTAGATTACCATCTACGTGTGTCCCTAAGTTCCTGACTACTGGGTCAACTCTAAGGGGTGTGTTGTCAATATGATAGTTACCAGGGATGGATGACTTTCCAAAGGTTACTATTATGCATTTCTTGGCATTTAGATTTAGTCCATTGTGTGAAGATTTTGTGAAGATAGGTGAAGGCTGCCAGCCTAGCCAGATAGAATTGTGTAGATAATTCTGTCAGCTGTAAATATTAATGTAAACCACAGGCTTGTTGTCTTAAATTGAAAAAAAATAGTGTTACATGTGGAACTGGAAAAAATGTAACAACAGTGCACTCTACTGACCAAGTAAAGCATGTTGTGACCCTCTGATGTTAAACTTCGGAGCCAATAAGTCTAGAGTGAGGCATCCTGCCTATTGTTTTAAGGCCAGAGTTAATGGCTAGAATTTGCATGCCTAAAGGCCCTTTATTGCTCTGGTTTCTGCCCAGAGGTGAAGAATGTAAATGTAGTTTCTGTTAGCCTGGGAACCCAGGGAAATGTGAAGAATGATGTAACGTGAACCAGGAATGTGGTTTTAAAAACAGAGAAACTCAGAGAGAATTAAGCATTTTTGTCTTGACCATTCAACTCACCAGCACTGTCTTGCTCTATATGTAAGTTTATCTTAGACTTGTGTTTTCTCTTAGAAATAGCTAGAAACCAGAAAGATTAGACTAAGTGTTTTTCTGTGATATCAGAACTGTACTACTGAATTATTTTAAGTATTTCTCTGTGATCTCTGAACTCTTGACAAGCACTGTGTAGTAAAAAGAATTCTCTTGTGTTTTTACTATTTGTTATTAAATATTTTTAAACCCTTTCAACTGCGGCTATTTTTGTACAGATAATTTAAGCTCTTAAGAGTACTTGCATGCCTTTGGTAAAATTGTACAAAGCCAATCCAATAGCTTTAGCCCTGGGCTATACTACCATTTGGATAATAATATTGCACAGTAATAATTGGACACCCTTTCATAAGGGCCTTTGAATAGCTAATAAATATTAGTGGGTGGTGGCAAGTGGTACTACCATATAGTCTAGAAAAAAGGGGCACAGCTGGAGAACCTGTGCCAGCCTTCCCCAGGAGTGTTTGTGTGTTTGTATAACCTTTTTCAAGGTGCATGTGTATGTGTGTGTGTCAGCTACTTGGGCAGGGACATGAAGCACTGATTGGACAGAGAGGGTGCTGGAGGTTTTAGCTTGCCCACTAGGCTGAGATCTGGACCCTATTAGTCTTATTGGGGACCTAGAGAGCAAGGGAGTGACCAGCCCCAGACTGACTGTGATCTCTGTGTGCTCTTAAAGGAAATTGCACTTTACTGTGTGTATTTGTTATAATTTCTTCCTATATGAAACACCCCTCACTGGTGTTAGTGGTGAGGACTGAGGATCCTTGATAGCTGGGCCAGGGCATGGGTGTCACATATTAATTGTTTGGCAATGGTGGGATACCCACACCACATATTAATTGGTTGGTAAATACTAATTGGCTTGCAGTGGTGTGGGTAGAGTGAATTCCTGTAGCTTGTGTACAGTGAGCTCTGAAGGTATTTTGTACTCAAATCAGCCACACAGTGAATACTCAAGAGTTCAAATCACAATTGTTTTATTTCTTTTGTTAGCTTAGTCAGGGTGAGCAGACAGCATGTCAGCAGAGGAATATGGAAAGCTGACCAGGAGCCAGCTGGCTGAGATGTGCCAGGCTAGGGGACTGGTGCATGGAAACCTGACTAAGGCAGACCTGATTGCAGCCTTGGTTACAGCTGCATCAGAAAACAGCAACCAGAAGGACAATCAGACTGGCAGTGGAGAGATACTACCCTCAGAGAATGGACAGCTCAACCTTTCTGCAGAGGACTTAAAAATCCATCTGGAGCTAAAGAGACTTGAGTTGGAGACCAGGCATGTGGAAACAGAAGCAGCTGAGAGACTGAGGAGTCTACAGGCTGAGGAGAATGAGAAACTGGTATGCCTGGAAGCCAAAGAAAAGGAGTGGCAGAGGAAGCATGAGAGGAAAATGCTGACTCTTCGCCAGAGTCATGGAGATAATGGGGAAGGGAGTTACTGGACCCCAGAAGCACAAAAGGTCAGTAAATTTCTTCCGCAGTTTAAAGAGGGTGATAATTTTGATAGTTTCATTCACATGTTTGAGAGGGAATGCAAACAGTATGGTGTTGATCAAAGGTTCTTGGTGCGGTTCCTGACCCCCATACTCCATGGTAAAGCTATAACTGTTTTGTCAAAAATGTCAGACGTTGCATGTTTTGATTTTACTGCTGTTAAAAATCACTTGTTAGAATTGTTTAGGCTAACACCTGAAATGTATAGGAAAAAGTTTCATGAGCATAGACGCAAGGCAGATGAAAGTGTGTGTGAATATGTTGCTGAACTGAGCACTTATTTCCATAGGTGGGTGAGTGGATGTCAGGTCACCAATTTTGAAGGGCTGGCAGACGTTTTGGTGAGGGAGCAAGCCCTTAGCACTTTGTCTGAGGACATGAGGATCTGGTTAGCTGATAGACAATGTGCTACTTCAAATGAGTTGGGGAAGAAGGAAGACCTATGCCTAGCAAGCAGGGCAGCCCTGCACAGGAAAGGGACCCCCAGTGCTGCTTATGGGTCTAAAGGAACCCATGGTGGGCAGCACAGACTGGCAGGGTAAGCCATTAGTCCAGGTACGCGTCCAGGATCTAGGGTTAAATGTTTTGAATGCAACCAGTGGGGCCATGTGGCATACAGGTGTCCATGGAGGCAAGGTGGGGAACAAAAGGTGAGAGAGCCAGTAAGTGGGAAAGACAAAATGCCAATAGTAGGTTGTCTTGAGACAACAAGGGTACTAAACTACCACCAGAGGTTATATCTTATTGTAGTGAATGGCAAAGAGGTCATTGCCTAGTGAGACACAGACTCTGATCTAACCATTGTAAATCCTGCAAAGGTTACAGAAGAGCACTACTTGCCTAGACAGTCTACTCCAGTCAGGGCTTTAGGAGGGATTCCATTCCAAATACCTTTGGCTAGGGTTCAACTTGACTGGAAGGGTCGAAAAGGAAGCCAGGAAGACAGGGGTCCAGGGAAGTAAATAGTGTGGGAAGAAATAGCCAGGGAATTGTTATGACTAGGCTTGTATAGGCCCTAGGGCTGATAGCCTAATACCAGCCTATGAACCTATGAGCAAGTAGGTGTGTTTGAGGATATCCCTGCAGATGTCCTGATAGGGAATGATTTTTACAGTGCAGTACCCTGTGCTTGTGCAGTTATATGCAGTCAGGATTGGAGACAAGCAGGTAAGTCTGGTAGCCTGGGGGGAACCCAGACAGACTGCATACTTGCAGCCAGGACTGGTGAGGTGGTTACTTCAGGGAGGGAGCTACCCTGTAGCAATGAGACTGAAGGTGAGTCACAGCTGCGTGGGGGTACTGATGGTCCCTTGAACAGAGTGACTGCAAAGGTAGAGGTGAGTAGTAGTACCCAGGCTGACAATGAGGCACCACTGTCAGAGGATGCCAGACTTCCTGTGGAAGGGGAGCTGGGAAGGGTTACAAGCAGAGAGTTGAGGCAGGCTCAGCTCTCAGACCCTACATTGCAAGGCCTGAGGCAGGTAGCTAGGGAGCCACCTGATTCTCAAGGAAATAGGGGAATCTGTATACTGGGACAAAGGGTTACTGTACAGAGCGGACCCCTGAGGGAGGGCTAGAAGGTGAGAGAGTACAGCAGTTGATAGTGCCTAGAGCCTACCATCTGGCACTTCTAGCCATAGCCCATGATATTCCCTTTGCAAGTCATATGGGCATAAAACATACAAAGAGGCATATTATGCAGAACTTCTATTGGCCTGGAATTTCCAGAGATGTAACAGGGCACTGCAGGACCTGTGCGCAGTGACAAAAGGTAGGCAAGGTAGGAGATAAGGTGAGAGCTCCTTTGATGCCTTTGCCTGTGATTGAGGAGCCATTTCAGTGGATAGCTATGGATATTGTGGGTCCCCTGAGTACCCCAAGTTCCACATGGAAAATGTTTATCCTATTGGTAGTGGATTATGCTACATGATACCCTGAGGCAGTGGCTTTGTCCTCCACTCCTACAATTGTTTTATTTCTTTTGTTAGCTTTGTCAGGGTGAGCAGTGGCACAGAAAGTGGCAAATGCTTTGTTAGAGATTTTCAGCAGGCTAGGTTTCCCAAAAGAAATACTGACTGACAGAGGTGCCAATTTCATGTCAGACCTGCTGGCTTGTCTGTGGAAGTCCTGTGGGGTGAAGCACATGGAGGCCATCCCCTACCATTCCCAGGCTAATGGTCTTGAGAGGTTAAACTCTACAATCAAGTCCATGCTACGGGCATTTGCAGATCAGTTTAAGAGGGAGTGGGAAAAATATTTGCCCCATCTGTTGTTTGCTTACAGAGAGGTTCCCCAGGAATCCACAGGTTTTTCACCCTTTGAGTTGCTGTATGGGCATAGGGTGAGGGGAACTCTAGATATAATTCGAGATAAGTGGGAAAGTGAGTACGAGTCTCACAAGGAGTCTTTTGTAGCATACGTTCTAAACCTCAGGACAAGGCTCAGGGAATGCATGGCCTTGACGCAAAAGAACCTGGCAGAAGCCGAACAACAGAAAAAGGTGTGGTATGACAGGAATGCTCGAGCTAGAGAGTATGCTGTGGGGCAGCAGGTAATGGTTCACTTTCCTGTCAGACACAACAAGCTGCAAGCAGTTTAGGAGGGTCCCTACAAGGTGGTAAGAAAGGTAAGTGATATTAACTACATGGTGGAACTGCTAGGCAGAAGGCAGGGGCACAAATTTTACCATGTTAACATGATGAAACCTTACCATGATAGGGAGACCCTTGTTTTGAGCATTTGCAGTGGATTGCAGGAGGAGTCTGAGGGAGATATGGTGACTGATATCCTCAGTGAGGCTCTGACTGACACCTCAGTTGAAGGGGTAACAATGTCCCAGCAGCTATCTCCTACCCAGGTTTGAGAAATCCGAGCAGTGTTGCAGGAATTTGAGGACATGTTCACTGGGAAACCAGGGTGCACCCACCTGGGGCAGCACCAGGTGGATACAGGACCACAATGGCCTATTAGGCAGGCCCCTTATAGAGTGCCTGAGAGAGTCAAACAGACTCTGAGGGAGGAGGTACAGGAGATGTTGGAACTTGGGGTGATTCAAGAGTCCAATAGTCCCTGGGCCTCCCCAGTGGTGCTGGTGCCAAAGAAGGATGGCAGCAACAGGTTCTGTGTGGACTACAGGAAATTTAGCACTACTGAAAATTAAATAGTCATACAGAGTCAGATGTTTACCCCATGCCTAGGACAGATGAGGCCCTAGAGCAGCTGGGTGGGGCTAAGTATCTTACTATTATCGATCTTACCAAGGGTTACTGGCAGGTGCCCTTGACTTCCAGTGCTAGAGGGAAGTCAGCCTTTGTGACTCCTTTTGGCTTGTATGAGTTCACAAAGATGCCCTTTGGGATGAAGAATGCCCCAGTGACTTTCCAGAGGTTGGCAGATTATATCCTAGCAGGAGGGTTTGCCCTTGATATTGCCATCTACAGCCATTCCTGTCCAGAGCACCTTCAGCATGTCAGGGAGGTGCTGGGCAGACTACAGAAGACAGGGTTGACCATTAAGCCGAGCAAATTTCAGGTGGGTATGGCAGAGGACTCCTACCTAGGACAAACAGTGGGGAGTGGTAAGATAAGGCCTGAACCTGCCAAAGGGGAAGTTATTCAGGCATGGCCTACACCTGTTACTAAAAAACAGGTGAGGGCATTTTTAGGGACAGCAGGGTACTACAGAAAGTTTGTCCCCAATTATCGTACCATAGCTGCTCCCCTCACAGATTTGACAAGGAAGAACAGGCCAGATAAGGTAGTGTGGACCCCAGTATGGGAGCAGGCATTCCAGAAGCTTAAAGAAGCTTTGGGAGAACCCCCTCTGTTAGCCAGTCCAGATTACAGCAAATAATTTGTTGTGCAGATGGATGCTTCGAACCATGGGGTGGGGGCTGTACTTAACCAGATTTCTTCAGAGGGAGAAGAGCACCCAGTGGTTTATCTCAGTCGTAGGCTCCAACCCAGGGAGGAATGCTATGCAGCTGTAGAAAAGGAATGTCTAGGCATAGTGTGGGCACTGCAGAAACTTCAGCCTTATCTGTCTGGATGAAAATTCACTGTAATGACAGATCACAATCCCCTAACATGGTTAAACAGAGCCAGCTAGCAAAATGCCAAGTTGCTAAGATGGAGCCTGGGGTTGCGAGCATATGATATGTCCTTGCAGCACCGCAGTGGGATTAGCAATGCCAATGCATATGGGCTCTCAAGACAGGGAATGGGGTAAGGTATACTCAGATAGACCTAACTCCCTGAAGCAGCGTTTCTCAAGGGTCACTTGAAAAACTAGCTTGAGTTATCCGGGGGGGGGGGGGCAATATGTGACGATTGGGTGAAGATAGGTGAAGGCTGCCAGCCTAGCCAGATAGAATTTTGTAGATAATTCTGTCATCTGTAAATATTAATGTAAACCAGAGGCTTGTTGTCTTAAATGGAAAAAAATAGTGTTACATGTGGAACTGGAAATAAAATGTAACAACAGTGCACTCTACTGACCGAGTAAAGCATGTTGTGACTCTTTGATGTTAAAATTCAGAGCCACTACGTCTAGAGTGAGGCATCCTGCCTATTGTTTTAAGGCCAGAGTTAATGACCAGAATTTGCATGCCTAAATGTCCTTTATTACTCTGGTTTCTGCCCAGATGTGAAGAATGTAAATGTAGTTTCTGTTAGCCTGGGAACCCAGGGAAGTGTGAAGAATGATGTAATGTGAACCAGCAATGTGATTTTAAAAACAGAGAGAATCAGAGAGAATTAAGTATTTTTGTCTTGACCATCCAAGTCACCAGCACTGTCTTGCTCTATATGCAATATTATTAGCCCTGGGCTATACTACCATTTGGATAATAATATTGCACAGTAATAATTGGACACCCTTTCATAAGGGCCTTTGAGTAGCTGATAAATATTAGTGGGAGGTGGCAAGTGGTACTACTGTATAGTCTGGGAAAAAAAGGGGCACAGCTGGAGAATCTGTGCCAGCCTTCCCCAGGAGTGTCTGTGTGGTTGTATAAACTCTTTTCAAGGTGTGTGTGTGTGTGTGTGTGTGTGTGTGTGTGTGTGTGTGTGTGTGTGTGTGTGTGTGTGTGTGTGTGTGTGTGTGTGTGTGAGAGTGTCAGCTACTTGGGCAGGGACATGAAGCTCTGGTTGGACAGAGAGGGTGTTGGAGGTTTTAGCTTGCCCAGCAGGCTGAGATCTGGACCCTATAGCTGTGCCAGTGGGGAGTCTTATTGGGGACCTGTTGAGCAAAGGAGCAGCCAGCCCCAGACTGACTGTGATCTTTGTGTGCTCTTAAGGGAAATTGCACTTTACTGTGTGTATTTATTGTCCTTTCTTCCTATATGAGACACCCTTCACTGGTATCAGTGGTAAGGATTGAGGCTCCTTGATAGCTGGGCCAGGGCACAAGCATCACACATGGCTCTGACACCAGGTGTTTGTCTGTGTCAGCCCCTCCTGGAAAACATTTGTGTCAGTGTGAGATTCAATGGCAGCTCCTAATTTGCAATCATCTTCAAATTTAGTCAGCCAGAGGCCATTGACATTGGTCATGACTTCTGAGAAGTAAAGGGCCAAAAAGGATCGGCCCAAGAACTGATTCCTGAGGGAATCCACTTGTAATTGCCTATTTGTAGAGGTGGACTCCCCAATTCTAAGTTCCTGAGTCCTGTCTGTGAGCCAGCTGGCTATCCACTGGGTGACATACGGATTTGTACCTAACCTCTTGAGTTTGTTAACAATGCCTGAGTGGGGTATTGTGTCATATGCCTTGGCCATATCAAGGTAGGCAGTGTGAATGATTTTGCCCTCATCCATTGCTTTGGTGACCCTCTCAAAGAAGTAGACCAGGTTGAATAGGCATGATCTGCCATTGATGAAACCAAACTGGATTGGGTCCAGTATCTGGAGGTTTACTATATCTCTATTGATCATCTCCAGGATAACTTTTTCCATGGCTTTACATATAAGACTATATAAGACTAGTAAGACGTATGGGTCTGTAGTTTTCAGGGTCTGTAGATAGCCCATCTTTGTGCAGAGGGATGACTGTTGCCTTTCTCCATTCATGAGGCACAAAGCCTGTTTGGAGGCTACTGTTAAATAGTAATTCCAGAAGCCCTGATACATCATGTTTCATGCTATTTAGAAGGCATCCTGGGATATGGTCTGGGCCCATTGATGCAGTGTTCTTGGTCTTAGAGATAGCATTAAGGACCTGTTCCCTAGTGATAGTAGGGGGGAGTTATATTTGATGATATTTCCTGAGGTAAGGTTGAGGGGAAGAGAGGACTAAAGTTGGAGCTGAATTTGTCAGCCAGGAGTTTTGCTACATCTTCTAGCTCAGTATAGATAGCTCCATTTGCAATGAGTTCTGCACACAACTGTGTATTGCCTTTTAGGTTGCGGACATAGCTAAAGAATGCTTTGTGGTTGCCCTTGGACTAGGAGGCCAAACTTACCTCAAATTTGGCTTTGATAGACTTTATTTGACCTCTGAGTTGTTTGTTTAGTTTGATGAGAGTGCTTTTATACTGCTGGGTGCTGCACCTCCTAATTTTTGCCATGATTTTCTTCCTCTGAAAGCCAATTGATTTTATGATTCCACCAGGCTGGCTTGTTTTTTGAGTTAGTTCTGTACTTCTTCCTCATGGGTGCAGCTTCTTCTATGTAGCTATTAACATGTTTGCACAGGGTTTCTGTGAACAGTTCTGCATAGGCAGAAGTGCTCTCAGGTTTATGGGGGCTTGAAATTTTGCCAAGTTGTCACTCAGTAGCTCACTCAAGTTCTCACTCAGTAGCAGGAGGTTAGCCTTGGAATAGTTCCTGAATATACAGGGTTATTTGGGGGTCCAGGTTTTATTTTTACTTCAAAGGAGACCATTTTATGGTCTGACCTTACTAGGGAAGGCATTACAGTAGGGGGTGTGCAGCAGTCTCCCATATTAGTAAGGACCAGATCCAGTATGGCTGCAGCTCTGGTTGGTGTATTAATTATCTGGTCGAGGGAGTTTGTGTTAACAAAATCCAGGAATGTCTGTGCATGTATGTATGGTGTTGTATAGGATTCTCAATTAATAGTGAGGTAATTAAAGTCACCCATGAATATGGTATTGGGTTGTATGGTTAGTGTTTCTAATAAGTTTAAATACATGGTATGGGTTTCCTGGGTCATAGAGGGGGGTCTAAATAGCTTGAAAGGAAGTGGTATTGGATTTTACCTATGGTGAATTGAACATGGAGCAGCTCAAGTGCATTGTTCTGTTTGACCAGCCTTGAAGTATATTTATTTTTGGTGTAAATAGAGACACCTCCATCTTTAGTCCCTGCCTGTGAAGTAGCTGGCCTAAATCTGTGGAAGGCATTATAACCTTGCACTGTTGGTGTGCTCTCCACGGCTTTAAACCATGTCTTGGTAAGTGCACAGATATCAGCATTCTCTATGGTAAAGAGAGCTTCTAGGAAGTGGAGCTTTTTGTTTAGACTCCTAGCACTGAGCAGTAATACCTTTAGATTTCCTTGGTTTTGATTTGCTATGTTAGAAGTACTTTCAGTTTGGCATTTCCTAAAAAAGGCACTATGGCAGACGACAATGTTTTAGCTAATATTCGAAAGCCTAGAGGGGAGAGGTGCAGACCATCCCTAGCAAAGCAGCATGGTCTGCTGACCACCTCCTTCCATGCTGACAAATATTGCACCCCCTTAGAATGACACAAGAAACTAAGCTAATTAGTAAAGTCAGTCATCTTTTGTTTGTATTGTGGCAATCCATTTAGAAATGGTCTGTTTGTATACTGGGCTACCCAGTTTCTTATCTGGAAAAGAATCAAAAAAATGTTATTTTTTTCTAATAGATTTAGTTTTGTCAAGATAAGTTGTCTATGGACATCAAAAGAATGTAAAATTATCTCCCTTTGTTTTGAGGACTGGAAAAAATATGGCAAGTTTATTGACTGGTTAAGAGAAATGTAATCACTTTAGGTATGACAGAAGGGTTAGTTCTGAGAGACACCCTGCCTTGTGAAAAATTAGGAAAGATGGAGATGCCATAAGAGCTTGCAGCTAAAATTAGGAAAGGTGGAGATGCCATAAGAGCTTGCAACTCTGAGATCCTTTTAGCTGATGTATGAGCTACTATAAGAATAGTCTTCTAAGCAGAGAATTCCAAGGAAAAAGAAGCAGACTCAAAATGAAGATCAGCTTCTCTAGCAAATAATTCAGGTCTCAAAATGTGAGAGAATGTATCTTTTTGATAGCCTGATATGTAGGACACCTTTTAAAAACAGCTGATCTCAAAACATGTAGAATGTGGTGGATGTTGTCACTCATCTTGTACATCTTAATAAGACAAAGAGGCTTGGGTGTTTGTTTAAGCAGTTTATTACCTACAAACACATCAGGATGGGGGATTGGAAATATAAACTTGAACTAACAAACTGACTGACTACTTCACTCATGCATGCTTACATTCTGGCTGCTCACACAAAATGGCAAAGCTGCCTGCACATGCTCTGTACTTATATGCACGTGCCCACTGACTGGAAAGCTACGTAAAGGTACAACACACACTCTGATCTAGAGATGTAAAAGTAAACAGGTAGCTATTGCTGACAAATGTGCCTTAACAGAAGAATATGAAAGGCCTGAATTGAGCAAATCACAAAGAAGCTAAGAAATATCAAGAAGGCTGATATGGTAAGGGTCCCGTTTTCTCCTTTGGCATCAAATAGGATCACAGGAGGTTACTAGTCTATTGGCCCTGTGGTCCTTATAAGCCTTGTCAAGAGTTTAGCCCATGTTTAGACAAGTCAACATCTGATGACCCTGTCCAGCAGGGACACGGGTGGAATCCCAGGGGTATATTTTTTGTTTTCCATCCAGTTATTCAGGTTGCACTTAAAAGGGGGTAAAGAGGTACTCTGCGTGGTGTGGAGAAGGAGTCTATTCCATAGATGGGGGAGTCTATGGGACACAAATCTGTCCCACCAGCAAGTCCTGTTGATGTCACACACCAGGTTGAGGCCACAAGTGCGAGTTACTCAAGTGGAGCTTGACTTGCGGATATGCAGCAGTCCCATCAAGGAGGGGTCTATGATCATGTTATATGCCAGACAGAGGTCACCTCTGAGGAGTCTGCATGAAACTTAGTAGAGGGATAGGGATTTTAGCCTATCTGTGTATGGTAGATGTTTGAAGCCCTGGATTCTCCTGGTAAGGTACCTCTGTGGTCTCTCCAGCTGCTGCATGTGCTTTGCGAGGGGTATTGTACTTAATAATGGGCCTTATAAGGGAAGAATACAGGGATGTTATAACCTCCTTATCCCTGGATGAGATACCTTACTTATGAAGTGGGTCATGTAGAAGGCTTTCTGTACAACAAAAGCAACATGGTGGCCAAACGTCAGGTTGCTATCAACCTGGGTGCCCAAATCCCTCACAATTGATTGCGTGCTTAGGACATTGTTATTAATGTGATCATTTGCAGGCATGATGATGCTTTTTTGGTATCCAGCTTGAGGCCATGTTTCCGGCACTAGTCATTTGTCTGAGTGAGACCCTCTTGGAGGATGTCCACATCACTAGGGGAATTGATGACAGCACACGGCTTGCAGTCATCTGCAAACTTAGTCAGCCATATTCCACTGGTTTTGGCCTGCACCTCAGAAAAGTATATCCCAAATAAAAAAGGCGCCAAGACCAAACCCTGGGGTATGCCTCTTGTTACGGGTCTACTGCTTGAGGTGGCTTCCCCTATTTTGACCAGGTGGGTTCTATCAGTGAGCCAGTTTGCTACTCATCTGGTAACATATGGATTGATGCCTAGTTGAGAGAGTTTATCTATTATGCCCGAGTGGGGAATAATGTCAAAGGCTTTGGCCACATCAAGGTAGGCTGTGTATACCATCTTCCCCTCATCCATGGCTTTGGTGACTGTCTTACAGAAATCGACCAAATTTAACAGACATGACCTCCTCTTGACGAAGCCAAACTTTGTTGGATCAAGTGTTTGGAGGTTGCCAATGTCCTTGTTAATGAGGTCCATGGTAATCCGTTCCATGGCCTTGCAGATCAGGCTAGTTAGGCTGATGGGTCTATAATTTTCCAGAATGGTGGATGCTCCACCTTTGTGTAAAGGGATGACAGTGGCTGTCCTCCACTCAGCTGAGATGAAGCCGGTACTCAGGCTTTGGTTGAATAGGGAGCCTAAAGTTGTTGCAAGTTCCTGCCTGAGTTCACGTAGGATGCAGCCTGGATGTAATCGGGTCCCATGGAGGCTGTATTTTTTGCCTTTGAGACAGCAGTGATGACTATATCCCTAGATATAAGGGGATGGGGGCAGGTATTGTGGATGTCATGATTTACTGATCTGGGGGACAGATTGGTGAAGTTTTCACTCAATCTGTCACCAAGCAAGTTTTCCATATCTACGGCATTTGTATATGTGGTGTCCTTGACCACGAGTTCTGAACAGATCTGGGTGCTTCCTTTGAGGTTGGGGACATATGTGAAGAATGCCTTATGATTGTCTCTAGTAAATGTGGCCAATTTGGACTTGAAGTTTGCTTTGGAGGATTTCCCTAGTGCTCTTATTTGCTTATTCAGGCTAAGGAGACATTGCTTCCAATTGGGTACCTGCTCCTTCTTGGTCTTTTTTTCCAATTTAATGTTATTGAGATTATGCATATTAAAAAAAAGGACAGAAAAGAAAACAGATGCAAGCAAAAGAGTACAAAAAAAAAAAAAAAGAAAAAATACTAGCTGAACAATGGAGCTGAGGTTTGATTGGTTCCTACCCCCTTAGGGCGCCATCTTTGAACCCAAGCTCTTGCCCCTACTGCTGTGCATCCCTGCTTGGAGTGTTCTTTATTAACACTGAGTAAGTAATTGATCTAGTGATGCACTGTTAATATTATAATACTTTTTTACTGCTGGTAATGTATAATAGTACTGCCTAAATGCTGCTCTGCAACTTCTAAAATGGGACCTGGTATAGCTGACATACAAGACTGCAATTGCGAGTAGCATGTAGCTTTATTTAAATCACCAGCTAGATATGTAATGCCGTATCATCTAAGAATGCTCATTACGGTTGCAATGCTGGTAACGAATAGCATATTGTGAACAAACTCTGCTGTCTACTGTACCTGCCTCAGACGCATGCACTGTATTGTCTGGTCCTATCTTAGATTTCTATTTTACTAGTTACGTAAATTGTGAATGGAGTAATACATAGTGAACACAAAACTCTGATTACTTGTACCTGCCTCACACAAATGCTCTGTATTGTTTGGTTTTATATTATGTTGGTAATTTATTTGCTAAGCAAACTGTGAATGAGCCTGTTATTACATCAACTGAGGCAACGAGGTGCCGTCTATCTATATAGTGACCTAAACTGCCGATACTGTTTTAAGAAAGTACTTTTGCTTGACATTTGCTTTTATAATTACTGCCAGCATATTTGTCTTAAGACTGTTACTTAATTGTTTCAATAGGATTGTATTATTTCTTTTTGATATTGCTGGTTTGCTCTCTCCCCTATATTCCCTTTTCATTAATTAAACCCCACTCTCTCTATATCTATAGCTATCCTCCCAAACTGCCTATATTGACTACGGAAATAGCTCTACTGCAAGTCTCTAACCTCCTGCTATGTGGTTCCCCTGCAGTGACCGGGAACAAAGACTCGCCAATGAAAAATACTAAAAGAATAGAAATAAAGTATGTACAGATGATGCCTACTTAAAATTATACTATCTGTGACTACAAAATAGTGATATTAGTTAGAATTGTTTAAACTAGCTCCAGACTAGGGTTGCCAGCAGCCAACCCCCTAACTCTTTGATTCTTCCTCTACAATTAGCCCTATCCATTGCTTTGACCTAGCTGTCTGGTTCTCATGACTTTAGGTTTTCATCCCTATTTCTTTCTCTGAATATTTATTTTCTATGACCTGTTACATAACTCCTCCTTCCTCCCTCTGTCTTGACTTCATATCTTTCTTTTAGTTTTTGACCAGAAGAGTTTCTTACTATTACTTGTAGCCTCTGTGCTTCTCTCACCTGGAGAATATCTGCTACTACACTGTCTTCTCTGGTTCTTTTAATCCTCTTAACTTAACCCTTCACACCTTTCTTTGTTCTCTCTGAAGTAGTGACTGATTGTCTTTTTTCCATATTTTCCACAGTAGCTCTAGATTCCAAAGGAGCCCCGCTCCGTTCGCCCTCACTGCGCTTGGGCTCACTTCGCTTACTTACCCACCCCCATTCCTACCCACCCATATCATTACCTCCATACCTATCCCCAGACACATCCCTTACCTCACACCACACCCGTTCATGTCATCCAGACCACCCACTGTACACCACACCTCTTCCTGTCACCTATATCTCTCAATCCTCACCTCACCCCTCACTTTCTCACTACTGTCACCAATAAATCATTTTAACGTAATCCCTTTACACCCACTCAGACATCTCCATACTGTCCCCAACCTTATTTCTTGTTTACTACTATTCCTAATATACTACTAATTATCTCTCAAGCAACCTATTTCTCTTACCTTCCAAATATGACTACCTTTCCTTATATTATTCTCATTCTTCCTCCACTACTTCTCTTCACATCATTGATTACCCTCTACCCACATATAACTCCTGTCAACAGAAATCCCACAATCTCTCAAAGCGATATCTTCCTTTCCCCACAACAATTTGTAAACATCTCTTCTTCTTTATTCACCCGAAATACTCCCTTTCCTAGAATCAAAATACCTCCTTCCTGCTTTATATATCCTAAATGAAAAACAAAATATCTCTTCATATATCAATGTAAACTAAAGTCCCCCTCTCTCCCTATCACCCTACTGCTATCAGGTGATAGCCATCCAAATCTTGGACCTGATAGTACATCTCGCCCCGATAATGACACCTCTTCTAACCAAAATGTCCCTATCCAACCTAAAAAGCATATTTCATTCTACTCAATGAATATCAGAAGCATACTCAATAAAACTAGTGAATTCCATGCCTGGGTTGCAAACCATACACCAGATGTGATTACTCTTACTGAAACCTGGCTGAAATTACATATCCCAGATAGAGACATCATACCCCCCCCCCCCCCCGGGGAAAGTTCATCTTAGCGAATGCTCACATGAGCGAATATCCAGGTACTCAAAACTGCAATTTTGGTGGGCTGCACCCCCCACACCCCCACTAAATATATATTCCAACTCCGAGATCGCACTACAGTGAGGAAAGGGCAAATATTCCCATCTTCACTGTACCACGATCTCACAATTGTGGTTTCGAGTTCCGCAATATTTGCTCATGTGAACATTCGCTAAGATGAACTTTCATTCATCTAATATAGACCCTATATATCACCTTGATCACCCAAAGAAAAAAGGTGGTGGGGTTCTCATAATATACTCAAATCTTCTTACCATCCCTCCTACTAATGAACTATTCACCGCTTTTTCACCAGCAGAAATCTTAGCTGCCAACCTTAAACTTAATAACTTCTCTACCATCACTGTAGTTGCCATTTATGTTCCTCCTAGTACTAATATTTCCCTACTTGAAAACTTTCTCTCTTATTTTACTGAAAATTATCTGAATGAAACAATTATCATTGGGGATGTAAATATAAATTGGTTAGCTCAAAATGACACAAATTCTACCTCACATATCAATCTACATGGCCATACACAGTTAATATCTGAACCTACTCACTATAATAACTCACAAAGCCCTAGCACTCTAATAGACTGTATACTTGTATCTGACCCTACTACTTATCACAACCCTGAAACCCGATCCAACTCTCTCAGTGATCACTCTCCCATAAGAGTCACTAGATTCACTTCCCATCATACCAGACCTCATAGATATATCACCTTCTGAAAACTATCCACCTTCTGTCCGGACACCTTTAACACTCTTCTCTCTAGAATTAGCTGGAATCATCTTAATCAGCTCAGACTGGATGATGCTGTCAAATCCTTTAACTCCATATTTCTTGAAATATTAAATTCTCTAGCACCTCTTCGTACTGTTAGAATTAAGTCCAAGGTATCCCCATGGCTGACCAAAGCAACTCATGCCCTTATGCAGAATAGGGACAGGCTATTGAAAACCTGGAAAAAATACAAACTTCCCTCTGACTAGCAAAAATGCAGACAACTCAGAAACCAGACAAAAAATACATTACTAAAGACAAAAAATAATTTTATTTAAACCTTCCTGCTGCTTTAAAATCCAATCCCAAAAAAATTCTGGAACTCAGTCAACCAAATATTATATCCTGGTAACATCTCCTCCCCTAACCCCCACCCATATAAAACACCAGAAGACGCTGCCACCATTTTCAACGCTTTCTTTGCAGAAACTGTAACAAAGATGATTAATACAAACACACCTCTACTAAATAAACCTAACCCCCCGACATAGCTTCTAGCTCCAACTCCTCTAATCCTTTCTCTTTACAGTCTGTTTCTACCTTGATATCAAATCTTTACTCTCCAAATTAAAACCATGCTCAGCCTCCACTGACAACATCCCTTCCTACTTCCTTCACCTCGCAGCCAGTACTCTTGCCTTTCCTGTATCCATCCTGATTAACTACTCTATCACTGAATCTAAAGTTCAATCTCCCTGGAAAGAATTTTACACTTTACCAATTCACAAAGGAGGAGATTCTCTAGACATCTCTAACTTTAGACCTATAGCTATCCTGTCACCACTCTCCAGACTACTTGAAAAATGCATACATTAGCAAACTTTGCAGTATCTAACAGAGGAAAACTTACTTACTCCTATTCATCATGGTTTTTGCCCAAAACATAGTACAATCCCTGCCTTAATCTCCTTTACTAACACCATATCCCAGGCTCGTGATAATAACAAACTTGTCTCCTGTTTATTTTTACATCTTTCTAAAGCCTTTGACACTGTTTCACACTCATTACTTCTGACTAAACTGACTAATCTAAAATTCTCTCTTACTTCTATCAATTGGTTTTCCAGATATCTCTCTGATCAACTACAATCTGTGAAATGTCTCTCTACACTCTCCCCTCCTCTTCCCATAAAAATGGGCATCCCTCAGGGTTCTATATTAGGTCCACTGCTATTTAACATTTTTACAAACCAACGCCATACTTCTCGCTCCCAGTCATCTCTTATACAATACACAGATGATTCCATTGTGATTACCATCATTGATTCTCCCTCAGATCTCATCTCCAAACACAGGCAGCCTTTACTCTTTCAACAAAGCCCCTATAATAGCCGATATAAGCACCAAACTCCTGGTTGTCATAATAGATGACCAACTTAAATTTGACCTGCGTATCAATAACTGCATCAAGAAGACCCATCAGAAACTAGGATTCCTATACAGAAACAGAAAGTTTCATACTTACAAAGCTAAAGTTACCCTATCACATTCCTACTTGTTACCTAGTCTACTATATGGCTGTCAGATTCTAACAAACCTTAATAACATACTCCTAGCAAAACTCAGCTCTACTTATATTAAGATAGCCAGATTGTCTGCTCAACATACTTTCAAAACTCATCACTGTGTCTCACATCTACACCTAAACTGGCTGGAATTACATGATTTTCTTCTTCTCTATCAGCTCCAGAGTATTCATTCTTTACTACATCAACCTCTCTATTCACCTAGCCTATCCTTCCTAATATCTCACTACTCTCCTACTAGAGTACTTTGCAGCTCTGACCAAGACCTGCTATGTGTATACAAACCTAGGTCAAAAATGGTTAGCAACCTTTATAGTTATCACCCAACTATTGCATGTAACAAGCTACCATATCAAATCAGAGCAACAAAAAATCTAAAATAATTCAAAGAAGCAGCAAGAAAACACCTAAAAACTCTCTAGTCCTGCTCCTGTACTTACCCTCCATAAACTGTTACCTTACTCTTATGAAAAACTTCTTCTGTAACTCTACCCATATATTAACCTCTACCCCCTCTGTCTGTGGGACATCTATTGCCTCCAGGTCTTGCCTATTTCATCTACCACCCTAAATTATTTATGTCTCAGAATAACCCTCTTTCTCTATTTCCTCTCCAAGAGCATCCCCAAAAAAATCAGTCAATGTCTATAATGAACTAATAAGATAAGTAGTAACAATACTTCTATCTCAGTCTTTCCCATGGTTGCTATTACTAATTATGTGTTAACGTTTTAAACTTGAATAATGTTTTAAAGATAACCAAATTGCTACTGTGATCTGTAAAATTATTTTATTTACTTTATTTTATAACTGTTACTGGAGCTTTTCTCCCTGAGCCTCTGCTGAAAAAGGGCTACATTACTAGCTCAGACAGACTTTTCCTGGTCAACAAATGTAAAGTAAAATAAATAAATAAATAAATAACTTCAACTGTATACAATCAGAATAGTAATAAAATACCCTTGTATGGTAACAGGTAAAATCACATGAAATAGTATCGTGAAAGTGAATACAGGATAATGATGAATTGGTGTTCTCCAAACAATATCTAAAAGTTCACATTTTATTTGTTTTTGGTACTCAAACTAGGTCAGGGAGAACATTTGTTAGGTAAGACTACCTATCAAAAACTATTTACAACTATTTACAGAAAAGATGCCATATTTATTACTATTCTAGTTTGTTTTGCTTTTTTCCTCTTGATATTTATCTTTTCCTATCCTTCTCCCATTACTTTCCATTTGCTTGCTTACTTCTCTTTTAAAATGGTCTTTGTTTGTAATTCAGGTTTGGAGTGGGGCTAGGTTCCAGTTTAGCCTTTCAGGATAGTGTCTAAGAGTCGATTCCAATAGTCGTGAAAGTATGTCCTTTTTTTGGGGTTCTTAGTTACTAATTTATGGGCGGCCACGGTGGTGCAGCGGTTAGCGTTGCTGCCTCACAGCAAGAGGTTCTCCGGTTCAATTCTCATCTGGGGTGCCTTCTGTGCAGAATCTGCATGTCCTCCCTGTGGTCGCATGGGTTTTCTCCGGGTGTTCCGGTTTTCTCCCACATTCCAAAGACATGCTGTAGGTGGATTGGATACTCTAAATTGGCCCCAGGTGCGGGTGTGTGCTTTCGGTGGAAGGTTGGGCGTCGGGCTGGCAACTCGACACTGTAAAACTCCACTGCCAATCATGAGCAGACAGGTTATTCGCTGTGGTGACCCCTAACCAGGAAAAGCCGAAAGAAGAAATTACTAATTTATGGGAAGAAATACGTTTTATTGCCATTTTTAAAATTCTCCCAGGCTATTTTTGATTTATCCAACCAGTTTTTTGAAATGAAACACTTGATTAACAGACATATTGTAATTATGACTTTTTATGGATACCAGTAAGGAATTTCGGGGTTATATTTTGAATTGTTGTTTCCCATGAAAAGGTGTTCTTCTCATAACCCATTTTTTTTTAGTTTGATTTTGAGGGAACACCATAATTTATAGACTGTCTTGCAACTCCAAAACATATGCAGTATATCTGCATTTTCCTGGGGGCTAAAAGGATATGTTAGGAGTTTTTTAACATCCAATTTTTTTTAGAACAGCAGGAGTGTAGTATGCATTGTTATTGTTCATGAGCTGTGTATAAATTAAGTTTTTAAAAGGAGTTCATTTTAATGTATTTTTGAGTGCTTGCTATTTTAGGTCTATAGAAATATTATTTTTCTCTTTCCAGTATTTGGAGTAAAGAAGTGAAGATTGGAATTTAATTTTAGATATTAGTTTATATGCATTGGAAAGCATTTTTGATGTGTAGGATAGTGTTTTAAGAATTTGTTGGGTTATTAAGATGTTTTGCTCCTCTATTTTTATTGTTGAGAACTTGATTTTAACTAGTAACTTAATTTGTCTGAGCATAGGGTCATTTTTACAAGTTACTTCTAAGTGGGATCTTAAGTCTGATATGTTTAAGTTATTTAAATTACGTCAACCAACAAAACTGCAATGAATGGAGCAAATACCTTGCCGCTATTGAACTATATAATAAAAATCCACCAGCAAAGAAAGCAGCACAGGCAACCATGTACTTTATAAGAAGCCACTGTCAGCTATTGTAAAAAAGAGAACAGCAGTTTATTGTGTACAACAGTACAAATGGTGAGCGCTTTCACTATCGCTTCAAGATTGGTTGATCAAGGTTATAGTGAAGCAGAGGTGAATGCAGGGTTGTTGGATATGGATGTGTTAAGACAGGATAGGGCTAGTCCCTATTTTTCTAATTTAATGAGTGGAGAGCCTAGTAGAGTAGCATCTGCGCCAATGGAAATTAGGATACCCATGTTTTTCACTGTTGACAATAGGATCGTGTCAGATATTATCAATAGACATTGGTGAGTCCTGACCACAAACACTGATATTCGAGCCTTGATTGGTGATGAGCCCAAGTTTATTTTTAAGAACAAACCTAATTTAAAGAACATGTTATGTCATTGTATGGGCTATAAGAATAAGGAGGTAAGGAATGTTTTTGGCTCCTTTCCCTGCGGTCAATGTAACTTTTGTATTTACATTGACACTAGTGATAGTTTTTTGCACCCAGAGACTAAACAGTTGTTTAAGTTTCATGTCTTGGCCAGTTGTGACACTGCACATGTGGTGTATCTAGCCATATGTGATCTTTGCAGATCATTTTATGTTGGAAAAACTAACAGGGAGTTAAAAACTAGAATTAGAGAGCATTTATATGCCATTAGGATCAATTCACCTACCGATGCTTTAACTAAGCATATTAAGGTTAATGGTGTGGAACACTGGTTTTGGTTTTGGGTTAAAGATGTTATAGAGCCCATTAAATGTGGAGGAGACATTAGAAATGGTACTGAAAAGCGGGAGATGGACTGGATCATGAGATTAAGGGCGGATTGTGGGAAGGGTCTTAATGAGAGGGCTTGAAATCAAGGGGATGCAAGGTTAGGTGAGTTATGTTAGTTATTTTTTCTTAGATTCTTTCCTATATATTTTTTCCATTGTCTCTTATTTTTCATTTTTCTTTTTAATTAGTAGTATAGTATTGCCTTGCATTAGTTAATATAGATGTTTCCCTTGTAACTGTATATAAGCATTTCATGCTGAATGTTTTATATTGAACATTTTTTAATTTATTTATATTATTATGGGAGGTATGATGTAAAGATGGTATTCTGTGTGGTTTTAATAGTCTGCATAGTTTTGTATTACTGATTGCTGTCATGCTTTTTTTATCAGTTTTATCATCGTTATAGCTTTAAAATTGAATGCTGCTAATCTAGGTTTAATTAGTTGATTGACATCAGTATAAAAGTAGACCATTTGTTTTTTGTGTGTAAGGTCTGATGAAGCAATACTGAAAGCGCTCACCATTTGTACTGTTGTGCACAATAAACTGCTATTCTCTTTTTTACAATAGCTGACAGTGGCTTCTTATAAAGTCCGTGGTTGCCTGTGCTTCCTTCTTTGCTGGTGGATATTTAAATTATGTATTTGCCAGACTGTTATGTCTTTAATTTGAGGATAGTTTGTGAGGTCAATCATTTTGTTATTTAGTTTCAAGTTTGGGTTGAGATGTATTGGTTGCAGTAAATCAAGTGTGCTTTCTAGGTGAAGTGAAGATATTAAATTTTGGAAAGTTATTATCTTATTCTTGATCATGGGGTGAATTTTGGAGGGACAGTTATTTTTAAGTTGAATGTAGGGGAGGGCTTTAGGGTATATTTTGAGTGATTTTATTTGCTTACACCAGATTTTACACCAGATGGGTGACCAGGTTTGGCTGTCTGGGTCTTGATTCAAGATTTGAATAATTCTGCTAGCTCCAATGATTTCATAGTATAGTTTAAAGTCAGGTAGTCCTAGACCACCTTTTTCCTTAGGTAGTACTAACTTTTAGTAGTGAATTCTTGTGGTTTTAGGGTACCATATAAATTTTGAAAGTGCTGATTTAATTTTACAAAAAAAAATTTGAGAGGTATTTAGAATTATAGCATTTAATTGGTACAGGATTCTTGGTAAAATATTCATTTTAATGATGGCTGCTTTCGATAAAGGAGATATGTTTATATTTTTCCATCTATGTCCTGACTGACTTTTTTCCATATTCCTTATAAATTGGTTTTCATCAGATTATTATGCATGTGAACAAAGTTGATACCCAAGTATTTTACTGAATATTCTACTGCAATTGGAGTTATAGGGAGGTATGATTCATTGTGCTTATAGGGATTATGGGAAATATAGAAGATTTTGTGGGGTTGATTTCGTAAATAGTTATTTTCGAAAAAATTTCTATTGTTTTTAAAATTGTATGTAAGTCAGTGCTGGCAAATTCAAAGTAGATATTGAGATCATCAGCAACCATGGTAAACTTTAGATCAATGTTATTTATTTTTTGGGATATGGTGATATGTATTTTGAGCAATATAGAGTAGAAGTGGCTCTAGGTAGAGATTGAAGAGATAAGGAGATAGAGGGCAGGCTTGCTTGCTTCCATTTGTTATTTTAATAGGTTGAGATTGGATTTTGTTTATATACAATGTGGTTGAGATCTTTTGATAGATAGTTTTCGTTATATTTATGAAAGATTTGGGAACATTGAATCAAGTCATAGTTTTAAATAAAAATTTTAAGTCCACTCTATCAAAAGCTTTGCTTGCATCTACTGTTATAGGTTCATAGGTAGGTACTAGGCTATCGGCCCTAGGGCCTATGTAAGCCTAGCCAACATGGTTCCCTGGTGTTCACCACCCCTGGAAGCTATTAACCTGTGCCCCTGTCTAGCAGGGCCACAAATGTGATGTCTGGGGTGAATTTCCTATTGCCCATCTACTCATCAAGATTTTTCTTGAAGAGTGCTAGTGACGAACTCTGTTGACATAGATAGGTAGTTTGTTCCAGTTTATGGGAAGTCTCTGGGACAGGAATCTATCCCTCCAGCATGTTATGTTAATTGTGGTGATGAGAATTAGGTCCCAAGAGCATGTGGCTCTGAGGGATTGAGATTTCTTTAGGTGTAGCATGTCCAGCAGCTCAGGGTTTGACATGGTCTTGTATGTTAGGCAGAGATGACCTCGTAGTAGATGATATGCTATGGAGTAAAGCCGGAGTTTTTTGAGGCAGTCTGCATAAGGTAACTCTTTGAGTCCCATAATCCTCTTTGAGAGGTATTTTTGTGGCCTTTCTAGCTGCTGCAGATGCCTTGTAAGGTAAATTCCAAATGGGGTGTTGTACTCTATAATGGGTCTGATGAGAGCCGAGTAGAGGGGGACAATGACTTCTTTCCTGGGTGAGAACCCTTTCATGATGAGGTGTGCTATGTAGAAGAATTTCCTGACTACTGTGGCGATGTGATTATCAAAGGAGTGGCTACTCTCCACTAGAGTCCCGAGGTCTCTTATTACGCCTTTGGTGTTAAGTGGGGTGCCGCCTATGTGGTAGTTCATGGGTACAGGGTTTTTACCAAATGGGATGACAATGCATTTTTTGGTGTTGAGCTTGAGGCCATGGCTCTGACACCAGGCATCAGTCTCAGTGAGGCCCTTTTGCAGGATGTCCACGTCATTTGGGGACTTGACTATGCCACCCAATTTGCAGTCATCTGTGAACTTTGTCAGCCAGAGACCCTCTGTGTTGGCCTGTACTTCAGAGAAGTAGATCCCAAACAGGAGGGGACCCAAGACTGAACCCTGTGGTACTCTACTTGTCACAGGTTTGGTGTTGGATTTTGAGTCTGCAATTTTTATAGTGTGGGTTCTGTCTGTGAGCCATTTGGTGACCCATCTTGTGATATTCAGGTTTATACCCAGCTTGGTGACTTTATTTATGATACCAGAATGGGGGATAGTGTCAAAAGCCTTGATGAAGTCGAGATAGGCTGTGTGGACTGCCTTACCCTCGACCATGGCTTTGGTGACTGTTTCAAAGGAGTCGACCAGGTTCAGGTGACATGATCTGCCCTTCACAAATCTGAACTGGGTGGTGTCCAGAGTTTGGAGGTTACCACTATCCTTGTTTATGAGTTCCATGATAATACGCTCCATGGCCTTGCAGACCAGGCTCATCAGGCTAATAGGAAGAGTCTGTGGTGGCGCCCCCTTTGTAGAGTGGTACAACTGTTGCCATGCACCATTTAGTAGGTACAAAGCCTGTCAAGACGCTTTGACTGAGCACGGTGCTTCGGTGGGGGCTGGTTCATTCCGAAGCTCATGTAGAATGCAACCAGGGATATTGTCTGGTCCCATGGATGCTGGGTTCTTGGCTTTTGATAGCGCAGTTTTCACCTGTTCAGTTGTGATTGCAGGGACACTGCATTATTCTGGTATGGATATGGTCCCTTTAGGAGGTGAGTGTGGGTAAAGTTGGCGCTGAACCTATCAGCCAGGATGTTGGCGATATCAGTTGGTTCCCTGAATTTTGTGCCATTGTGATGTAGCTCAGAGCAAATCTGGGTGTTGCCACTGAGATTCTTGACATAGCTGTAAAATACTTTGCGGTTGTCCTTTGAGTCAGTGGTAATCTTATTTTCATAGTTCGCTATGGAGGATTTTATGAGAGATCTCAGTTTCTTGCTGAGGCTGACCAGGGAGTGCCTCCACTCGTGGGATTTTATTCTCTTTTGCAACAGTTTCTTCCTTCTGTTGTAGAGTTTGTTAATAGCAGAGGACCAACAGATTGGTTTCCTTTTTTTAGAAGACTGCATGTTGGTTTGATTAGGGATAACACAATCTTATGCACCCATGTAGGTGCTTATACAGTGCATTTGTATAAGATTCGGCAGTGGTAACTGTATTGTCCAGCTGCATGGATATTGTGAAATTGGCCACTTCTGCCTTAATTAGCACAAAGTTGGCTTTGGAGAAGTTTTCTATAGCGGTTTCCTTAGTGGGGGGTGGGGACGGGATGTGGATATCTAGGGTGATTAGTTTATGGTCAGATCTGACCAACGAGGAGCTGACTTCAGGTGTGGAGCACCTGTCACTCATGCTGGTAAGTACTAGGTCTAGGATATTTTTGCCTCTGGTAGGGGTGTGGACAAGTTGATCCAGGGCACTGGAGTTTATGAATTCTAGGAAGTGTTGAGAAAAGGAGCTAGTACAAGAGTAGTTTTCCCAGTTAATGGTGGGGTAGTTGAAATCTCCCAATGTTAGGGTGTTTGGTTGGACCCTGATATTCTCTATTATCTCAAGAAAAGAGGAGTGGTAATCCTGGGGCATGGTGAGGGATCTGTAGCAAGCTACAATATGGATTGTAGTTTTGCACAGTTAGTTGCACTTGTATAATTTCGGATGAATTATGTTGGGCAACTAGCCTGGAGCTGTGGTTGTCCTTAATGAATATGGACACACCTCCACCCTTGGTGTTCCCGTCCTGCTTTGATGGCAAAAAGGTATGGCATGTGTTATATCCTGGTAATGCAGAGGTGTTCTCTGGAGCCTTTAATCAGGTTTCAGTCACTGCACAGATATCGATATTCACCATTTTAAGGAGTGCCTCAAATGAGGGCATTTTGAGGTTTAGACTTCTAGTGTTGAGTAGCATTACCCTCAGTTTTTGCTTGCCTGTATCAGTTATGGTGATGGTTTTCTTTTTTGAGCTTTGCCTAAGAAAAGGCACTATAGGAGCGGCAAGAGCCTTAGCCAGTATCCGGAATCCCAGGAGTGACAGGTGCATCTGGGAAGTTTATCTTTTGCCAAGAGCATCATTAGTATGTCAAGAGTTAAGGTTTTGTCCCAGACCTGTCTACATTTCATGAAACCTATTTGCTCAGGTGAGATTATGAAAATAATTACTTTTTGTAATCTATGTGATAGTATTGAGCTTAGTATTTTAATATTTAAATTTATAAAAGCAATAGGTCTGTAGTTGTATGGGTTTGTTGTGTCTGAGTTGGGTTTGGGAATCAAGATGGTTTTTGAATTGTTGATGTAAAGGTCTGAGATTCCATGCTCAATAATATAGCTGTATACTCTAAGCAAAATCCCAGAAAGCTGTAGATTGAATTTTTTTGTAAAATTCATCTGTGAAGCCATCCAGGCCAGAAGCTTTGTTAATTTTTAGTTTACTTATGGCAAGTTTAATTTCTTCTGATGTGAGTGGGTTTGCTAGGTAATTTTCCTGCTCTTCATTTAGTAGTGGGAATTTTAGGTCTTTTATGAATTTATTGTATAGGTCTGAATGGGATTGTTTCTGGGAATTATATATATTGTTATATATTTCGACGAATGAATTTATTATATCTGAATCATTACTTAGTAGTTCAGCATTATAGTTTAGTTCAGTTATTTTGGGGAGATCTTTTTTAATATTTATTAGTTTGGCTAATGTTTGGAAGGCACTTGGGCCCATTCAGCATAATTACCCAATAGTACAAAACAAAATAAAAAAGGCTATTATATAATTATGAAGCCAGAAAATATAAATGTGGTGCAGGTAAACCGGTCCCCCAAAAATACAAACAGTACAAAACAAAATAAAAGGAGGTACCAGACCACAGCAGATAAAATCATATACATTTATTCCAGAGGCAAGAGTGAGTGCTTTTGCAGCCAGTAGCCGCTTCATCAGACAACTGAATCACTTTACTTCCTGTTATTTAAATCAGCATCATCCAATCCTAGAACATTTACAAATAATGCAGGTTCATTTAATATAATATAAAACATATACATACAAAAATATATAAAAAATATATCTGAGGTCATCTTACATTATATATCTAACAATGCATAAAAATCCCACATTAAAACTATCCGCTGAGCGGTCTACTGATTAATATGGGTTTGATAGATAATTTATCATTTAAACCCTTGCCCATAGTAGCAAGCATTGTATGTATATGTTTTTTATTATATTAAATGAACCTGCATTAATTGTAAATGTTCTATGATTGGATGATGCTGATTTAAATAACAGAAGTGAAGTGATTCATTTGTCTGATGAAGCGGCTTTTGGATGCAAAAGCGCTCACTCACTTGCCTCTGGAATATATGATTTTATCTGCTATTCTCTGGTACCTCCTTTTATTTTGTTTTGTACTGATTGTATTTTTGGGGGACCGGCTTACCTGCACCACATTTATATTTTTTTGGCTTCATAATTATATAATAGCCTAAGCTCATTAAGTGATTGATTTTGTAAATGTAAGGCATAAAGTTTTTTTTTGTAAGTTAAACATAGTGTCTTCCAACTCAAGAGTATTTGTCTATGAGATCTGCTTCTACATCTTTGAGTTGCTTCTCCAATTCTGATTTTTCCATTTTTTCTTGTCTTTTAAGGATTGATGCTTTTTGTATAAGTAGTCTGTGAATTACTGCAGTGGCAGCCCATTGGATGTCAAATGGAATATCATTTATATTTAGGTTATGTTCTAGTCTTGTTAGAGTGAGATTTATGTCTTGTACTACTATTTCCTTATTAGTTAAATTTGCATTGAAAGTACAGTTATTGCATTTATATTTTTGGTATTTTGTTGTGGTGGTGTTGATGCTAACTAAGATTTTTGAGTGATCAGATATTGATCTGACATTTACTTTGTAGTCTGTGATTGCTCTTGCTAAGGCTTCAGATATCAAAAAGAAATCAATTATTGACCACATTTTGTTAGTTGGAGAGAAATATCTGTATTTATTTGTTGAATTGTCATGCTGGTATAATGAATACGGGTCTATTAAGTCATTATTTTTAATTCTTTTACTGCTAGGGTGGTTTGAGGTGATTTAGTCCTATTTTTATTAGATGCATCTTTATAGGGGTTAGCTAGGATATTCCAGTCTCCAGCTATAATATAATGGTGATTTAGGAATTTTATTAATAAGTTATAGACGTCATGTATAAAATGGTATTGATTAGAGCATGGTCCATAAACATTTATAAAAATTTGTTATAAAGGTTTGTTTATATAGGGATGGCTACTAATGAAGTAGCACAATTTAACATTTATATCTGAATTGTAGTTTAAGATTTCTCCCAGGAAGGATTTTGTAATTATAATTGCAGGTCCTTTGGACACTGTACTATTTTCTGCCGTTATGATTTGTTTAATCCATTTTTTTTGCTCTATCTTTGTCCCATTGGTGATTTGTCATATATGTTTCTTGGAGATAGATAATATTTGATTTATTTTGGTAAACAAGATGCATAAGTAAGTTCTGCTTCTTTCTATCTTGAAGACCATTTACATTCCATGAATCAGTTTTAATCAGTATGCGTGAGCTTTATAAAGAATTTACTTTTTATGTTTTGAGGTGTATGAGAATTGTGTGTACTATTAGAATGGGAATCTAGTGGGTTGAAGATGGAGTTTTGAGTGGCATCTTTTTCTCTCAAACCTACCTTTGTGCCTAACCACCTATCACTCTGAGATGAGATAGGTGAGTATTTAGCATTAACATATTGTTTATAGACTAAATTCCTTATCAGGATTGTGGTGTGTTTCAGAGTGATATACAATACCTTTTTCTCTACCCAAGTATCTACAGTCATTGCATATCTCACACTACTAGCCTCTCCTAATGTGTGGAGTTGTAAAACAGCAGTTAGATCTACTCATTAGAACATGCTTTTTATACAAATCATTCCTTTTCTAGCTATTCCAGAGCAACCTAAGAAAAAACAGACAATGAGAAACACGAGAAGTACTGATCTTGGATATGTTGCTTTGAGGTGTTAACCTATAATTTGCAAGGGTTGTATCTATTTGGTAATATTGTATTTCATTAAATTAAGCCAGAGACCTCTTGTAGAGCTATAAAAGACATCGCTGCTGACACTATGTTCCTTGGACATTGAAAGATGGTTTTATGGTAAGACACTATATGAACCATTTTTGTCTACGATCTTAAGAGTTTTTGTACTAATCTCCTTGGCTAATCAGAAATAGTTCAGTCAGCATATAATCTCTTGAGCTGTACCAATACTTTGTAAAATCCAAAAGTGAACTTTTCTGACCATTCAAATTATGTACGGCTTCATCATGCTATTAAGTCCTTGAAACACAAAAGAAGAGCCAGTGCAACTAAAGTATCTTGTTCATGCATAGGTGAACACATTTAAGCCATACAGATTAATCACCCATTAATACTTTTTGTGTAGTTCCTTTCACGCTTAAAACCTCCACACAAAAAAAAAAAAAAAATTACACATCTTCCATATTTACATATTAAATGTCCATATAAACACATCTGAGTTTGGATCAGAAGATGGTCTTTATCAGTTTGCCAAGATAATCTTCCCCTTCCTCTGTTATTTGGAGGTATGTCAGTATGGCTACGACTCTCATTCTTCAAGCAACAGCTGAATAGTGTTTGTCCCCTTTCCCTTTTGTGTATGACTTATACGTATGTGATCTGTTATGTTTTGATGCCAGTACAGTGTAAATCCCCAGTTGTGTGTAGCATGGGTAAAAAAGACTAAGACTTTTTTCCCAGTGGACCTTTTTATACATTACGAGAAGTCTGTTTAATCAGACTTTTCCATGAGACATTAGGGAAGGTTTATCAGATTGAATAAACTGTTACTGTGCTTTGGCTCACTTCAACAACCTAAAGCATTCATCATTCATGTTTATTGAAGTATAGCGGCAAGGGTTTAATCATATACTAAAGATTATTTCAGCCCTCTAGCCCAATTAACATATTTTCCTAAATTTACAGCTTAACAAAAAAAAAAAAAAAAAAGAGGTTTTTAATACCATTGGTGCCTGGATCATTTTTAAATAAGCCATCAAACCCGACCCAGGCACTACTGTCAAAAGGTAACACTTGTTACTTATTTAGGCCTTCAATATACATAATATAACTCAGGCATTGAAAGCTTTGCCTGCATAGTCTTGCCTTATATGTTCTTTATATTGGAGCATTAAGCCTTATAAGTTTGCCCACATTGTCAAATATATTGTAGCCTAACCATGCCTTACATGCAGAACTATTACTACTAGCTTGCAGTGGCTATATAAGTTAATTCAGGCTGGGCTCGCAACCATTTCAGGGGCACATATCCAGCAAAAAAAAAAAAAAAAAAAGGAGAGAGCGAGTGTTACAATAATCCTAATGCTATTGCACAGAGTATAGTTCGATGGTGTCAATTGAAAAGCAATGACACTGCTCTGGAATCAAGCTGTGTCTCAACGATCTAGTATTTCCCAATACAAATTTGCATAACAGTAAATAGGACCAATGGTATCAGTTAAAGAATTTGTGGTTTAGGTTAAATTATATAGTTATCTTTGGTTATAAGTTGTTTAATTTTGCCCTTGGGAAGGTAAAAGTATATACAATTGCATGGTGCTCAGAGGGTCAGCTTCTTGTGTTTTTCCGTTCTGGGCTCCAATTCTGTCTAGGTGAGGCTAAATGCGTATAATCTTAGTTTTTTTTTTTACATGTTCAACTAGCAAGGGGCTTCTAATGTATGGATTTTATCTTCCTCTCACCCTTTCCTCACATTACTTTCCCCTCTTGCTATTTGCATTCCGCATCTTCTGTTGCTTGTTTGAACTATACGGGAAGAGGTACATAGTACCGTCAAGTGCAGAAGCTTTTTGAAGAACTTCCTGTGTCAATAGAATTCAGTGACAGCAGAACTGGTATTGTCTGGATTATAAAAAAGCTCTTCTCTTTAGTTTACCAGGTACTTCACAGCAATGATGATATTTATTTTTATAATATATTTGAAGCCACTGTAGAAGGTTTCTTAGACATAAGTGGACTTTTATTTGTTAGGGACTACATTAAATGCTTTAACATGCAGTTTTGGCCTCTTCTGTGTTGGCAATAATATTGGAAGGTCAGCAAAGTAGGGTACTTCATTTGGAAACGGATTTTTTTGCTTATTAAATAAGCACAATAACTAGACAGTGCCTGCCTTTGTTGTTTTATGGGGAGCGGAAGGTCTTGCATTATTCTGATTCAGTGACCTCTCCAAGTAATGTTTCTTTTCTCTTTGGCAGCTGATAAGATGGTAGAGACATGTGATATATTTAGTATGCTGGCATAAATTTGTTGTGGATTATCAGGGTCATGAGTTTTGTGAAGGGAGCGGTGTGCTCTTTCTATGATGATTTCTTGGCAATGGTTTTGTCTTCCAGTAGAGTGTCGAGGATTTTTTTTCAGTATGTGGAGCAGTTGAGTATCATCAAATTTCTCCAGAACCCCATGAACCAGTATGTTGTTTCTCTGACTTCGAGCCTCAAGATCAATTAGTTTCTGTTGGATTTCTGTGTTAGTATTCTTGTTAGCTTTCATGTTCTTTTGTATTTCTTCTATTTTGTCCTCATTTGCCATTATTTTTGCTTAATTTTGTTCTAGTCTTGTTATTATTTGATCTAAGTTATTTCTGAACGATGATAGTTTAACTAAGAAGTTTTGAATCTCTGATTGGAGAGGTTGGAGGGCCATTTTTAAATCTTCCATAGAGAATGAAGATTCGGCTTTTGATCTCAAGGACAGCTTATTGGTGTCTTGCTGCATTTTGGTGGTTTTCTGTTGTGTAGAAGTGGTGTCCTTTTCAGGGGTGGCTGTTAGTGATAGTTTAGTTTTCACTGTTTGTGCCTCCATTTGTTCAGGCTGAATACACATTTTTTAAGATTGTTTTTAAATCTTCTTCTTCTTAAGTCTCAATCCCCAGGAAGGCCAAAAAACACACTGTTGGTGCTGTCCACACAGGTACTAGCTTATCAAAGTCAGTTCTTTGCTATTAATTTCCAGAAATTATGCCTTTTGTGCAGTATATATTTATTTTGAAGCAAATTACTTTGTTTCCTGATGATTTCTAATACTCAATGTTGGCTCTGGTAAATAGATAATATTGCCAGAAGTTAGGAGCAGCTTTGAGTGTGTGTTCAATGACCAGTGATCATCTAGGATCCCCACTCCTTCTTGGTCCTGGACAGCAATTTTTTTCCTTTTGTTGTAGAGTTTATTTATTGCGGATGTCCACCAGACAAGTTTAGTCTTCCTTGCGGAGCATGATTTAGTCCTGTTGGGTATTCCTAATTCCAAGCATCTATATAAATGCTCGTATAGTGCTTTGGTGTAGTTTTGGATATTGGTGCCAGCTCCTACAGAGAGGGAGGGGGCTTTGAAGCTGTTTATACCATCCATCAGTAGGCTGTAATCAGCTTTGGAGAAGTTCTTATATCTGATCCTAGCTAGAGGTGGGTTGCGGGAGATGGTGACTTCAAAAGTGACTGCTTTATGGTTGGATCTTACCAGGGAGGATGATACTATAGGGATGCTACAGTGGTTACTCATGTTGGTTAATACCAAGTCCAAGATATCACCTCTTGTGGGGGTATCGACTAGCTGTTCCAAAGCATTCACATTGATAACATTGAGGAATCTCTGAGCATTTGTGTGCTGGCATGAGTAGTTCTTCTAATCTATGTTTGGGAAGTTAAAGTCACCCATAAGCAGAATAAAGGGCTGAATCTTGATAGATTTGAACAGGTCCAAATAGATGGATTCAGCATCTTGAGTCAAATTTGGGGGTTGGTAGTTAGCTATGATTTGAATAGGGGTCTTGTCAATGGTTAACTGCACCTGGAGTGTCTCCTGTGTGTCATACTGTTTGACCAGCCTGGAGGTGTGTATGTATTTAATGTATATTGAAACTCCAACTCTTTTGGCTTTACTGCCAACATTTTGGGGTCTGAATGTATGATACGATGAGTAACCAGGTAAGGCTGGGGTGCTCTCCACAGCTTTGAACCAGGTTTCTGTGACTGCACAGATGTCAGCATTTTCCAGGGTTAAGAATGCTTTCAATGAGCGCAGTTTCATGTTTAGACTCCTAACATTTAGCAGCATGACCTTTAATTTGTGTTTTGTTGAAATGTGTATGTTGGCACTTTTCCTAAAAAAGGCACTATGGGGGAGGCAAGAGCCTTTGCTAGAAGCCTGAAGCACAGGTAAGACAGATGCAGGCCATTTCTGGCAAAGCATTGTGGTCTGTCAATCATATCTTCCCAGGCTGTCAGGTACTGGATCCCCCTGGAATGACACCAGAAACTAAGCCAATTGTTAAAGTCAGTCACTTTCTGTTTGTATTGGGGCATCATTCTGGGTAATGGCAGAATGCTGCTTAAGGGTAGGGACATACCTGCCTGGGACACTTAATCAGTGAGCTCAATTATGTCTCTCTTCATATGGTCCAGAGAGGTACGTCTCAAGTCATTCATGCCAACATGGACTATGACAGAGTCATAATAGTACCTGTTGTTGACAGACTTGAGTGCATATGTGATATGGTAGATTTTGGCACCTGACAGACTGTTAACCATGACTTTCTCCTTATCCAGCCTGGTGAGAGGCACCTCTTGTGTGTCTCACATTGGAGTTTCCTATGCCTAATATGTTGGTTTTATGGTGACGCCTTAGTGGCTGTGAGACACAGGTGTTTGGACTATGCATTGTATGTGGTGTGGAGGGCTGTGGAGGTCATGTGTGCTTTTGCCTCGGAGGTCTCCTTTGTTTGGGTATGTTTATGTGGAGGACCTCTGCATATGTGGGTGTGTGTTGCATAGGTGTGGGTGGTGTTTGAGGTGTAGTGATTGTGTCAACAGCCTTTTTGGTGCCAGATATACTGGCTTGAGGGGGAGACAGCATGGACTCTAGGTTCCTAATGTAATTGCATCTCTCACAAATTGTGTTCCTAGGTGGTAGTAGCAGATGGTTGTCCGTGTACATGAGGCAGTTGCTACACTGTCACAGGAGTCACATATCAACCAGACTGGCAGGAGAAACTGCAGGAAACTGTCCATCCATATTTGTCAGAATCTGAGGGAGGAAGGCCAGGGAGAGCTAAGGGGTGGGCCTAAAGCCCAAGCGCTTAAACCAAAACTAAGAGTTTTTAGTAACACTTAATTTAGACAGGCTATAAACAAGCAGTAATAAATGCAACAGCAAAGATGCAGTTGAACACTTTAGAGAACAAGCAGCAAGTAGCAAGAAAAAGCAAGATGAAGTAGCAGAGTAGTAGGAAGAAACACAAATACAGAAAAATATAAGCAGCTAAATAAAGTGTCTTTTTGTTTTATTTATTTATTTATTTTTTTTAAGTGAAAAGGGAGAGCATGAACAGAAGATAATTCAAGGTTAATGGACTAAGGGGTTTGGCCTTCCCAAATGATATCTGTATTATGTAGAATGAACTAATAAGGTGGGACTGGGAGGAGTGTCCCAGATCAAATTTACAGTAGGGGCGGGCAACTGCAAAAGCCACCAGCTTTAAAATTTCAGCACAGATCAAAAAACAAAATTCATCCAGAAAATATATAAATAATCCAGTCAAGCAAAAATAAAGACAGTGCACAACAATGAACAGTTAAAGTGCAAAAAAAGTATACTTATCAGCTCTATATTTCCAGATTGTTTGAGAAGCACTCTCATTCAGGAGCAAGGAAATTCCAGCAATGATATGCAGGAATTCACACAAAGGTAATATTTTTATACCAGCAAGATAAATGCCAAGCCTTGAGACAATCAGATAACACAAAAGCTGTTAGACCAGATTTTCCACCCTGGAATAAGTTTACTATAAGCTCTCTGAGAAATAAATGTAGCTTCCACTGTATTTCTTTGTAGAAGCAATAGACTGTAATTTTTCATTACACCACAAGATGGCATTCTTTCCAGGAATATAAAAGGCAATTTCGAAAATGAAAGAGGAAACTGAGATTCTAGCTGAAGGAAGGAAGGCTGAAACAGAGAGATGAAGGGAAAAAGGGCCTTGCAGCATGACTGGATTTTCTTTTCTAATGCTTTGGGGCAGGGAAGTGGAGTAGCAGATTGTGTCTGTCTTTTGCTAAAATCCTGGATGATGGTATTTTGTGGAATCAGGAGAGGTCTGAAACCAGTAGTTCCACGCCTGCATATGATTCAGCAAGAAAAGGAGTTTCTTTGGGCCTAGTACAAAGCCATAGATGATTACCAGAGTTCTGGCAGGTGATTTTTCACCTTTTATCATCAGAGGAACCACGGTGCCTGGTCACTAGGATATTCTCGATGGAGTGATGAGAGTCACTGGCCGTCATTTTATATTTTTATAAGGTTGTGGATTCCCACCCCACACAATGCTTTGTGGATTACAAATAACTGGGATCCATATGAGCTACAACTTGGGCCTCACCATGCCGGCAGCAAGACTGTAAGTAGTCACTGGCCAGTGAACAGGGTATAATAGAGTGTTTTCATAGTTGGTTTGTTTAGAATTGATCATTGGGGTTGAGGGTGTTAGTACTGCTAAATGACATTGCACTTTCCCATATTTGTACTGTTGCATTATAAATCTTCATTGTTCAATGACATTGCATTTTGCTCGTGTTAGGACTGCTGCCTTCAAGAATTTTTCTGGTCAATGACAGTGCATTTTCTCATATTTGTATTGTTGTATTATAACTCTTTTATTGCTTAACGACATTGCATTTTTTCCCATGTTTGTATTGCTGCATTATAAAGCTTTACTGCTCATTGATATTGTCTTCTTTGTGCATGTTTGAACGTCAAGACCTTTTTTTCTGTTGAGTTCTGAGGAAGAGGGTGAATGTATGTTTTCATTGCATGCATATCTCACCTTGCCTTATTGCTAACTGGTGCACTGTTAAAATAATTTCTTTGTCGTTGTGCTATTGCCATTTTAAACTAGATGTGTCACCTAGGATAAAATCTGTCATTCTTGCCATCTTGATGTGTTGGGCCTATAGGGGTGTCACCAGAGTCAGGTAGGAAGGAACCCATATCTACTTCAGCTACACCTGTGGGTGTGCTACATAAACATTTCAGCACAGATCAGAAAACAAAATTTGGCCAGCAAATACATAAATAATTCAGTCAAGCAAAAATAAAGACAGTGCAGAACAATAAACAGTTAAAGTACAAAAAAAAATACTTATCTAATTGTTTAAATAGCAGAGAACACTCACCTTTAAAACCTAGCTTCATTTTTTTTAAATTTGTGAATATTTATTTCACTCTCACCTAGCCAGTGAACGACCCGAATTTAAAGTGCTGTGTGTGGGCTACAAAAGCAAGTACCATTCTTATCTAGAAACCAGATAACGGACACTAGCGAACCACAGGCACAAAAATGTCAATAACCACAAAATAACCTAAAGGGTGTGAATTCACCCAGCGCTGTAAGCACCCAGAAAAATTAGAGTAGGTTAAAATATCCAAGGCAAAACTGCTATGAGAGAAGTAAGGAATGAAATAATCCACAAGGTTCTTAACATTTATTTAACCTTCTGTTTTCGTCCACAACTTCATCAGAAACATTTTAAACCCTCTCCTTCATACCTTATATAGTGCAAGCAATTAGTGACAAGAATCAATTCACATTCAAGTTTTCAACAATTAAAAAAATATATATAAAAACCTTCAGTTCGAACAGGTTTCTTAATAAACATATTATAAAAGTATTTAAAAACTATTCTGAAATATAATTATATTAATATTTAATATCACAATGCCATTTTTTAAAAACTTTCAGTTAAACCCAAAAAATACAAAGATTGTTAGATTTAAAAAACATATGGTTACCAGGTAAAATGTAGTGTAAAAAACAAAAGGTTTTCTATAATAACCAGGGCAAAAAATTGAGTCTGCTAGTTACAATTTTGCAGACCTCAGTTTAAGTACTGGTCCCAGGGAGATCATGTCATTTAAACCTGGGGGCTTTGTGGCTTCTAATGTAATTTGCCAAAAAAGCTCCCTATATTCTACCCTGGTCTCCCACATACCACCTCTAGGGTCAACATCCACCACTTCGAGAACAAAAAATTGGAATTTTGCATTTAAACAATGACAAGAATGTTTGAAAAGTGCATTACTTTCCTTCTTTGTCCTCATTTCGTAAAGGTGTTCATAAATCCTTTTTTTAAGGGATCTCTCACTCTTACCAATATAAAATGAATTACATACTATACATACAGCTAAATAGATAATACCTTTTGTATTACAATTTACAAATGAATTTAAGTAGAATCTCCTATTCCTTGCCTGTAGAAAATAGCTATCACCTATTAATAAGTTTGAACAATATTTACAGGCTCCACATTTAAATAAACCTTTTCTGCTGGAGAAACTTTTCGAGACAAAACCTTTATGTCCCCTCTCTAACAGGTTTTTAATGGTGTTACCTTTCTTATACACAAATTTTAGTTTGTCAGTAAAAATGCCCTCCAAATCAGATATTTTTGAAAAATTCTCCCATTCCCTGTTAATGATTTTCTTAACCAGTGCTGATTGTCCATCATAAGTCATAACCACACTGTTATTATAGGTCTCTGTTGTTTTATGTTCACTAAACATGTCTGTAAATGTACTATTGTTCCCTAGAATGGGGGTAAATCGTGGGTTCCTACCCATGACAACCTCCTTAAAAAGGTCATTGAAAAGTTGGTTCGGGTACCCCCTATTTAAAAATTGGGCCCTTAACCATTCACATTCTTGTGTGAACTTCTTATTGTCAGAAGACATTCTACTAATCCTCACTAACTGGCCCTTAAGTACTCCTTTTTTCTGAAAGTATGGATGTGAGCTAGTAAAATGCAGGTAGGAATTTGAAAAGGTTTCCTTCCTATAGATCTTTGATACAAACTTGTTTTCATTTTTAATAATGGTAATATCCAGATAATTAAGTGTGTTTATGTCAAAATTGTATGTAAAGTTAAAAAATTCAGTAGTACTGTTGAGATAGGTGGCCAATTCCACAAAGGAAGCTTCGTCCCCTTTCCATAGGAAACAGAGGTCATCTAAAAACCTTCCGTAAAGTAACCAGTGTTCTTTAAACATAGAATTTAACAAGAAATTGTTTTCCCAATATGCCATGATTACATTGGCATAAGTGGGGGCACATGGTGCCCCAATTGCCACCCCTCTTACTTGTTTAAAGTATTCCCCTGAAAAATAAATGAAATTATATTTTAATATAATTTCCATAAGGGTTAGGACTGTTTTAAATTCATTGTTGGTTAATTCGTTGTAGTCAATTAACATTTCTTCGAACCATTCCATCCCTATGTCGTGGGGAATACTTGTAAACAAGTCAACCACATCCATTGTTCCAAAAGCCAATTCTTTTGTACACAGAGAATGATCAAGTTTTCTTAGTAAATCCCATGAATCTTTCAAGATGTTGTGATTATTGGTAACCAATTTCTTAATTTTCATATCAACGTACTTAGCTAGTGGTGTAGTGATTGAACTCTCTTCTGCCACAATAGCTCTAAGTGGTGGATCATTTACATATTTATGTGTTTTTGGTATGCCAAAGATCACTGGTACTCTTGGCTTATCAACACACAAGTATCTATATGTCCCCTGGTCTATTAAGCCCTCTAACATTAAGTCATTAAGAAGCAAATGTATCTTTTTGTAAGCTATATTGATTTCATTTATTGATGTCCTTACGTATTTATCTGTGTTATTAAGGATTTCCATCATTTTTCCTTCATATATAATTTGTTCCATGAACACAACACCCCCACCCTTGTCTGGTTTCATAACTCTCAGACTTCTATCCCTACATATATTGTCTAACAAACTTTTTTCTTCCAAAGTTAGGTTATATTTAACAAAACTTTGGGTAAGTGAGGTTCTCAGTGCATGTTCTATCAAATTCTCAAAATTTTTAAGTTGGGGGTGTAGTGGGGGATCATATGTACTTTTCCTTCTAAAACCATTTGTTTGGTTAGAAATGTTTGTATCATGAAACAAAAGTTCCAGATTCTTTTTTCTTATAAACATCTTTATGTCTACTAGTAAGTTGAACATGTTTGCTTTTTGAGTTGGAATGAAACCAAAACCTTTTGAAAATACATTCTTATCTAAAATACATTCTTATCTAACTGTTTAAATATTTTGGAAATTACATGACAGTATAGTGATCAGGAGCGGTGCTCTTTGCTATGCTGTCTAGCTTTGGTGCTCCTTTTTAAAGCGTTGTTACTATCTACCTGTTTTTCTTGGACAATTCTCTTACATATATGTACTTTAATAAGAACAGGAAATATCTGCTCACTCTAACTTTACCTTGCTTTATGCCATTCTAGTCAAGTATGTGATTACCTAGCGTAGCTGTCCCTTGAGATATGCTTATGTTGTTTCAATTACTATCTGCATAATTGGAACCACAGTAATACTATTGTATTTTTCTGGTTAAGTATGAACCTATTGTGAACTTGTAATTGTGTCTTCTAGAGTTTTACTGCACTACTTCTGTCTAAATACATGTACCTAACTAACTTATACAAAGGTATATCTAGCTTGCAATGTTATTCCATGGTATCTATGTTTCCTGAGTGACTGAACTGATGTTTTTCTTCAACTGCTTAGGATATATTTGCCTGTACTTATATACTAAGGGCTGCCTGTTAATTTCTTGCCTCTATATTTTTCTCTCTCTCCTAAAACGTTTCCAGCTTCCCAACCTGCTACTCTTGAACCAGGACATTAAGTATCTGCCTACCTGACGACTAAGGACCCATTCAAGCTACTTGCAGTCTCATCCTACTGCCTTCATATCTCTGTACCCTCACAGAAAAGGAAGCAAGAAAATATGTTATTAACTAAGCCTGGCAATAAAAGACTACGTTAGAAACCTAACACTTCCAGGTGGTTTAAAGAACGCTTCCCAGCCGGGACAGCCAGCAGCCTCACTCCCCCCTACCCTCTGTATGGTAACCAGTATTATTTTCTCACCTCTATTTTTTCCCTTAGCTGAATATATTGCCTTCCCAATTCCCTGTCTAGCCTTTTCCTGGAAGGAACCTCTGCTGCAATATAATATCTGTCCACTGGGTGGCACAAGTATCCAGTCCTACCTTATATGCTTATCCTACAGCTTATAGTATAATTATTTTCATTCCTCTGGCTTCCAACACTTACTCGTGGCATAATCTCATTCTTCCTCTTATTTTACTACAACCACCCAACTGTCCTCTTACAACTGTAACTACTGGTTCCCTCACCTCTATATGTACCCATACCTTGATTTACCTTCAGTAGTCTGCTTTTTTACTGATTGTTCTTCCTGAACTGTTCCCTTCATTTGTCTCTACCTGCTCCGTTCGCCCTGCGGGCTCACTCCGCTCCCCTACCCTGCCCCCAAATCTCACCCGCCCCAGCACCCCTACATTTATTCTTCCCATACTACTCCCACCCATATCAATTAACTAATCAGAGTTCTCTCCTCATCACCCACCCACTCTTACTCCTCCCACTAATACACTCCACTATCCCCCACACTTCTCTACTCTTAGTCTCATCCTCTCCTCCTTGTAAATTAATTCAACCCTATCTACTTCCATACCTCTCCTCCCCAATAGCCAGTTCACTTCCTCTATACTACTCCCTTCAATACTCTCCCATTCTAGACATGCCCCCCCCCCCCAATCCTCTATACCATCCGGGCCTCTTGTTCCCTTCTTGTACTACTAATTCCACTTTACTATGCTAGTTCTTACTCTTCCAAAGCACCCCCATGCCTACCTTCTACTCAAACTATCCCCTACACTCACCTGCAACCACTTTTCTGCACACATTTCCACTCTATATCCTCTTCTCTTATTCCACCTAACCCACTGTACCTATTCTATCCCAAACACTTCTCCACCACAACTAAAACTTTTACTCAAAAACTACTGCTAGCCCCTCCCAGCTTCCTACTATACAAACCCAAAAGGATAAAAGTTATTTCCTGTAATGTCCTAGCCTTAGCTGGAGATATTCATCCTAACCCCGGCCTTTGTCCCACTACAAACAACTCCTTCCCCCCACCCCCTACTTCTCCCACTACAAACAACCCTTTCCCTCCATCCCCTTCATCTTCTGCCTTCTCTCACAATACTCTTTAGTTCTTCACAATCAACACCCAGAGCCTTAACAACAAAGTACACCAAGTACAAGCTTGGATTAGCCACAACCAACCTGACATCTTAGCCATCTCTGAAACCTGGCTAAAACCCCATATCGCTGACTCCGAAATCTTACCTCCTGGTTTCCATATCCACAGAAATGACCGATTAAATAAAAAAGGTGGCGGCTCTGCTCTAATCTACTCTAACCTTCTTTCCTAAATCCCTCTTCAAATCCCAACTCCACAATTCAAAAATACTGAACTAACAGTTAGTCTCCTACGAATGAACAAACATAAGAATATTTGCATTATTTCCCTATATATCTCCCCAGGCAACAACATCTTTATCCTTGAAAATATTCTTCATTGGGCCTCAACTCAAATAAAGTATAAAACTTACATTCTAGATGACATTAATATTGATTGGAATAAAATCAACACTCCTTCTCCCTCCCTATCCATTAACCTCTACAACTTTACCAAAGTAATCCACTCAACCACCCATCCTAACAAAATTCAACCCCCAGGATCCATTGTAGACTGGATCCTAGTCACCCATCCAAACAAAATAATTCACTCTGGCACTATCCCAGACACCTTTAGTGACCATCTCCCTGCTTTCATTCATCGCTCAGCTAACTCCACCCAATATCAACACAATTACATTCCCACTCGCAAACTTAGCAACTTTAACCCCACAACTTTCTCAAATATTTTTAAGCAAATGAACTGTCAAATCCTAAATACTCTTCCCCTTGAGAAAGCTTTAGAACATTTCAACTCTGTCTTCCTAAATACTCTTAACTCCCTAGCCCCTCTAAGAAACAAACGAGTCAAAGCTAATACTGCTCCTTGGCTGTCCAAAGAAACAAAACACATCATGCAACAGAGGGACAAATCCTGGAAGCTTTACCAGAAGAATAAAATGCCTACTACCTTGCTCCAATACACCCAACTCTGCAACCATGTAAAAAAACTAATCACCATGGACAAAACAAACTACTACAATAAGCTTCAGTCCAACAATAATAAAAACCCTAAACAATTCTGGAAATCAGTTAATTCCCTTCTCCATCCAGGGTCCAGGAATAATCCCTGCCCTGACCCAAGTATAACTGACATTGAACTAAGCTCACATTTCAAATCATTCTTTACAGAATCCATAGCTAACCTAACCAAAACTTTCCCAAACAACAATCCACATAACTCTTATTCTTCATCACCCAACAACCCTAATAACTGTCACCTCAATTTCCAGCTCAAACCAGTTTCAACCAATATTATAAAAAGGCTCATATCCAAACTAAAGCCATGCTCCAATGCCCCTGACAACATACCCTCCACCTTCCTCAAATGTGCTGCTGATGGTATTGCTCTCCCAATCAGTATCTTAATAAATAGATCCTTAAAAGAATCATATGTACCCAAACTCTGGTGCTCAGCCTACATTCTTCCTCTTCACAAAGGAGGCATAAACACCAATATTTCCAATTTCCACCCCATTTCTCTACTCTCTCCAATCTCCAGAATTCTAGAAAAATGCGTCCACCGCCAACTTATGCCTTTCTTAACCTAGAATCCACTCCTAACACCCACCCAACACGGCTTCTGCCCTGGCCATAGCACCATAACTGCCCTACTGTCCTTCCTAGAAACAGTCAATCGAGACCGAGATTCTGGACTCCTAGTATCCACAGTACTCCTAGATCTCTCTAAAGCATTTGACACCATTTCCCACAAACACCTTCTCTTTCATCTCGTCAACCTTAATCTCTCCCCTAATACATTATCCTGGTTCTCCAATTACCTATCAGACAGATCTCAAGCTGTCAGATGGAAGGACTCAACCTCCTCCTTCTTACCAACACCCACCGGTGTTCCCCAGGGGTCCATCCTCGGACCCATGCTTTTCAACATCTTCATCAATAACCTTCACACTGTCATCCCTGACACAACAGTTATCCAATACGCTGATGACTCAACTTTAGTCTGTGCCACCTCTTACCTTCCTGAACTACTGACTAAAACCCAAACTGCATTTTCTACCACTGAAAACTGGATGCACCAAAACCATCCCTCTCTCAACTAAAATAAATCAAAAATACTACTTTTCCCTCCCTCCAGGGCTTTCTCTTATGACAAAAATGCTTTCAAAGTCCTTAGCCAAACCAACTCTGCTATAGAAGTGGTCCCTCTTGCAAAACTTCTTGGCATTACCATAGACGAACACCTTAAATTCGATATCCACATTCAACAAAACATAAAGAAAACCCACCAAAAGTTAGGTATGCTCTATAGGAATAACCTCTTTCTCTCCAACTCCTCAAGGCATACATTGGCAACTACCTACCTTCTACCTTCTTTACTATATGGATCCCCTCTTCTAACTAATCTGACTTCTTCCAACACCTCAAAACTTGAAAATTGCTATAATAAGATCTCTAAATTTGCAACTAAATCCAAAACCTCCACTCATCACTGCGTTACCCTACAATCTCTAAACTGGCTAGAACTCTCTAACCACCTAGACTATCTACAACTAACCACTGCTTACAAATTAATATTTCACCCAGATAAATGCCCAGCCTTAACAAACATCCTTCCCCATACATCCCCAATAGATCTCTGAGATCCAAACACCAAAATTTAATTTCTATCCACAAACCCAAACGACCTGCTGGCCAGCTTCTCCTCTCTTTCTCTCTAGGCAAGAAATGGAACTCTCTCTGTCTTTCACTTAGGACTATACCAAACTCAGAAACTTTCAAGACCCAACTTTTTTCATACCTGTCATCCAAATGGAAATGTTCCTGCTTACACCCTACCTAAATTCAAGGGAATTCCCCAATGAGTTCTTCATACTCCTTGTTCCTCTCTTCCCTCTAACTTATACTTCTATTGTCCTACAACAGACTCAAGCTCTCAGTCACTGATTAACCAATCTCTCACTTGATTCCAAGTATGTATATAATGTAAATAGCAAATTACTTCTATTGACTGCACATTAAGTATATACCTAACTTAATTAGAATAACTGCATGTAAACTGCCTCCCCCCTACTAGTATAATAACAGAAGAACCTTAGATCTTTTATTATAAAGACAGTTGATCATGCTTGCTCTGAATGCAAACACCTGTAAATTGTGTTCTCTAATATCTAACTGTGCTGGATGCTGTACTTTTTATGCATTTGCATTTCCTTACTGTATGGATATTGTACATGTATTATACCTTTATAATTATCTAACTCTTACTGTATTGCTTACGGAACTTTTCTCTCCGGGCCTCCACTGAAAACAGGCACTTTCAGGCCCAGTGGACTTCCCAGGTAATCAAACTGAAAATAAATAAATAAATCAGCTCTATATTTCCAGATTGCAAGAGAAGCACTCTCCGTCAGGCACAAAGAGATTCCAGCAATGTATTCAGGAATTCACACAAAGGTAATATTTTATACCAGCAAGACAAAAGCCAAGCCTTGAGACAATCAGATAACACAAAATATTTTTCTTTCTTGTAGAAACAAAATATTTCCTTGTAGCAGGTTTTCTAGACTCCCATAATACCTGAAGCACATCCTGTGAAAAAAGGTGCCTAAATGGTATAAAAATCCAAACATCCAAAAAGGTTCAATGTCTGCAAGTTTGGATGAAAGAAGGAGCCCTTCTGTTGTGTGAGCAAGTCTATTCTGTGGGGTAACTTGTAGTGACTGCCTTTGACCTGGAGAAAAAGAAGGTAGAACCAGAGAATCCTGAGGTTGTCCTTTTTGATTCTGAGGAGAACCTCATGAAAGAGGAGAAAGGGAGGAAGAGCATATAGGAGTTTCCCTTTCCATGGGAAAGACCTGGTATCTATTTTCCAGGCCTGAGGGCATGGTAACCTGGAACAGAGCCATCTAGACTGTCTATTCAGAATGGAGATAAAAAGATCTCTTTGGGTAACTCTACGATGGTGGGAAAACTGTAGGAAGACCTCTCTGTTCAGTATCTATTTGTGAGTTTCTATCCTGGATCTGTTCAAGGAATCTACCACAGTACTCATTCCCTGAAGGAATGTAAACAGCTTTCTTTACTCACCAGTGAGAGTGCGGAGTACTGAGCTGCCTGTTTGTCCTCAGAGGAGTGGTTTAAGGCAGTAACTTGTAAGTTATTGGCCATTTTGGGTCATTTCCTGCCTTTTCCAGCCCCCTGCTACAAAGCACGCTTTAGCGCGATTTAGCGCGGAGTTGCCACAGGAGCACACAAGAGCAGCGGCGGTTAATCAAGGTTAAACTATTCGGGCTACCTAAAGTCCACTCTTTAAATTTTCCCTTAAAACAGCCTTCCTTGAACTGTACTGCTGATCAAACCAGCGTATTCTATATCTAAAAAGTTCAGCTCTACTTGATTCTTAAGTAGACTATTCTCTATCTGTAAAGCCTAGCACTTGCTCCTAAAGTATTTTTTTACTTTGATATAGCACTTTTATTATACATAGCACCCCACCAGCCTAAAACCCCTTTTTCGATCACCCACATCCCCCGGAGTCTTTTTAAAGTTTTTGTCTATTCATTCTAGCATGTCGAGGGATCAGTTGCTAGTGTCCTCTCCTGCTCAGCTGGTGAATCTGGGAATATTGAGGCAATGTTACAATTGTCGCATGTACACAAACAACCCTCTCCTTCTCCCACAAAACACAAATACATGCGAGAGATGCAACTATATAGCCAAACTGGAGGCTGAGCTCTCTCAACATAGGACTGGCAAGACCAGACAGGAGGAGAAGGTAACCACACACACCACAAACCCAGTCTCACATAGTACTATCACAACTTCAAATCATACACATAAACACACAAAGACATACTCGGAGGCTCTGATCAAAAATCTACCAAAACAGCAGAGGCCACCAAAGCAGACACCCAAACAACTGCCACCTCAGGACACAACACATGCAACACATAGACCACATAGTCAGTGTGCCAAACAGTCACAGCCCTTAAGGCCAAACACAATGCCAGACACACTCGTCATTGGTGACTCCATAGTCAGACACACTGACGTCCTGCTCACCAGATTGAGTAAGGAGAAGGTCACAGTAAGCTGCCTGTCGGGCGCTAGAATCCGCCACATAATGCAAGCACTCAGGTCTCTCAACAGCAGGTACAAGTACGACTCAGTCATTGTCCACGCTGGTGTGAACGACCTGAGACGTACATCCTTGGACTACATGAAAAGAGACATAGAGGAGCTCTCTGATTATGTAGCCCAGGCAGGTATGACCCTGACCTTGAGCAGTATCCTACTTTCACCAAGAATGATGCCACAATACAGAGACAAGATGATCAGCTTTAATAATTGGCTTAAACTCTGGTGTCATTCAAAGGGGCTCCAATGTCTGTCTGCCTGGGATGACATGCTGGACAAGCCACGCTGCTTTGCAAGGGATGGCTTGCACCTGTCACCCCTGGGCTTCCGGATATTGGCAAAGGCTCTTGCCACCCCCATAGTGCCTTTTTTAGGCAAGGCTCAAATTCTAAACCTACCACCCTAGAACACAAAAAAGGAAAAAAACTAAGGGTAATGCTGCTCAATGCCAGAAGTCTCAACCTCAAGATGCATGCACTCAAGGCCCTTCTCAGTACGGAGAACATTGATGTCTGTGCTGTGACTGAAACCTGGTTCAAGGCTCCCGAGAGCACCCCGGCACTATCAGGTTTTACCTCATATCATGCGTTCTGGCCCCAAAATCCGGACAACACCAAGAAAGGAGGGGGGGGTGTCCATATTCATCAAGGACACCCACACCTCAAGGTTGGTGGCAACGCACAATGCATCAGAGACCATAGGCAAGACTGCTCTGCAATTTGTAGCATGTTACAGGCCACCCTCTCAAACTCAGGAACCTCACATAGCTTTCCTGAAAACACTGGAGGGGATAAATGTATCTCCAAACACCATCATACTAGGTGACTTCAACTACCCGAATATAGACTGGGATCACTACTCAAGCCCCAACACTCTAGCCCAAAGGTTCCTAGAGTTCATAAACTCAAATGCCATGGAACAACTAGTCACCATCCCCACAAGAGGAGAAAACATACTAGATCTCATCATCACGAACATGGGGTCACAATGTTCAACACCGGAAGTATACCCCTCACTGGTGAGATCAGATCATAAACTAATCTCACTGGAAGTCCACATCCCGCCCCCACCTGAGATAAAAAAGACCACAGTGAAGAACTTCTCAAAAGCCGACTTCACACTTCTAAAGACTAGTGTGGTCTCTTTTAAGGTCCCCAAGCCTGCGGAAACCATTACTCAAGCCACTGAATCCCTTACAAATGCCTTCTACCAGCACCTACAGGACTGCATGGATCAGGCAATCCCAAACAAAACAAAGACTCTTTGTACCAAAGGCAAGAGTCCAGTCTGGTGGACCCCAGCCATAAACAAGCTCTACAACAAAAGGAGGAAGCTACTACAAGATAGAGCAAAATCCTTAAAAGGGAAGACACCTTTGATCATTATAAGTAAAAAACTAAGATCTCTCATAAAATCATCCAAGGCAAATTTTGACAGAAAAGTCGCTAAGGACTCAAAAGACAGTCATAAGGCCTTCTTTAGCTATGTTAGAAACCTGGGAGGAAACTCCCAGATATGCTCAGAATTAGTTCAAAATGATGTAAAAATTACTGAACCTACAGACATTGCCAACATACTGGCTGACAGGTTCAGTGCAAACTTCCCCTCCCCAAAAGGAGAGATATCTATACCAGAGGATTGTAGCCCCCCAAACATCTCTAACGCTCAGGTGAGAACTGCTCTCTCCAAGGCAAAAAACACAGCATCCATGGGACTAGATGGTGTCCCCGGTTGTGTGCTCCATGAACTCAATGAGGAATTAAACCCGCAGTTAGGGCAGCTGTTTAATCTTAGCCTCACCTCAGGATACGTACCCAAGGAGTGGCGTACGGCAACTGTGGTCCCACTTCACAAAGGCGGTGCCTCCACCGACCCTGGAAATTACCGTCCCATCAGCTTGACAAGCCTGATCTGCAAAGCTATGGAGAGGATCATAATGGAACTCATAAATAAAGACATAGGGGACTTGCAGACTTTGGATCCAACCCAGTTTGGCTTTGTCAAAGGCACATCATGCCTTTTAAACTTGGTTGACTTTTTTGAAACAGTCACCAAGGCCATTGATGAGGGAAAGGCAGTCCACACAGCCTACCTCGACCTGGCAAAGGCTTTTGACACAATACCCCACTCAGGTATTATTGAAAAACTCATCAGCTTAAATGTAAACCCATACGTCACAAGATGGGTTGCAAACTGGCTAAGCGACACAACCCACAGGGTCAGAGTTGCTGGCGCCATGTCAGACTCAAAGCCTGTCACAAGTGGTGTCCCACATGGCTCAGTCCTGGGCCCACTCTTGTTCGGCATCTACTTTTCAGAAGTACAAGCAAACACAGGAGGGTTGTGGCTGACAAAGTTTGCAGATGACTGCAAACTGGGCGCCATAGTTGAGAACACATCTGACACAGATATCCTTCAGAAGGATCTTATAGAAATGGATAACTGGTGCCAGAGCCATGGCCTAAAGTTAAACGCCAAAAAATGCATAGTCATACCCTTCGGGAAAAACAAGGTTACCCCTAGCTACCATATAGGTGGCAATCCACTAAGCACAGAAGAGGTTATCAGGGATCTGGGGACCCAGGTTGACAGTAACCTTTCGTTTGACACTCACATTGCCAAAGTAGTTAGGAAGACCTTCTACATTGCCCACCTGATCATGAAGGGATTCACATCTAGATCAAGGGAGGTCATTGTCCCCCTGTACTCATCACTCATCAGACCAATGATTGAGTACAATGCCCCATTCGGAATGTATCTGACCCGACACCTGCAGCAACTGGAAAGGCCCCAAAAGTTCCTCACCAAAAGGATAAAGGGTCTCAAAAATAAGCCTTATGCTGCCCGACTGAAGGAACTCCAGCTCTATTCAGTCGCTTACCGTCTGCTCAGAGGTGACCTGTGCCTGACATACAAGGTCATGTCCAACCCGGAATTGATGAACATGCTTCACCTCAAAAAATCTAGATCCCTCAGAACTACAAGGGCGGGTGACTTAAACCTTGACACGGTTATTAATAGGACGTGCTGGAGGGACAGATTCATCACCCAGAGACTCCCTATGCTGTGGAACAAAATCCCGGTACATGTGAGGCAGAGCACCTCGCTGGTTTTGTTCAAGAGAAATCTTGACCAATGGATGGGAGATCGCAGATATACCCCAGGGATTATCTCAGTGCCACTGCTTGACAGAGGCACAGCAAAATAATGGGCACAAAACTCTGGGCTAGGCTTATAAATGCCCTTGGGCAGATAGCCTAGTATGAACCTATGAACCTATAAAGAATGAGACTGTATTGAATTGGAGTCTCCCAAGCAATCATGGCCAGTCTGCACAGTTTGTAAAACGTTGTCCCTCCCTCCCTGCTTGTTGATGTTCCACATTTCAGTGACATTATCTGTTTGGATTCATGTCATTCATAACAGCAAAAGTTATGTATACATGTGGGTTTTAAATTTTATGGCCTTAAAGATAAGCATAGTACAGGTGTACAATTGTTTCTGCAAAGATCTAAAGCCCTACTCTGCTTGAAATTGGGAAGGGATGGGAGCAACTTGGCTGGCTTATCAGATTCCTACTGATATTACTACAGGATCTGAGGAAGTTTTTTTTTTTTTTTGTTATAAAGGAAGTTGTCTATACATTTTCTAGAAGCTGGAGGTTGGGATTCTGAATTAAGAGGCATATGTATTTTGCAGAAATTTTAAGACTGGAGGAATGGCTGAAGGTTTTACTGCCACATCCAGAAGGTCATAGTATTTTTTGAACGTCTGGGTCTTGTTTACTTACCCACTAGAAGTGGTGCATTGTTTTTAGTACAATGCACCAAAGGAGAGTTATTCTAAAGGTGAAGAGACATAGTATCATCCTGCACAGACTCAAACCCCACAGGGAAATAAATCTGATGAGTAAACTAAACAGTCTGCTTCAGATTTTTAACCTTTTCTTCAGAAGATGATTTTTTCTTTGCCTCTTCTGAGGAAAGGAAGAAGTAGAAAAAGAAGGAAAGAACTGGTGAGGCTTTAAAGACATAATAGCCTTAGAAAGGCATGATGGAAAATAGTACAGTTGTGTATCAAAAAAGTTATGTAGTCACCATGATGTTCCATCTGTGTTGTCCATTTTCATTCTTCCTCAACTGTTGGGTTTAGCTCTGACCCTTGGATCTGACTCAGCCACTTTTTCCAGTTTGTGGAACACTGAAACTCTTGAGCTCCTCCCTTACCCATATTGCCCATTCCAAAGCCTGGAAAGCCTGGCAAAAAAAAAAAAAAAAACACTGTTCAATCTCACTCAATATAAACAACTTCGCAATCAGGCTAAGTGCCTAGTTATCAAAAACAAAAAAGAATACTTCCAGACTATCCACGACCAACATAGACTAAACCCCAAGAATTTCTGGGGTGCACTCAACTCCCTTCTCCACCCTGGAACTAACAACAACCCATGTCCAAACCCAGAAAAAACACCCTCTGAGATAGCCTCCCTCTTTAACACATACTTCATCTACACCATCAGAAAACTTACCACCTTCTCACCCATTTCAACTGACCCATCAGGAACTCCATCTGTACATTCCCCTTCATATCCTTTACCTTCTTTCACATCAATGCCCATACCCACCTCCACCATTAAAAAGCTTCTTCACAAACTCAAACCCTGTACTAATGCCCCAGATAACTTACCCGCAGAATACTTACAACTCTTAGCATGCTCCATTGCATATCCCATCAGCATCCTCCTCAACAGGTCCATTTAGGAATCCTGCATACCCGATATCTGGAAAAAAGCATTTATCCTTCCACTTCATAAAGGCAGCAACAACTCCGACATCTCAAACTTCCATCCTAGTGCCATTCTCTCTCCGGTCTCCAAAACACTTGAGAAATGTATTCACACTCAGCTACTCAGTCATCTGATACAACACCAAATCCTTGCCCCCACTCAACATGGCTTTAGGCCTGGACATAGTACTAAAATTGCCCTCATTTCCTTCTTGGACACAGTACATAGAGCTCGAGATGCTGGCTCCCTAGTCTCAGCACTCTTCCTAAATTTATCAAAGGCATTCAACACTATTTCCCACTCCCCTCTGCTTACTAAACTCTCTAACCTCGGTTTTTCTCCCACTATCCTACAATGGTTTACTAACTGTCTCAGTAACAGGCAGCAATTGACTAAATGGTAACACTCTTCCTCCCCTTTTATAACTACAAATCCAGGTGTCCTCTAAGGTTCAATACTGGGACCATTATTATTCAGCATATTTATCAAAAACTTCCATTCCTCCCTCACCTACAGTACTGTTATCCAGTATGCAGATGACTCTACTATAATTTTGTGTTCTAAATCTGCCACTGCACTGCAGCATCTCACCCAAGAAGCATTTACTTCCACTGAAACTTGGATGTCCCAGAGCCATCTCACCGTCAACCCCAATAAAACAAAACTTTTAATATTTACCCGCACAAAATCCAGACCTGTTGACAAGTCTCTAGTCTCAGTTCACTCCTAAATAACACCATAATGAAGTTGTCCCTAGTACCAAATTGCAAGGTGTCATCATCAATGGCAAATTAACTTTCGACCTTCACATCTACAGCAACATCAAAAAAATACATCAAAAACTAGGTGCCCTGTATAAGCACACCTATTTTCTTAGCCTCTCTGAAAAAAGGCTCTTGCCTCATCCTTACTGCTTCCAACACTTCTATATGGTGCTCCATCCTCACCAATCTACAGTCCTTCTTGAGAACAAAACTAGACTCTTGTTACAGCAAAGTCACTAAATTTGCTATAAATGCAAACTTTTCTAGCTATCACTGTTCCTCTCTGCATCAACTAAATTGGCTAGAATCCCCTCACTATCTCACTTTTCTACAATTAAATACAGCCTACAAGCTCATCTACCACCCAGAAAACCGCCCTTCCCTCTCCTCCATATTGGCTATGTACACTCCTAACCAACACCTCAGGTCCAAAAACAAAATGCTACTCTCCATAGAGAAACCTAAGCTCTCAGCCAGCTAAATGTTATATTCGTATACTGTCTCTAAGGCATGGAATAATCTCCCCCCTTCACTCAGAACTATCAGCAATCCTGCCTCCTTTAAAAAATCCCTCAAACTACATCTCTCCTCTTATCGTTTATGCTCCTGTATCCCAACATACAACCCCAACTCCTGACTTCTCTCCCTGGTGTTACAACTCTAACTATTATATTACTGTCATTTCCTTCCCTTCACTCTGCCCTCTTACTGCCTTCCCTCCCACTCTAGCCTGACTTTTCCCCTCCTTAGCACTTCTATTTCCTCCTATTCTTATGCTGTACTTAACATCACCACTGCACTGAACATTGCAGACAAACTACATTCATGTGTAATTTGAATATATGCCATTTACTTCATTTTATTTGTTCTAATTTTCCATGATTGTAATTCACTGTTATTTTATTATTTTCTTTAAATGTAATAGCATTGCTCAAAATTCTTTGCTATGTGTATTAATATTTTCTTTATATGTAATTATTCTGTAGCTTTTCTCCCCGGGCCTCCACTGAAAATGGACTCTTTCCAGGCCCAGTGGACTTTCCCAGTTAACAAATGCAATAAATAAATAATCCAACATACCTCAGATCTTGTTTGCTGCCCCTTAAGCCTGTAAGCATTAGGAAATGATAAAACAACAGTCTGAAACCCAAACAAAGGAACATTATTTCTTCCAGTATCTTTCAATCATTCCAAACGTCAAACATGGAGGGGGTTGGAGGGAACTGCTGGAAAAGCATAAAGGAATATTCCCACAGATGAGAATGAGAAGGCATCCGTCTTCCAGATTTGTTTGCAAGGAGTCATGGAACAGAATTTCTTCACCTGTCTGTTCGGAGAGAAGGCAAAGAGATCTGGCTGAAGTGCTCCCCACAGCTGACTAATTCTTGAAAGACCCCAATATGAAGTTTCCATTTGTTGGGGTCTGTGCTAGTCCTGCTCAGCTTGTCTGCTACAATGTTTTGCTCTTACAGAATGAATGAGGCCTGAACAGTGAAACTGAGCTGACCTGCTATCTCCCAGGTTATCAGTGTAAGTCTTCCAAGGAGGTATGACCCGGTATACCACCTTTTGTTTATGTACCACATCACTGTGGCATTCTTTGTGAAAAATTGTAAAGGGCACAGAGACTAGAGATGATTTAGGGTCTTTCAAAGCACTAATTACTGACATTATCTCTTTGACATTTATGTGCTTTTCTGTCAAGTGTGTTGCACAGGCCTTGCACTCATTGCCAGATCATGGTCAAACGGTGCCCTAGGCAGGGTAATGGATCAGCCCCACCCCCACAGGCTTTCCAGTGTCCCTGACTTGGCTATTTCTCCCGAGTTACCATAAAGACTATTCAAACCAGTCAGTGTGCATTCTATTTTCTTTTTTACTTCTACAATGATCACATATATTTAGATTTAATTTAAAACTTTTATTTCAAATTTTATAGCACAAACACTGATAGCCATTTGCTAAACAAAACAATACAGTCTCACAATGAAAACAGGCTTAGCATGAACAACAGTAAACTCTGCCCCTGAAACTCACATTCATTTAAGCTAAACTGAAACCCACATTCATAGAAAATGCATCTCACCAGTGATGGGTTAAGTTTAGCTTTGGGTTGTTTTAACACTATGGGCCCCTTGCACACATTTTTAGGACCACGCACACACGCATGTGTTCTTTTGATTATCCTTCCTCATAGTATTAAATTATTTGCATTGTTTAATTCAGCACCAGGTGTTAGTGTGTTTTAAATTTGTAGTGTGAATGTTTTTCCAGTAAGCAATGAAACAAACCATATGAACCTATAATGAGAAAACTACCCATTTCAGTACATTTCAACCATCAAAGACCACTTAAACGTCTTTCAATACAATCCACCAATATCCATCAATATGCACAATCCCTGCAGAAGTAAAAGTCATCTGAATAATTCCACATTAAAGAGAATTGTAAGAAATGAAAAGGTTACTGTTGGCAAACAACTTTGCATTTCAGTGTTTCATTTACAAATTCACTGCCTGCTGCTCTTGAAGAATAAATTGCCTATGCTACATTAAAATAAAAGTTGGTGTGCTGGTGATATTGTAATAGGGAATGTCTGGCAAATCGACAACAGGTTCACAGCTACAAGGCATCTCATCCAAAGGAGGACACACTCAGGAGTGCAACACCTCCACTCTACCCTTATGATACAATGTCAGTAATCATCTCCTTGTTGTGGGAAGAGAACCCATGACCTTCTGCACCAAATGCAAATGTGCTATCTTTTGCACTATTGATACAGAACAGCACAGTGCTGAAACTTTGAGTGATATTGATAGACTGTAATCCTCAGTGATTAACAGAAAATAGTAAATAAAATTAAAGGAGACCTGGCAGTTGGTGTCAGTCACTTAACTGGAGAATGCTCCTACATGGGAAATTTTTCACACACACAGACACACACACACCTGCTATAAAGAACAGAGGATCTGTGCACTCAACAGAACAGATACGTGCCACATATCCAACTGTATATCCCACGCTTCTACTCAAATTTCCTGCACAGGTTTAGATGATGTTAGGATGTTGCTGGGGATTACTAAAGGTGCAAGGTAAAGAAGTTCTCCTGTGAGGTCCTAATGAGTGCTGTGTTTATGGAAGGATCATGCAAGTTCTTTTCACTTACTGAATATTTTTTTAACTTTTATAGTGAAGCTGAAGCCTCTCAGCCAACAAGGCCCCTCCCAGCCAGCATGGGCTCTATGCAGCTGCCTTGGTCACCTAGTAGTAGATCTAGCTCTGCTTGCACTTTTACCCCTTTGGAAACCACTAGCTACGCTAGGTCTGAAGCATCTGTTGTGAAAGAATGAAGGTGAAGAAGAAGGGAGAATAGGAGACCTGAATTCTGGCAGAGACCTGGCTTACCCACCACAGAAACTCTCCTTACAAACCCCAAAACAAGAATCTGAAATATAAAGCATGTTACTGCTGACTCCAGAATTACTGAGATACTAAGGGATTTTTCTCATGTGAAGTCTGCCAAGCAGAATCATAACAATCATAGAAATCATGTACCCCAGAATTCTGAGAAACTCTCTGACAGAAACTTGACTGGAAAAACTCAAGAACTTTTGTAACATCTCTACTTTGTATGTATGGAAAAAGGCATGTCCCACAAGCAAAATCTAAGAAACATCACAGGAAAACAATTCTGTGAGAAGGGATGACAGATTTTTTTAAGTTCACTTGAAAACCCATACTCAGTAGGATATTCTGGGTACTTGATAAAGGCTCCTGACAACTTGAAAAGGAGTCTGCAATATCATCTTACTATGAAAAAATGTGAATGACTTGTCTGCAGTAACCAATTACAGGAGCCAGACACTTTGTATTTATTACTTCACCAGTAGATAGTCCAAACAGTAAGACAGATAATTGATAATGTGTGCTAGAAAATCTTAAAGAAAAATCCGAATTGCTTGCCAATAGGAATGTGATGGTAGGTATATTTTAAGTTTAACTTCACCATGAAAGCTAGTAAAGGGAGAAGGGGTGATAAGCTTTGAAAATATAACATTTTGGACGTTGAGTCCTTGACAAAAAGACTGCAAAAGGAAAGGCCTAGTACATGCCTTCAAGTCCCCTCTTTCTTTGGTACCAGAACAATTGTGGAATAAAACTCTCTGCTCCTCTGGCAAGGAAGTACTGGTTTTATTACTCCCTGAGGTGATATTGTTCCAGAACTTGGGGAACAGATATAACTGGCATATTGGACAAGGAGTACTAGAAAATAAGAAACTAAACTTCTCCCACTGCAAAGTGTACCCTTGTAGAATGACTGGAAACCCATTTGTTCTAAACAATCTGGTGCCACAAAGGAAATTGTAGACCCAGAGAAAGGGTGCCAGGGTGGGAGAAGGTAGGGCTTGAAGAGGCCAGTAGTCATTCTATTTGGACTGTCCTTGATTCTTAAAGGCTTTCCCTTTTTTCTGGAGCCTCCCTGCCATTGTTATTAAAATTCTGTTTGGAGGCACCTTGCTGTATGGATTGCTTTTTGAAAAACGGTACTGATGAGGAATGGAAGTTTTTATTTACTTTATAAAATGAAGGCTGATAGACCTAGGTAACCCCTTGAATCAACTTTTCAGTCTCATCAAGCTTCTTAAGTATCTCAGTCGTAAAAGGGCCAAACAGAGCTTCTTCATCCAGGGATGAATTTGAAATTTCAGTTTTAACATCTTCAAGAACATTTTGACAATGTAGTCAAGCAAATCTTCTCTTGACTGTCCCATAAGCTGCAACCCTGGATGGAGGCAGTGTTAGGAGTGTCATAAGAACAATTTAAGGCATGCTTAATTACACAAGAAACGGGTAGTAAAGAGGAATTCAAATAAGTTTTTACCTCAGAAGATGGAAGGTTAACAGTTAACTTTTTCAGTTCTCAAAAGATGAAAGTAAAAGTTTTAACATGTGAGGCTGGTAGTGTAAAATTATGAATGTTAAAAAAGATGCAGAATAACATGTTTCCAAAAATTGTCAAAAGCTTTCCCATCCTTATCAGAGGGGGGTGGGATTAGTATTAGTACTTAGTCTGCAGAGGCAGGTTTGGAACTGGAAATCACTGTAGATTCTTCTTTAGGGTTAGAAAACATATATGTGAGTCTGAGGTTCCTTTTATAGCCTGTCAGACTTCCTAGGGGCAAGAGGTTGACTGTTAGGTAAAATACATGCTTTGAGAAAACATTCTTTAAAGCAGATAAAACAAGGGGAACAGCTGCAGACACTGGAATATTCAAATACAACAAATTGTAATGCATTTTCAGGGAAAGAATCTCATTCTGATCCCACTGAAAAACAGCTTTCATTTTAGATAAAGTTTCAAAAAAACAAAGGTCTTCTGGGGGAATATCAGAAGCAACAGTTTCCTTAGAATCATAATCTTTAGATTGAAATAAGAGACTGCAAATCAGAATCACAAAGTGAGAAAACTCTTTTCTTTGCTGAAGAGGAAGTAGACAAAAGAAAGATCGAAATTAACTCCCTGGTGAATCACAGCAAATTGTCTCTGTCCATAGAAATGGACAGGAGAAGTCAAGTTTTTTTCCCTTATAATTTTCCTTACCTGGGAAACTCACTGGAAAAGGAGTGACACAAAGCAGGCATACTACTCCAAGTCAGGCTCTCTTTGTTGGATAAGCGGCAGACATTCATCCACCTCTCCTAAGACTGATAAGGATGTTTGTCAACCTCACAACCACCGAGAACATGTCTATCCTTCACTCCTTAGTGGGTGTTGGTGCTACATTAAAGGGAGTGTGGGAAAATAATAAGTGTCCAAGGAAGCAAATCTGGACAGAGCAGTCACACATTGGTGGGAGCTGAGGCACAACTGAAGTCAGACTGAGATCCATAGACTCTCTACAAACTTTCCTCTTCTTATGGTTGGGGGAAAAAGAACCAAGGAGACTGGTAACTGCTCCATAGTTCAGGCAAGAAAGAAGCACTGAAGATGGCCAGCAGAGCCTGAAAGAGTCAGTAAACTTTACAATCCTAAGGTTGTTTTAAGGTAAGAAATACAGTGTTAGACTCCAAAAGCACAATTTCCAGCCTCTAACACATAAACCCTACAACAAAAGTTAGGAAACTCTGTCCAAAATAAATTAAAAAAATAGATTTATACAGTTTGTTCTTGCAGGCACTTACACACTAAAATTCACGTGACTAGTAGTGACAGTCCAAAACATAGAGGTTTCGGTACTTACGTATTATCGCAACCACTTTTCCGAAGTATCCTAATTTGTAACGTTTTCAACAATGCCTGCTAACCTAAGAAGGGGTGTGTTGTCTGTTAACTTCTATTCAGTGAGATTGTTTTTCATGTAGGAAGAGGAATAACGGTGAAATTCCTCTCCCTAGTAGTGTTCTTTCCTGAGCTATCCACATGACTGCTGCTTCTCAGTCATCCATAATGTTACAACTCATGAAAGTTGGCATGTTCACAAGAAGACAACCGGCCCATTTCAAACCCCTTTACGTGGCCACACAGTGAATTGCGATTGTTACATTTCATACATATTTCAATGAATTAGTCCTCATTGTTTGTACTGTAACTGCCTGTTGATAGTCAATAACTTCAGATGTACAGAACTATGTCTGCGTGAAGCAGGATAAGGTTTTAACACCCCTAGCACATGAGTCCCACTCGGGAACAAAACAACTCATCCCTGAGTAGGGAGATTTAGTAGACAATAGTTTTTACCTGTAATATTACTTGTTTTTATTCACTTTTCTGCATAGTTCTTCTGTGGAAAGTGTTTTTTTTTTTTTTTTTTATTTGAGATGCTTAAGAAATATGTAGAAAAAAATGTAAGAAAGAAACAGGTCTTTCTTTGCAGGACTGAAAAGCAGCACACATTCTTCATTAAGTCACGTTGGGAATTGGAGCTAGCCAGGTAGAGGAATTTTGCTATTATTCCTCTTCCAGACTTATAAACAATGTGATGCAGTAGTAATTCACACTTTCGCCAACTCTTTTCAGGTTAGCATTCATACTTTCGCGAAAACCTTGGAAATTTCTGCCCCTTAGAAATGTGGTTGTGATAATAAATAAGTACCAAGGTTTCCTAGTTAAAAACAATAATTTCACAGAATAATACTATGGAAAGCTTTCCCCAACAGGGGACTTATCTGCCCAGCTGTGAAGTATTGCTAGCCAACTGACTGTCCTTTTATGGGCTCTGCTCGAGCTCCTGACAGTATGAGCATGTGCAGGGTGCTTTAAAGCTTTGAAAAGGTAGTGGCAGGTGTAGGACCAAAATAGCTTAGGCATCTGCAACAGTGATTTAATGGGTTACATTGTACTATTCTTTCTAAGAGTCTCTAAATTCAGAAAGTGAAGAAGAAAAAGAAAAAGCAGTAAAGTGCTTTGCATTTTGCGCTTTTTTAGATACATTAGCTTGCAATTAATGTCAGGGAACCAATACCTGACATACTTCTATAAGGGTACCTGGCACCTCTTCCCTGTCTAAAATTTGAGGAATGCCCTCTCGTCCCTCTGATACAACCCGCTGAAGTTCTCTCTTCTCAGCTAAAACAGCTGTCTAATCAGTCGAGTAAGACTTGCAAATAGGCTGCACCTTACCAGCCTCTGATAGGGTCATGGTGAGGAGAAGCAGCCACTAAAACCAGGCAGTCTTAAGGCTGATCTAGTGCCACAGCAGAGGATTCTGGGTCAGACTGGACTGCTGTCAATTTTTTTGAGCATCTTCTTTGGCTATAGAGGGATGTCTGAAAGTGAAGATTTAGCAGCCATCTTACGTGTGCAAGCTCCTTAAGATCCTGATTCTCAAGAAAACTTTTAAGAGAAGATAAGCAATTTGTGAGAGTTTTAGGCACAAATGACTGGCAATTCAAACACTCTTTATGAATATGAAATAGACCTATGCAAAATAAACCATTTACTGTGATGAACTTTGTAAGGTGTCTGTCTCCCTTAGTCATATTTTTCCCTCTTGGATGCCATGAAAAAATATCAAATTTCTGTCAGAAAGTAAGGAAAAGAGAACACTGTCACCAATATGGATACTTAGTTGCTCAAAAAAATGGAAGCTGGCACAGGCCCTACAGCTAACAAACTGAAAGACAAGCTGCCAGTGATAAAGATGGGAGGTTTGTCAAGCCCCCATGTCCTTTATGTATCACTTCACATTCTCGTACTTTGGTCACACTCAAGATGTGTGGAGTGGCAGGAAGACTGCCAAGCTTTAAAATGCTGGCTGGGATTAACCCTCAGTTTGTCAACTAATGTATACATTGGCATCCTGAAGGTAAACCACTCTATGTTAACCTGAAACTTCGATTATCTAATATGCATGAGCCAAGGAAGAATTTTGGTACATAAAACTTTAAAACATTGTTTTTTGTAGGGTGGAAGCCCCCCCCCTGCACCCTCCCACAACCCCTACTAATTATTTATACTAACTCTCAGATCTCACAGTCCGCAGGGAAAGGGAATAATCCCTTACACAGGGATTTTCAATCTAGCACACTTGTCAGTTATCTGTATAATCAACCCATTCCGGTCAGTTAAACAGATGTCAGCTGAACTCCCTGCTTACCAAAGCAAAGGAATCCATTGACTGGACCTATGGTATCCTTGTCCAGATATTACCCATGGGTACTGAATACTGCAACAGTGATTAAGAGTTAAATTATCTCTGGTCTCCATAACCTTTACAAGGTTTCACAAAGAGCACCACAGTGATGTGGTACATAAAAAAACGGGGATACCATGTTTAGCTATGATAACCTGAGAGATATTCAGTCGGCTCTATTTCACTCTTCATGCTAAGGATCACTGACTAGATTCTGCCTCAAAACAATTTGCTGAGGATGGAGCTATAGCTAAGTATATCAGTGTCATTTACTAATATCTGCAATCACGTGCCACAGCAAAGTATCCAAAACTCATTTCTACTGTTTGTTTGTCTTTCGGCTTTTTCCTGATAAGGGGTCGCCACAGCAGAACTCCGGTCCGCTAATGATTGGCAGTAGATTTTTTTATGAAATGCCAAGGTGCCAGCTCTACGCCCAACCTTCAATGAAGGCATGCCCATTTATGCACGCATGTCTTTCGAACGCTACCCAACCATGGGGAGGACATGCAGACTCCTACTCATTTCTACTACTGCAGGTAAATGACAAATTTTGGCACAAATTCTCATCAGTGTCAAAAAAGTACACTATTTTCTGTTATATAACTTTGATATGGAAAAGACAGTTGGTTATTTCATTTTAAAACCATATTTTAGACATACTAGTAGCAATTTGTAGATATCAGATAATATGGTGTTTATGAAATTAGTCTCCCTTGGATCTCATCCAAGATCAGGGACATGATGACTAATACCCATGTGCTAGAATGGCCTCTGAATCTTCCTTGCTGGACATCCTCCTAAAGCCAACGATGATGCTCAAAAACTCGAAAGCAGTCCAATCTGACCAGGAGGTTTGTGTGTGTGTGTGTGTGTGTGTCTGTGTGTGTGTCTGTGTGTGTGTGTCTGTGTGTGTGTGTGTGTGTGTCTGTGTGTGTGTGTGTGTGTGTGTGTGTGTGTGTGTGTGTGTGTGTGTGTGTGTGTGTGTGTGTGTGTGTGTGTGTCTGTGTGTATGTAGATATGTGCATGTGCTTGGGGGCAAATTATGGACAGAATTGCTGTTGGTATTTGAATAAATGGTACTGGATTATTAGGAAGGAAGGACCCAAATCTGAAGTTTCAGCAAGACAGTACCTTTGATTACAATAAACTCATTCATGTAAGGATATTATAAAATATATACCAACATATGTGTGTGTGTGTGTGTGTGTGTGTGTGTGTGTGTGTGTGTGTGTGTGTGTGTGTGTGCGGATATATATATATGTGTGTGTATGTATTTATGTATATATATATACATATATATATATATATATATATATATATATATATATATATATATACACACACACACACACACACACACACACACACACACACACACACACACACACATACACACACAGATATCTAGTTATATACATGGATATTGGATGGCGCAGTGGTAGCATTGTCACCTCACAGCAAGAGGTTATCTGGTTCAATTCTTGGCTGGGGTCTTCTGGGCAGAGTCTGCATGTCCCCCCTGCATTAATGTGAGTTTCCTCCAGGTGGTCCGATTTCCTCCCACATTCAAAAACATGCATCTGCAGTGTTTATCCCCAGGTCTCTGCTGAAAATTGGCTTTGTTCCAAGTCAGACTTTCCCTAATTAACAAATGTTAAATAAATAAATGTGTATTTATTATTATGTATTCAGTTTTTTTTTACATGAGTTCAGTAATATGTTACTAGCGATTTTGAATTCCTTTAAATAATGTAAAATAGTTTTGATGGCAGTTAATATGAAAATGTAAGGTTTATTTACTGTATTTCAGAGTGCAAGGTTTGATTCCTTCTATTTCCATTAGTTTTAGTTACTGTGTAATTTTGAGCAAGTCACTTAACTAAACTGACACATAAGTTAAAAGTTTAGCCCTGCTTGTGCAAGTATGTAAAATTCTGTAAAAAAAAATGTGTGCAATGACAAATCTACTATTTGGAAAAACCTACCACCCAAGCATACCTCTTAACTGTCCAGATTTTCACAGACTGTCCAGATTTCTGCCTTATATTTTTGGTCTGTTCCTCGTAACATTTGTGGTTTTTCTAGATTGTTGTGGCAAATCAGTGAGTATTGAGTTCATTAAATAATGACTAGCATTTGAGCTTCAGAACTCATATCCTTCAGAAAATGTATGATGGGGGCGGAGCCTAGATGGCCAACTGAGAGCAGTGAATTTTGAGAGCTCCATAAACTAGTATAATAATATAGGAAAATTTTATGATTTTCAAGTTTAAAACATCAGAAATCTATAGATAAACTAAACTACATAAATATCAATTTTGGTGGAGATATACAAACATTTTCCTGTCAAGTAACTTAAGAGATATATTGAGTCACTGAATATGAACAACTCAAGGAATTCTCATCCAGATGCTGCTTTGAAAAAAGAACTGCAGTTGATGATATCTACCTTACAGGAACTATCTTTGAAGATGGATGGCTTTAAAAATGACTTGGAAAACCTCAAATTAAATTCTCAAAAACAGACTGATACTCTTAAGGAACTATTACTGAAACACCATACAAAAATAACAAATATAGACACTTCTCTAAATGACATTGAAGGTGACTCAAAGAGGAAGAATTCCAAATAGAATTTCTGCTTAAACAGAATACATGGCTGTTTAACAAAATAGATGACTTAGAAAACAGAGAAAGGAGAAATAACATAAAGATCGTTGATCTGCCTGATAACACTGACGGAGAAGACATTATTTCATTCTTAACGACCTGGATTCCTGAATTTTTAGACTTGAAAGAGGGACTTTCATTTGGAATTGAAAAGGCCCATAGAGCACTGAGGAAACCTGCTTCTAACTCAACAAATACTCCACCTAGATCCATAGTTATAAAATTTCTTTCATTTCTGTACAAGGAACTAATATTAAAATCTGCTTGGAGAAAATCATCCTTAAAATACACTCAAAGCCTGATAAGGTTTAACAATGATTATTCTTCCAGAATACTAGAACAAATGAAAAAAAGTATGGCCAATAATAAAACTGTTGAAACAAAACAACATTAAAGCCAGGTGGCCTTTCCAACCAAGATAAAAATACTTTTTGCCAAGGAGATGGAAACCTTTAATGACTTAGAAGAAGCTACTATATTCATCAAAAACAACAACATAGTGTCTATCCCAGAAGAAACTGAATGGATGGCCCCTACTCTTAAAAGAATAAAAGAAACAAATCCTTGAATTGATGCTAGAAAGAAGAAACCAAAAACTGATTCCAAGATAGCTGTCCCAAAAAAATAACTCTTACAAGTACATCTCTCAAAGTATCAAGTAATATGGTACATCACTTGTCACCTGTTTTTATTTAAAAAAGGAGGGTTTCTTTAACAACTGAGAAACAGTAATGATTTATTCAGAATGTTCAAAGAGTCCAGTAATTCTTCATAAACAAAGGTAGGTCAAGATGGGTTACTATTTACATTATATATAAGCCAAACCAAGCAACATATAATACATAGAAGATTCTATTCCCTTACTTGAACTCAATAAATACTTATCTTGTTCATTTTGCATTGTTTTTACTTATAATAATTAAGTAATAATCAACTAATTCAACAACGTACCATTCATCAGAGCTCAGACTCAAATGTAACAAATTAACATCATATATAACAGCAGTAACAGTAGAGTGTTCTGAAAAAAAATGCTGTATTGGAGACTAATGCCTTCTTCAGTTAAAGTTTGTCTGTTTGTCTTTTCGGCTTTTCCCGGTTAGGGGTCGCCACAGCAGAACTCCAGTCTGCTAATGATTGGCAGTGATTTTTATGGAGCCGAGTTGCCAGCCCAATGCCCAACCTTCAGCGAAGGCACACCCGTTCACACATGTCTTTCGGAGGCCACTCGACCGCGGGGAGGACATGCAGACTATGATTTAGAAATGTCATGTATATCCTGGTTAAATAATAGTAGCAAGCTCTTAGTACAAATCTCATCATTCTGTCTAAATATAGTTAATATCATTTATGGCAGGTATCACAGCAACGAGTGCTGTTTGATCAATCCTGATATGGTGTGTGTGGATGCAGCTGTGTCTGGCAGCTAGTACAAATGTCATTATTATTCTGTCTAAACATAGTTAATATCAATTATGGCAGGTTTCATAGCTTTGAATCCTGTTTTATTAAGCCTGACATGGTGTGTGTGGATGCATCTGTGTCTGGCAGCTGTTGTATGTTGTCATTTTCATCTCTGGGAAGCTGTGGGATGCGGCTTGTGATCGAGGTTTACTGATGCTTGTGTATTAGGAAGAGACATTTGATGTTTTAGCTTGGATCCAAGTGAAGGGGGTGGATAAAACTGTGATTTGGAATATTTTGGCAGAGAATAGTTTGTTTATACATCTGCTGAGAGAGAGGTGGGAAGGTTGGAAGAATGTGTTATCTCTTCTTGTGGAGGCTTTTTTTTTTTTTTTTTTATCTGTTTGCTCTCCGTTCTTTTCCTGGCTGCTGCCTCACTGAAAGGGAGGGATTTTAAGCTTGAAGTTGCAGTGAAGTGAAGCTTTGCTTCAGGTGCATTGCGAGCTTCTGGTATGCAGTACACAGACACACTAACACAAACAGATGATCCCAGGTTGCTATGGTAATGGAGACAGAGTGATGATAATGCTTAATGGCTCTGAGGAGCCCCAAGATGATTCTCGGCAATGATGTTTTTGGTTTTAAAAAAATAAATAAATATAATAAAAGGGCTGTTTTAAACCAGGTGTACACATATTGATGGTTTCCCAACACTTTGTTTAGCTCATTAAGCTGATTCTTGATAAAAAAATAAATAAGTGCAATTTTATATTTAAAATGTATTTTGATCCAAACACATTAAGGACTTACATAAGAGTGGAAGTCTGCATTACTGTGAAATAGTAAGAGCACTTGGTCTTATGCAGTACCCTTTGCAGTGCACTTGAAGGTGAGCTTGCTTGGACATGTTAGGCATATGGGGATGACTGATTCTAGGGGTGTTTGGGGTGGCCAGGAAGAGCTAAAGAGGCATCAGATTTCCTTCATGGAAATATCTGTTGGAATGGAAGGTGTGTTGAGTGGTTCACTGGTAGAGTGGCCACTGCATGGAACAGGCTGGTAAAATGCAACAGGACAAATATTGGTTTGGATATTTTAAGAACAGCCTGGAAATACACCACATGAGCTAGTGAATGGTATTCTGGCAAAACTGAATGTGCATTGTTGCCCATGTTTGAAGTGCTGATTGTGTGCATGTATGGATGGAAATATACTTATAACAAATAAGAAACTAGAAGGGTCTCATCATTTATTGTCTATAGATGGTATAAACATGCTTGGAAGGAGCTAATATTAAGAATAAGCATTACAGCCTGTGGTCTCTCAAATAACTAGGCAACAGCCAAAAAAAAAAAACACACACACACAATAGTTATGTAATGTATGATTTTAGTAAATCTAGACATAAAATATATAATTGTCATATAAGATGGAGCAGTCTGCTGAATTTAGATATTAAAGACAAGATTTAACATGGGCTTGTGCATAATAACACTAATGTCTTAACTTGTCATAAATGACATACACTACATTGAATATCAAGGGGAAGCATGATGATTTTCTTATATAAGTAAATATGCATAACAAGTCATGTAATTGCTTTAACTTGAATTGTAGTTTTTTGTAACCCATCTTGACCATACATAATACTTGAGTGGTTACCAAGGTAACTAATGTTTTATACATGACATCAAACTGACAAAGTTGTTCAAGAGAAGCAATAGAAGCCTGAACTTGAAATGTAACAGAATGTAACAATCATATTCTGAACAAATAGTATTAAATTGACAATAGACACTCAGTTTAACCTTTGCTGATTACACAACATAGAATGTTGCCATTTAAATCTAAAAACTTTCAGTATATGCCATAAAATGGCAATTTATGAATATGGAAAGGGAACTTCATTAATCACAATAAGTGAATTTGTTGTTTTAACCTATAATTTTACTCATTTTATAATAAGACATGACATATATGAAAATCCTTATCTGTAGGAAATGCGGGGAAGAGGGATGCACTGATAATTAAATGCACTAACTTTCATCAATGTTCACATAAAACAAACTTGATGTGTTAAGTAAGTTAGCAACAAAGTGATTACTTATATCCAGAGAAAAAAAAACGTTGGTCGCACAGAGCAGGTACGTTAGCAAAATTACGTTTAATATACTAGAACACAGAGAAAGTAAGTGCTTTCGCGGACAACTCCCACTTCATCAGATTAACATTAAACAGGTTTAACAAAACATTTTAAATAGACTCATGAATCACAAAGCAACCAATAAAAACAAGACATGAAAGCATGTGGAGTACAAATTAAAGTACTAGCATAACAAGGTGCTAATGTTATAAAATGAAATAGTCAACAACTATACAAATATCCTAACTATTTAAAACTATAATAATACCTTAATGAAGCCATGTATTCAAAAATTATATATATATATATATATATATATATATATACACAAATATATTCATAAAATACATAAGTATGTAATCTGTCTGTTCAAAAAATGCAGTACATATAAAAAGTATAAAAATATATATAAAGAGGCTAAGCACAGTAAGTATTACTAAAAGTATGTATTGTATATACATATTACATACACATATTAATGTTTCAGTGATCTTGCTCTTAAAAAAGGTTTTAAGGATACTTTATTATTAAGTCCAGGTGGTACATCCGCCTGGAATTTGAGTATCTATTCTTGCTCAACACCTTCTGTACGACTATTCAAATTACCTCCTCTTTTATTGACAGGGACTATTTTAAGTACAAAAAACTTAAAACCAAGTGTGTGACCTTCTTCTTTGACGTGCATTGCAAGTGCACTGCTTTCTTTAGCATTCCTAACATCCCTTATATGCTCCAGTATTCCGTCTTTCAAAGGACGATTGGTCTTTCCTATGTAAAAAGCAGAGCAGATTGTGCAGTAACTAAAGTAAGCCACGTTCTTCGTTTGACAATCAGCATAAAAATTAGACTCAAAGGTGAACCACTTGTGTGGATGTAAAAAGCGGCCTCCCACATGTATATATTGACAGGCTGTACACCTCCTACAACAGTATGTACCTAACCTGTCGGATTGATTATATTGTTGTACATTGTCAATCTTGTAGCAGAGCTGCCTTTTCAAGGACCTGTTGTTCCAAAAAGGTGAATCTAGGTTCATGTCCTATAACTCCATTTAATTCTTTAACATTAGAAAGAATGTCCCAGTTATTCTTAATAATATCACACACTATATTAATATTACTAGCATATGTGAGTTTCATTCTACGTGTTTCCATCTCAGTAGTATTATTAGGGCCTGTATAGATGTTATCACTGCTACATACTCCAACTTGCGTATTATAATATGGTTTACACCTACCACTTCTCTCTCTCCATGCTAGTTCCAATTGTGTGTCAATATCATGCTCTCTATACCTTCTCGACATAAACTCTTGTTTTGGCACAAGTAGTGCTGACTGTAAAGTAATATCATCATTATGCAAATGCATAACACGATAAATTTGCCCTTTCAGGACATTTGCTCTAGTATGTTTAGGGTGCATACTGCTGTTATGAAGTACAGTATTCTTCTTGATGGGTTTCTTATACAAAGCAGTAGATACTAAATTAAATGCATCTCTACTAACCTTGACATCTAGAAACTCTATCTCCCTGTCAGAATATTTATGAGTAAATTTAAGGACTGTAGTCACATTGTTGATGTATACAATAAATTCCTTAAGGCGTTCCTGTGTATCATGCCACAAAAGGAAGATATCATCCACAAAATGTTTATACCAGACAATGGACGTAGCAAATTCATTGTTGTTAATCACATGATTAACCTCCCATTGAACAAGAGAGAGGTTGGCGTAGCTGTTGGCACAGGCAGTACCCATAGCCACACCAACCTTCTGTATATAATATTCATCTCTGAACATAAAAATTTTGTTTTCTAGGATAATCTCAAGCAGTGCACACACTAAACTAATCTTATTAGGTTGCCTCTCCTGTGTATGTAAAAGGTCTCTAACACTTTCAATACCCCAGTCATTCGGGATTGTTGTAAAAAGCGATTCTATGTCTAATGTAACCAGCCAGCATGGATCTGCAAGTGCTTCAAGGTGTACACCTAACTCTACAAGGAAATCATTAGCGTCCTTTAACACAGTTGTGCATCCACTCAAGATGGGATGTAGGGTATTTTCTACAAAAATTGAGAGAGGCTGTGTAGCCCATCCCCTACTGGACACAATTGGGCACATAGGGGGATTAGCAAGTTGTTTATGAATTTTCAGTAACCCATAATGGGTGGGAACCATTGGAAATTCAACAGTAAAATACTCAAAAATTGACTGTGTAACCATACCTGTAATAAGAAGGTCAAAGACTAAAAATTGTACTTTGTCAATAACTGCTTTAACCACAGCACATGAAATGACCTGGTAGGTCCAAACATTATTAAGTACATCATACCTTGTATATAAGTGTCCCTGTCAAGAATCACTATCCCCCCGTTAATCTGCTGGATGTATCTCTATGCATGTTAGTGCTTTCAAATCAACAAGTGCTTGTTTTTCAGCAACAGACAAGTTATTAAAACCATTGTTATGATTCACAGAAAGTCTTTCTCTAATCTGTTTCTCACATACATCTACATATACATCAATAGTAGGATTATTGGGGGGGATATATACACTTGAATTTTTAAAAACACATTGTTCTTGTGTATTACCTTAAAACATTGTTTTAAGAGTTAAAGTCCTACCAAACAACCTCAGTTCTTTCAAGACATTAACCAGGTCAGCCTTTTGAGCTGGTATAAAGCTCAGGCCTCTATCGAGCAAAGTCTTTTGTGCATCAGTTAAAACATATGATGAAATATTAAAAATTAAACCTGCTTGGCCCTCTTGCCATTCCGCATTTGCTCGTCGACACTGTGTGGTCGTCGCAATATCTTCCCATTGAATACACGATTCCTGGATCTCCCTCTGATAGACAGGGGGTCGTATAATAAAAAATTCTTCTGTGTTGTATTAAGTACAACTTCTGCAAAAGTAGTGCAGTTTTTTTCCATTATTACCACAGTCCTTGATGCCTGAAGCTATACTCGGTTCCTTGGATCTAACTGCAGGTATATTGACATCATTGATGCTTGCTGTTTCTTTTGATGTTGCAGTTTTGTTCATATCATTAGTTACTGCATGCATGCCCTGATCAGTTAAAGCAAGCTTAGCACTAGTAAGTGAACCTGGACAAACTGAAGTCGATACAGCAGCATTTGAATTGTTTGTCATTACTTCTGTAGGAGCATTTAAGAGTATACAGGATGGAGTTACTGCTGACACAGTCTCAGCATTACTATGATAAGTGTTACGCCCTCCTCCTGTACTCCTAGGAGGTGCATCCTCATTATTCCCTTCCCGATTCCAAGAAAAAACATTCCCATCTGCAAAATCACTAAGATCTCTTTGTATTTTCTTAGTCTTGACACTTGATAGCCTCTTTTCATACATCAAACTATTTTCATGTAGGCTGTCAAGTTTATCGACTACAAGATCAGCAGAAAAGTGTGTAAGCATTTCATTTTGCATACTCTGCATGTCCTTAAGTAGTGCAGATTCCTCAGGGATGAAAAATTCAACCAACAACTGCATGTACCTCGCACTACAGTGAAGATTAAGGAGCTGCCAGTGTCTCAATAATTCAGGGTATAACCGTCCATAACTGGGCAGGATGAGCACCCTAAGCCCCCTCGGCACAATATTCAGATGAAGGGATGCTTTTAAGTGGAAACACTGCCACTGTAGTCGTTTATACTTATAAAGTTTGTTTTCAAACACTTTATATATTTTAAAGACATTTTCTTGCTCATTATTATCGATACGTTGTGAGCTAAAATCTTGAGGAAAGTATGTAGCTTCTGACAACAAAGGATTAGAGTGCAAGTTCAGAAGAGAATCTAGTCAGTCACACATTCTTCTGCCACAGTCATTAACAAAAGGGAGCCCCACATTTGTGGCTGCTCCTGTATTCAGCATTGTAACATTGCCTTCTGCCATGTCCAGTGAATATTAAACAAAGTAAGAATACACAAGAAAAAATCTTCACCTGGATACTGCAGCCAACGATGTAAAATTGTGAATATCCAGTTTAACCTTTACTGATTACACAAAATAGAATGTTGCTATTTAAATCTAAAAATTTTCAGTATATGCCATAAAATGGCAATTTCTGAATATGGAAAGGGAACTTCATTAATCACAATAAGTGAATTTGTTGTTTTTAGCCTATAATTTCACTCATTTTATAATAAGACATGACAGATACGAACATCCTTATCTGTAGGAAATGCGGGGAAGAGGGATGCACTGATAATTAAAATGCACTAACTTTTATCAATGTTCACATAAAACAAACTTGATGTGTTAAGTAAGTTAGCAACAAACAAAGTGATTACTTAAATGCTGGCAAACAATGAAATATAACTTCTGATATATCCAGTAAAATACATTGTATTATAAACATTAGGTATAAATATTATTTCCATCTATTTTTATTAAGTAATAAGTTTTGAAAGCCTTAATCAATAAGGGTGAATATGTTAAATAACTGTGCTATAATCTTTTACTGAGGTTTTATATATGATACATCCTACTTTACTTTGAATTGTTTGTCCTCTATCTTTCATGTAAATATTAATTGCATATAAAGTAGACATTTATATTGTATTATAATTCTATCTAATCTGCAGTAGTACTATATGTGTTAAAAATAACACAAATATTGTTTATTCCTGTTACAAATATTCTTCATATGATAATTCAGTTTATGGAGCTCAGTTCTGGATTGTCAAAGTATGAGTGATAATCTGATGGACTTACATTTATCCAACAGATTAGGAATGATTTTCATTTCATGGCTAGTACAGATCTTAGTTTTGTTAACATTTATTAATTTAAATTTATTTCACAAAAGCATTTTAAGTATGCCTGACCAAAACATTACTTTATTGGTAAACACTCAAAGTATAAAACGGATAATTTCCTTTAAAAGCTCAGATATATGCTTTATAGTTATCACATAAACATGTTTAATAGTCACAATAAAACAAAAAATACATATTCTAAATAACCTAATGGATTTAACTGTATTATCTTTAAATACCAATGGTTTAAACAATCCTAGCAAGAGATCAAATCTGCTGAAATATTTAAAACTGAACAAAGCACGAATTGTTTCCTTCAAGAAACTAATTTCAAAACAAATGACAATTACAAATGGAATCCTAAGGAATATATGATATTGGTGCAATCCACTTATAAGACAAAGACAAAAGGGGTGGGTAACAATTTTATGGAAAATAAATGGGATTAACTCAGAAATCATTTATAAGTTTGAAGATAAAGAAGGCCTTATGGCATTAGTAATAGTTAAATATAATAGAACATGGACCCTAGCCAATATATACTGGTTCCCAGGCATTGGAACAGGAACTGTTAAAAAAACACTTGGATTTCATTTCCAATAATTATAAAGGCAACTTAATATTAGGAGGAGATTTTAACTGTATAGTTGATATTTCTGATACTATAAATAAAAGACTGCTGTGTACATCTGCTGTATCAAAAGTTTTAAACAAGTGAGTAGAATAATTTCATCTTGTAGATACTTTCAAATTTAAAGAAGATAAATCTTTGTTGTTTTCCCATCAAGATCACAGATTTGGTACCCAAACTAGAAGAGATAAAATATTTGCTGGCCAAGCCTTACACTCTAAAATCATTAATTTTTCAATCACTCCCTGCCTTTTTTCAGTCCACAATTCATTGATACTAAAACTTCAAAATGGGTAAAAACCATTAATTTTTAACTCCAGAATTCCAGCATATTTAACTAAAATTAAAGAGTTCAAACCCTGGTTATCATCTGAATTACAGTTCTTCTTGTATATTAATTACACCACAGAGATAAATAGAATAATGATATGGGACTCATTAAAAGCTTACATATATGGTAAAACCCTAACTTGGTATAAAAGAAAATCAGAGAACAGGATTCTGAATTATTAGATTTACAATCCAAACTATTGTCAGTAAAAGCTGAAAAAAATCAAAATCATTTGGAGATGAAAAAGAAAGTAGAAGCATTAAACAATAAATACAACAAAATTCTAACACATAAAACTAGTTTAGCTTTAGAAAAACTAAACATTAATACCTTGGCCACTTCTCCCAGGCATCTGCATAATTTATCCACAAAAATCAAAATACAATGAAAAGCTAATAACAGCAAAAGTATCTTCCATGAAAAGAAAAGGGAAAATGTCTTGGCTATAGGTGACATTCTTGATGCCTATAGAAATCACTATATGGAACATTTTCAAAAAGAAAATATACATATTGATCAATTAAATCTAGACGAAAAATATCCTAATATAAAAAAATACCAGAAAAATTAAAACTAGATCTGCAAGCACCCATATCCTACAAAGAAATTACAGATACAATAAAAGAGGGTAAAAATAATAAAGCTCCAGGTATAGATGGTATAATTATGGAAATATATAAACTTTTTCCTTCAAAGATACTATCCCTCTTCCATAAAACCCTATTAGAAATTCAGTCACAAGCTTTAATACCACCCTCTTTGAGATATTCCTGAATCATACCAATCCTAAAGGAAAACAAATCCCCAAACTTCTGTACCTCATATAGACCTTTATCATTATTAAATAATGACTATAAGATATTCATTACAATATTAACTAACAGAATGAAAATACCACTATCCAAAACAATAAATAATGATCAAACTGGATTTATATATCTTAGACACACACATGACAACATTAAACAGATAATTTCTCTTATAGATTATGTTAATAAAGAAAATAAAGAAACACTCATAATTGGCTTATAGAGAAAGCCTTAGATTCCCAAAATTGGGACTATATATTCAGAATCCTAATCCTACTTGAATTTCCTGCATCCTTTGTTCATCTCCTAAAGAATATATATATATATATATATATATATATATATATATATATGTATATAAAATTTAGCGTATGTCAAGTTAGGTCCTTTTACCTCTGAATCTATACATATAACAAAAGGCACTAAACAAGGATGCCCCATGTTACCGATTCTGTTTGCTTTGGCTATTGAAGTATTGGTAGATTCAGTTTGTAACAATATAAAAATCAAAGGATAGATGGTTATGAACAATACAATTCTAAAGTAATGCTATTTGCTGATGACATATTACTAACATTATCTATACAAAAGAGACATTAGAAGAATTAGATGTATTAATTGACAAATTTCACATGACTTCAGGACTCCATTTCAATAAATCAAAATCAAAATTTTTATTTTTAAATAAAAAAGAACTGCAGACTAAGGGATGACATCATATGGAAACAAGAATCTACCTTAAAATATCTAGTAGTAATTGAGTTATGCAAGGATAATAATGAATTAGTCTAAAAAAACTACAATATCATCAATACAATTTAAGTCTCTGTGGAAAAATGGAACAGAATAATATTAACATTTGAAGACAGACTACAGTTACTAAAAATGGTTTCACTGCCCAAGATCCCATATATAGCATTGGCAATACAACTGTTACCAGAAAGGAATATACTTAAAGAAATTCATACCTAATCAAATTTTTATGGTTTCCCAAAGAAACACAATAGCTTTTGTACATCATATCAGACCATGGAAACAGGGAGGATTAAACTTTCCTGATATAGAACCATATGTAAAAGTATTAATATCTAAAACAATCTCAGTTTGGATAAGTCCAAATTACTGTACAAATTGTAAAGACTTACTAACTGTAGTATCAAAAATAAATTTGATTTACAAAAAAAATTTCAAATAACAAATAAAAATAATTTGCCATGGCACATATGTATTGGTATGCAATATAACATAACTAAACCCACTAAAACTCGTATGATTAATTATTACATTGACTCATTTAGGAAAATTATTAATGCAAATATAGATTTAAAAATCTGGTTTGATCTTTTAACAACATTTATAGTCACAAAGAACTTTCCACATAAAATCTATAGAGGAATTATTAATTCCTGTGAACAGAAAGGATTTATTTGTTGGCTCCAAAGTATCAAAGAACTAAAAGTTTTAGATATGCAAGTAATAAAATCAACATACAAAATTCCACAACAGGACTTTCTAACTTTACAGAGTATTCTGTCATATTTGCAAGATTTAAGTAGAATAATTAACAATTCTTCATTTAAAGAAATACCTAAACTTACGAAATGCATATATGAAATGATATATATAGTGGGCCAGATTCAGGAAGCCTCCGTGTAAGAGTTATAACTCTTACACAGAGGCTGCAGTGAAACTGTGTGATGTCAGCATGTCATGCATATGCATGAGGTGCATGAGGCATGCTGAATCACACTAGTAACTCTTACACGGTCCGTGTAAGAGAGTAGGGGGCGTGTCAGTAGGCTAAGCCCTGCAAGCGGACAGGCCCCCGGAAGACTAGAATGGCTGAAAGTAAACAGCCACGAGAGAGGCCATGGAAATGTGCATAAACACACTACACAACACATGCCCCGATAGGCCATCACTGTATAAAGTGAAGAGATGTAATAAAATTAAATTAAAACCTTTTTTTTTAAAACCCCGTAAATGTTTGCTACTGTGTGCCCGTGCAGGGTGTGCTACTAGCGCAATCACAGTTAGCAATCAGTGGAAAAGGATATAAGAACTAAATATGCAAAGTAAGCCAAGAAGTAATAGCTTAGCGGTAGAATTGCTGGCCTAAGAGTAGGCAGGCAGGGTTCGAGCCCCCACAACAACCTTTTTTTTTTTTTTGTAAATAAGCACTAAAAAGCCCCCTGACAGTATTGTACACATGTAAATGTATTCCCTTTTGTAAAATGGAATGAAACGGAGCATATATTCTGAAGTAACACAATAACAAAAATAGTCAGAAATGTACTGATAGCTAAGCTGCTGTGAGACGGAGTGCCCGTAGCTGAGTAGTGTTTAAAAGCTGCAAACTGCGTGCCTGTTGCTAGGCATCGGTTTAACAGAGTGAAACTGTTTGCAACTAGCTGTGCTTAGCTGAACATGTGTGTCACTAGCCAATTAAGGTTTATCCCAGCACACCGCTTGCGGCGCTCCCACAAGCTAACTGCCAGTGCGCAAGATAGTTAGCTCAGCAAACAGCTGACCTGGTTTTAAGTGCTTAAAAGTGCTTTTGGCATGTTTGATTGACAGGTCTCAACTCATTTCTGTCAGGAAAATCAAAAATCAGTTGCCAGATTCAAACCCAGGATACCATGCACTAGAGTCAAGGTACTAAACCACTAAGCCATGACAGCAATACCTAGAAATGCAGAAATAGCATATATATGGGATAAAATCCAGAATGGGGAAAAAACCAAAAAG